>NC_064868.1:94468575-94800242 GCF_024139225.1 Suncus etruscus | reverse complement strand
CATATTCTCCTCTGGGCCTTCAATTCCATTTTAAGCATTTTTCATTTGGTTTTACTGCTGCCTCCTCTATGTGAGTACAGGAAGGCCAGGGTTTCATTGTTTCTACTGTGCTACATACATTCAACACAGGTGCTAGCAGAAGGCCAAGGCCAGGGAGGACAGTGCAATCTTATGGGAGAGAAAAAGGTAATGCCATGAGCAGGAGACAACATACTAGAGAACTGAGTGTGCCAGCAGGAATCAGGGGTACAGAAGGACACTATATTTGTTAATGGAGAGATAATCCTGGAGGCAAGGGACTGTGAGAATGAAGCCTCAGACTCCAAAACCAGGACCTGGAGATATGCAGATATAGAAGCAAATATCAACATAAGGAATAAATCACACAATAAAAAGAAAGTAAAAACGGGTCCAGGAAATCCAACACACAAGCCAGGAATTCCAACACACAAGCCTTCCATTCCTAAGAGGCAGGAAGGTTAGAGAAGGAAGAACAGAGAGTAAATGTCCTGCCTTTCTGAGACCTGAGCATTTTATTAGCAAGAACCAGACAACACCCTAAGATGGAGAACAATACTTGTTGGGTTACACCTTATTTTACCTAAAACAAAGTTTATCCCTGGTTTCTTTGTATCTGTTTGTTTATAACTTGGTTTCACACAAAACAAAGATTATCTTACTTGTAAATCTGGGTGGGTTTACTACCCCACCCAGGGGTGATCGCTGTACTCAATAAACCGGAAGTTCTGGCAGACAGGAGGAGCTCCATATTAGGTAGAAGACTGCCAGGCTACACGTGTTTCACCCTCAGCTTGGTCTGGATTATTTCTTGTGCGACCGTGATTCAGACTAGTTCACCTGGGGCTGGAGATACAGCGTGTGGGGGTAATTTTACAACTGGTGCCCAAACCTTGTACTGACTTGAACCCTGGACCTAAGAAGAAGACCTCAGCAATGGTTAGTGCTAATTGTGACTTGACCCTTTGGTGGATTGTAACCATGACATCCCCCTCGAGCTGGACTGAATGTGTTGTGTCTTTCACTGGAACAGGCTCCTGTTCTGAATGTCTTCACCATTGCTCTGGTCCACCATTTCTTACTCTGGACTACAAGGCTCCCTTGAAATTCTCCTGCACACATTCCACAAGAGGGGAAGAGTGCCTTCCCAGTGATAAGTTCTCAATCTAAAGGCCTTTCTAGAGCTGATAATTTATCATTTACTACGCACCAAACCAGAGAGACCCCCATCTCCCAAGAATGATAAGCCAGCTACGTCTCTGCAGACTCAGAGTCTGAAAATGGTTCAACCAAAGTTACCCCCGTGCCCTAAGCACTGAGTCAGGTCGAGAAGCCGGTGCTGGCAATTCAAGTACTGGGCACTGTTGAATGGCTCAATGTCCAGAATGTCAACAGAAATGACACCAAAGAAGATGTCTTTATTCACTGGACAACTATTAAGAAAAACAATCCCAGGAAGTTTCTGTGTAGCGTTGGAGATGGAGAAACTGTGGAGTTTGATGTTGTGAAAGGAGAGAGGGGACCAAAAGCTGCTAATGTATTCAGACGTGGTGGAATGCTGGTGAAAGGTAGCAGATATGCCCCCAATCTACATAGGTTCTGTCAATTCATCCCCCAGCCTCACTGCCTCTATGATGGCAAAGGCCCCCTCAGGAAGGACAGAAGCATGCAGTAAAAAGGAGAGGGCTGAGGACTCTGGGCAGCATCCCAGATGCCAACATCTACCATCTTTCCTCTAACAGAGGTGGGTTTTGCCAGGACTATGGCCCCAGACCTGCAGCAGCTTATCAAGAAAAGCCCAGCAGCCTAACACAGAAGGCGAAGATTGAGAAGACGTAGGATCCAACACCAAAGACCAGCTGAAGAGCAACGAAGGATAAGTTGGTTTCAGAACTTCCTGCACCTGGATTACCTCAAAAAATTAACTTTCTTCTAGGCAAATTTCTTAAACATATTTGCATCGATCATGATATTACTGCTTAAATTGTGTTTTATCTATATACATCTTATTGTTTTGTTCTAAGCCTCATTGCAAACAGAAAATTTTGTATCTAACTTTAGTGCTTCAATATTTGTTGGCACAATTCTGGGGAAATGCATGTTACAGTTTTGAAAGTTCTCAGCTATCCTAGTGAATGTTTCTAAATTGATATGATGTTTTACTGTGTATCTTATGTAGCAACTTATTCTCAAATTATGTCTGCAAAATTGTTCTAATCTCTTTGTCCATGGAAGTAGATGGAAAAGGAACTTGGATAATATAGACTATTATTAACAGTGTTCATTATAAGATTGTTTTAGCAAACTTATTTTCAAACTGTATATATCTTGTTGAAATGCTCTTGTGATTTTTTTGTTTAATAAAGTTTATGGAAAGGAACTCAGGGGGAGCAGTGGCACAAGCAGTAAGTGCCTTGCATGCACTAACCTAGGACAGACCGCAGTTCGATCCCCCGGAATCCCATATGGTCCCCCAAGCCAAGAGCGATTTCTGAGAGCATAGCCAGGATTAAACCCTGAGCATCACCAGGTGTAGCCCAAAAAGGAAAGAAAGAAAAAAGAAAAGGAACTCAGATGTACTAGACTTGTATTACAGTGCTCAGTATAAGAATGTTTAAGAATTTTCTAATTAAGTGTATCTGTAAATTCATGAAGCATTCCATGTTTTTAATTGGAATGATACAGAGATTAGCATGGCCCCTGCACAAGGACACACACAGAAAGGTTCTAATGTTTATGTGCAGGACAGTCTATGAAAAGTGTTGTGAGATGTAAAAAGATATGAAAAAACTGATAGTTTTGAGAATGATGTATACAGTTTAAAAGTTGATGCTTGAGCTCCCATACGATCCAGTTATACCACTTCTAGGGATATACCCAAGGAACACAAAAATACAATTCAGAAATCCCTTCCTCACACCTATATTCATTGCAGGACTATTTACAATAGCCAGACTCTGGAACAACCAAGATGCCCTTCAACAGAAGACTGACTAACGAAATGGTGGTACATATACACAATGGAATATTATGCAGCCACCAGGAGAAATGAAGTCATGAAATTTTCCTATACATGAATGTACATGGAATCTATTATGCTGAGTGAAATAAGTCAGAGAGAGATAGACAGAGAGAAAGAGTAGTCTTACTCATCTTTGGGTTTTAAGAAAAATGAAAGACATTTTTGCAATAATTCTCAGAGACAAAAGAGATAAGGGCTGGAAGGTGCAGCTCACGAAATGAAGGTCACCACAAAGAGTGATGAGTGCTGTTAAAGACAAAACTACATTGAGAACTATCCTAACCATGTGAATGAATGAGGGAAGTAGAAAGCCTTTCTTGAGTACAGGTGGGATTGGGATGGGGAGGGGGAGATTTGGGACATAGGTGGTGTGAATGTTGTAATGGTGAAATGGGAGTTTTTTACATGACTGATATCATACAACTACAATCATATTTGTAATCATCAAATCATCAATCAAAATGTCTGCTGAGCTTAAAGGGCCAAGCAGAGTCACTCTTATCCACAGTTCCAGCCCTGAAAGACAAACCTCAACCGAGGCACGCCCTCAGAGGATGAATGCCGGAGAAGATCAAAGTTCCCAGGTTGAAGCAAGCTGGGGGAAGCCCCAAAATATCTGCCGAGCATATGGGACACAGCAGTCAGCATTATCCGCAACTCCGGCCCGGAAAGTCTCACCTAAACTGAGGCCAGTTGTCAGGGGATGAATGCCTGAGAAGATCAAACTTCCCAGGTTGAAGCAAGCTGGGGGAAGCCCCATAATGTCTGCCAAGCTTAAGGGGATAAGCAGAGCCTCTCTTATCCACAAGTCTGGCCTGGAAAGACACACCTCAGCCGAGGCACACACTCATGGGATTAATGCCGAGGAATATCAAAGTTCCCAGGTTGAAGCAGGCTGGGGGAAGCCCCAAAATGTCTGTTGAGATTAAGGGACCCAGCAGTCAGCTTTATCCACAACTCCGGCCCAGAAAGACACAACTCAGCCGAGACAGGCCCTCAGGGGATTAATGGTAGAGAAGATCAAAGTTCCCAGGTTGAAGCAAGCTGGGGGAAGCCACAAATGTCTGCCGAGCTTAAGGGGCCCAGCAGAGTCTGTCTTATCCACAACTCCGGCTGGAAAGTCACACCTCAGCTGAGGCATGCCTTCAGGGGATTAATTCTGGAGAAGATCAAAGTTCCCAGGTTGAAGCAAGATGGCGGAAGCCCCAAAATATGTGCCAAGATTAAGGGGCAAATTAGTCAGCTTTATTCGCAACTCAGGACCAGAAAGACTCACCTCGAAGATCAAAGTTCCCAGGTTGAAGCAGGATGGGGGAAGCCCCAAAATGTCTGTCGAGCTTAAGGGACCCAGCAGTCAGCTTTATCCGCAACTCCGGCCCCGGAAAGACACAACTCAGCCGAGACACGCCCTCAGGGGCTTAATGCTAGAGAAGATCAAAGTTTCCAGGTTGAAGCAAGCTGGGGGAAGCCACAAATGTCTGCCAAGTTTAAGGGGCCCAGCAGAGTCTGTCTTATCCACAACTCTGGCCCGGAAAGACACACTCACGAGGCACGCTCTCAGGGGATGAATGCCAGAGAAGATCAAAGTTCCCAGGTTGAAGCAGGCTGGAGGAGGCCCCAAAATGTCTGCCGAGCCTAAGGGGCCCTGCAGTCAGCTTTATCCACAACGCTGGAAAGGAAAGACTCACCTCAGCTGAGGCAAGCCGTCAGGGGATGAATGACAGAGATGATCAAAGTTCCCAGGTTGGAAGCAAGCTGGGGGAAGCCCCAAAATGTCTGCCGAGCCTAAGGGGTGCAGCAGTCAGCTGTATCCACAAATCCGGCCCGGAAAGACTCACTTCAGCCAAGGCAATCCATCAGAGGATGAATGCCAGAGGAGATCAAAGTATCCAGGTTGAAGCAAGCCGGGGAAAGCCCCAGAATGTGTGCTGAGCCTAAGGGGCCCAGCAGTCAGCGTTATCCGCAAATTCGACCCAGAAAGACTCACCTCAGGCAAGGCAATCAGTCACAGGAAGAATGCCAGAGAAAATCAAAGTTCCCAGGTTTAAGCAAGCTAGGGGAAACCCCAAAATGTCTGCTGAGACTAAGGGGCCCAGCAGTGAGCTTTATTCGAAACTTGAACCCGGAAAGACTCACCTCAGCAGAGGCAAGCCGTCAGGAGATGAATGCCAGAAAAGATCAAAGTTTCCAGGTTGAAGCAACCAGGGGGAAGCCCCAAAATGTCTGCCGACCTTAACAGGCCCAGCAGAGTCTGTCTTATCCACAACTCTGACCTGGAAAGACACACCTCAGCTGATGCACACCCTCAGGTGATTAATGCCAGTTAAGATCAAAGTTCCCAGGTTGAAGCAAGCAGGAGAAAGCTACAAAATGTCTATCGAGCTTAAGGGGCCCAGCAGTCAGCTTTATCCGCAACTCCGGCCTGGAAAGACAAAACTCAGCCAGTCAGCTTTATCCGCAACTCCGGCCTGGAAAGACAAAACTCAGCCGAGACACGCCCTCAGGGGATTAATGCCTGAGAGGATCAAAGTTCCCAGATTGAAGCAAGCTGGGGGAAGCCACAAATGTCTGCCGAGCTTAAGGGGCATAGCAGAGTCTGTCTTATCCATAACTCTGGCCAGGAAAGACACACCTAAGCCAAGGGACACCCTCAGGGGATGAATGCCAGAGACGATAAAAGTTCCCAAGTTGAATCAAGCCGGGGGAAGCCCCAAAATGTCTGCGGAGCTTAAGGTGCCCAGTAGTCAGCTTTTCCCTCAAATCCAGCCCGGAAAGACACACACTTATCTGCAACTCTGGCCCGAAAAGACACACCTCAGCCAAGGCACGTCCTCAGGGGACTAATGCTGGAGAAGATCAAAGTTCCCAGGTTGAAGCAAGCTGGAAGAAGCCCCAAAATGTCTCCCGAGCCTAAGGGACCCAGCAGTCAGCATTATCCACAACTCCGGCCCGGAAAATATCACCTCAGCTGAGGCAGTTGTCAGGGGATGAATGCCGGAGAATATCAAAGCTCGCAGGTTGAAGCAAGCGAGGGGAAGCCCCAAAATGTCTGCCGAGCTTAAGGGGCCCAGCAGAGTCTGTCTTACCCACAACCCCTGCCCAGAAAGAAACACCACAGACGAGACATGCCCTCAGGGGATTAATGACGAAGAAGATCAAAGTTCCCAGGTTGAAGCAAGCTAGGGGAAGCCCCAAAATGTCTGTTGAGACTAAGGGGCCCAGCAGTCAGCTTTATCTGCAACTCTGGCCTGGAAAGACTCACCTCAGCCGAGGCAAGTCGTCAGGGGATGAATGCCAGAGAAGATCAAACTTCCCAGGTTGAAGCAAGCTGGGGGAAGCCCCAAAATGTCTGCCAATCCTAAGTGTCCCAGCAGTCAGCTTTCTCCACATCTCTGGCCTGGAAAGTCTCACCTCAGCCGAGACAAGCTGACAGGGGATGAATACCAGAGAAGATCAAAGTTTCCAGGTTGAAGCAAGCCAGGGGAAGCCCCAAATTGTCTGCCGAGCTTAAGGGCCAAGCAGAGTCTCTCTCTTTTTTAATATTTTTATTTTGAATTATGAGAACAAAAGATGCAAAGAAAGAGAACAAGGTAAAGTTACAGTGGAAGGACAATCACCCATAACATAATTCTCAGCAGAAGTCCCCTTGCTGATATCTTAACTTTGAACTTTCAGCCAAAGAACATTAAGATAAATAAAACAGAATCCATGTACAATTACTTTGTCGCTCAATTCCCCAGATTGTAACAAATTATAATATTTCTTAACAGCACACAAGGCAATCTAAAGCCATAACACTTACGTAAATCCTTAAACATTAGAGGCATAGTATATTTTACATTTCCATGTACATGCATATTAGCTTAAGTTAACCTCAAATTTTTTTTTTTTTTTTGGTTTTTGGGCCACACCCGTTTGACGCTCAGGGGTTACTCCTGGCTATGTGCTCAGAAATCGCCCCTGGCTTGGGGGGACCATATGGGACACCGGGGGATCGAACCGCGGTCCGTTCCTTGGTAGCGCTTACAAGGCAGACACCTTATCTCCAGCGCCACCTTCCCGGCCCAACCTCAAATTTTAAGTGGTTTTTTTTTAAGGATTAGAGTCAAAGGAGCACAGTAAAAACGGTGTTAGAGTGGCAATCGTTGTTTGCATAGGCCCACCAAAATATGAGAGGCATGGAAAGGAATAACCTTGGCCTAAATACAAAGAGATCCTACCCCTGAAGTTTCCTGGCATAAGACCAACTCTAGGCTTCAGGCAAGTTATTGTCCAATCCAAGACATTGTCCGTAGTGCCAAAACACTTTTCACACAGTCTCTGTTGTTGGTATCATGTTTCTGTATTAAAGATTCTGGAATCTGCATATCCTACATTGATGTCATGATGTGGAGCGTCTTCTCGTTTCACCTCACCATTAAAGGGCAATGCAGGAAGCCCTGTCCTGTAAGCAGGTAGTTGTTGTTAA
Organism: Suncus etruscus; assembly: GCF_024139225.1. Lineage (NCBI taxonomy): Eukaryota > Metazoa > Chordata > Mammalia > Eulipotyphla > Soricidae > Suncus > Suncus etruscus. Next base: position 94,792,734 of record NC_064868.1, on the reverse strand, counting down.
GTCTTCTCAGTGTTAAGGGAAGTCTCTTTTGAGCAGGTCGATGTCTGAGCAGTGGTAGGGTCTTCTGTGGTAGAGGATTGCTTCCAGGTGATGTTATAGACAAACCTCACAATTAAGGGGCAATACAGCAAGCCCTGTCCAGTAAGCAGGTCATTGTTCTTGTTAAGTCTTCTCAGTGTTAAGGGAAGTCTCTTTTGAGTAGATCAATGTCAGAGCAGCTGTAGGGTCTTCCCTAGTAGAGGAATGCCTCCAGGTGATGTTATATACAACCTTCGATGTTTTGTAGATGTATTCTCTAGATCAGGGGTGAATGGAGAATGCCCATTCTTCTGAGGCCTGTGCCAGGTCTTTAAGTCAATGTTCAGGGTGTAAGGTCCCATTGCACTACAAGATTTGTGTGTTCCCATCTCTATTAGATAAGAACTTATTGGTATGTATAGTATTTTCCAATTTTAGTGTGCCTAAACAAACAAGAAATAAAGCCACGTGGTGCTATCAGAGTATATGGGGGCGTAAGAACATTTCCAACAATACCCATGACTTGGTTCAAACATAAGCATTAAACTGAGGGATTCTTTCACACCAAATTCCATATTGAGCAGTTCACAAAGAGAAGATAAAAAAAATGGGGGGGATAGTCACTGTATAAGAAAATATTCAGCAAAAGTTATAGCCGTCAAAAAAAAAACCATAAAATGTTGAAAAGATATAAGTGTCCTTCTTATGCCTTTTGAAATAGTTGGGTGGGTGTTAACTCCAGGGCACCACTTTGGTCTGTGACTTAGAACTCTACAGTACTTAAGTTAGAAAGGGTAAATGAGGAGTAAAGATGATAGGAGTTAAGGAAGTTAAAGAGAAATATGATCTTTTGAAGGGGTATGCAAAAGGGCAGCGTACAAAATGGACATTCTGCATACATAAAAACATAATTCAATGATTAATATTTCTTGTGCATGCAGGGGCTGCCCCCAGGCGATTTTGAAAATATAGACTGGAAGTAGATTACCAGTGACTTTGAGAAGCTGGGAGGTCAGAAGTTCAGAGCCCCACCCAGACCCTCCCTAAGGAGCTGAATGGATAATGGGGGAAAGCTTAGGGTACCTTCAAGCTCCACCAAGGGGCCCAACTCACCGGCTTGCCCAGGCACGTGGCCCGGGGAAGCCCTGGAGATCTGGAGCAAGGTGGTAGAGGGGTGCTGGGGTTACCCAAGTCCCGCACCCCCCAGGCCTGGTTAAGAAGGCCTCTCTTATCCACAAATCCAGCCCGGAAAGACAAACCTCAGCCGAGGCACACCCTCAGGTGATGAATGCCAGAGAAGATCAAAGTTCCCAGGTTGAAGCAAGCTGGGGGAAGCCCCAAAATATCTGCCGAGCATAAGGGAACCAGCAGTCAGCATTATCCGCAACTCCGGCCCAGAATGTCTCACCTAAGCTGAGGCTAGATGTCAGAGGATGAATTCCTGAGAAGATCAAACTTCGCAGGTTGAGGCAAGCTGAGGGAAGCCCATAATGTCTGCCGAGCTTAAGGGGCCCAGCAGAGACTGTCTTATCTGGAAGTCCGGCCTGGAAAGACACACCTCAGACAAGGCACGCACTCAGGGGATTAAAGCCGAGGAATATCAAAGTTCCCAGGCTGAAGCAAGCTGGAAGAAGCCCCAAAATGTCTGCCAAGACTACGGGGTCAAGGAGTCAGCGTTATCGGCAACTTTGAGCGGGAAAGACTCAACTCAGCTGAGGCAAGCCGTCAGGGGATGAATGCCAGAGAAGATCAAAGTTCCCAGTTTGAAGCAAGCTGGGGAAAGCCCCAAAATGTCTGTCAAGCTTAAGGGGCCCAGCAGTCAGCTGTATTGGCAACTCCGGCCCAGAAAGACACAACTCAGCCGAAACATGCCCTCAGGGGATTAATGCCAGAGAAGATCAATGTTCCCAGGTTGAAAAAAGACCGGGAAAGCTGCAAAATGCCTGCCGACCTTAAGAGGCCCAACAGAGTCTGTCTTATCCAAAACTACGGCCGGAAAGACACACCTCGGCCAAGGCATGCCCACAGGGTTTAATGCTGAAGAAGATCAAAGTTCCCAGGTTGAAGCAAGCCCAGGGAAGTCCGAAAATGTCTGCCGAGCTTAAGGGGCCCAGCAGAGTCTGTCTTATTCCCAACTCCGGTCAGAAAGACACAACTCAGCCAAGGCACGCCTCAGGGGGTTAATGCTAGAGAAGATCAAAGTTTCCAGTTTGAAGCAAGCTAGGGAAGGCCCCAAATGTCTGCCGAGCCTAAGGGGCCCAGCTATCAGCTTTATGGGCAACACCGGCCTGGAAAAACTCACATCAGCAGAGGCAAGACGTCAAGGGATGAATGCCAGATAATATCAAAGTTTCCAGGTTGAAGCAAGCCTAGGGAAGCCCCTAAATGCCTGCCGAGCTTAAGGGGCCTAGAAGAGTCTGTCATATAAACAACTCCGGCTGGAAAGACAAACCTCAGCCAAGGCACGCCCTCAGGGGATTAATGCTGGAGAAGATTAAAGTTCCCAGGTTGAAGAAAGCTGGGGGAGGCCCTAAAATGTCTGCCGAGACTAAGGGGCCCAGAGTCAGCTTTATCCAAATCTCGGCATGGAAACACTCACTTCAGCAGAGGAAAGCCATCAGGGGATGAATGCCAGAGAAGATCAAAATTCCCAGGTTGAAGCAAGCGGGGAGACCCAAAAATGCCAGCCGAGCTTAAGAGGCCCAGCAGAGTCTGTCTTATCCATAACTCCAGTCGGAAAGACACACCTCATCAAAGGCATGCCCTCAGGGGGTTAATGCTGGAGAAGATCAAAGATCCCAAGTTGAAGCAAGCTGGGGGAGGCCCAAAAATATCTGCTGAGACTAAGGGGCCCAGCAGAGTCTGTCCTATACACAACTCCAGCCAGAAAGACACACATCAGCCAAGGCACGCCCTCAGGGGATTATTGCTGGAGGTGATCAAAGTTCCCAGGTTGAAGCAAGCTGGGGGAGGCCCCAAAATGTCTGCCAAGCATAAGGGGCCCAGCAAAGTATGTCTTATTAAAAACTCCAGCCAGAAAGACACATCTTACCCAAGGCATGACCTCAGGGGGTTAATGCTGGAGAAGATCAAAGTTCCCAGTTTGAAGCAAGCAGGGGGGGGGCAAAATGTCTGCCGAGAATAAGGGGCCCAGCATTCAGCTTTATGGGCAACTCCAACCCGGAAAACTCACCTCAGCAGAGGCAAGCCATCAGGGGATGAATGCCAGAGAAGATCAAAGTTCCCAGGTTGAAGCAAGCCTGGGGTAGCCCCCAAAATGTCTGCCGAGCTTAAGGGGCCCAACAGAGTCTGTCTTATCCACAACTCTGGCCGGAAAGACACCGAGATATATTTCTATGCTTTTTATTCTTTCTCTGTGATGCTGAACCCTGATGAGATTTGATTTCTATGTTGGTTCCTTTTTGTTTTGGTTTCTGTCTGACCCTTGGAAACGCAGATAACAGTGAAAGAGGTTCTGGGTGTTGTGCTTGCTGTGAGCTTAGCCTTTTTAGTTGGTTCCATGGTGTGTACTGCGATTGTATACCCTGAGAAGTTTCCTCATTTTCACTTTGAAACCTCTTGTTAACTTTATGTTTTCTTGATTGACTCTGACGTGGGTGACCGGTGCTGATTCCTGAGTGTGGAGTCTCACATATCAGCCAACAGTCGTGTTAGGAAGGCTGCCGGCCACAACCTAAGGGACGCCTTGGTGGTGTACAGAATACAGGGACGCCTGGAGGAATTGTTCAAAGAACCTGTTGCTCTCTTTGTTTTGTCTGTGTAGCTAGATATGGGACAGAAACATACTACTCCTCTTTCCTTGACCCTTGATCATTGGCCTGAGGTGAAAGCCCAGGCGCAAAATCTTTCCTTTGTCATCAAGAAGAGAAAGTGGCAGACCTTTTGTTCTGCTGAGTGACCAGCCTTTGAGGTAGGATGGCCAGCTGTAAGCTCTTTTCATTCTGAGTTGATTGTAAGAGTTAAAAATGTCATCTTTCAACCTGGAGAACATGGTCATCCAGACCAGCAGTCTTATATAAGGGTCTGGACTGATCTAAATGAAAATTCTCCTCCGTGGGTGAAGTGTTTCTTTTGCCTAATTAATTGCCTCTTCTCAGTCAACCATAGAGCAGGCTCAGACGACTGCTCACACCTGAGCACTGCTTGGAGTGACCCAAACCCCTTCCCCAAAGAATGTTCTGCCTTCCTGAGACCTGGGCTTTTTATTAGCAAGAACCATTCTCTAGGGTGAAGAATGAATAAGTAATCCAACACCAGATCACACCCTGGGGTGGAAAATGAATGCTGAGTAGGGAGGACCCAGTAATGCGATAGAGTTGATTATAGGAAAGTTTGATGCCATGTACATGTGGTCCATGCTTGGTCAGGAGGCCCCAGAAGCTGCTGGGAAGAGGGGGACAGGCATGTGAGTGTCGACATGGAAATAGCTAGGGGCCACATCACACAGTGCCTGTGAATGCCACAGGAAGGTTTGGGATTTGATTTCACCTCACAGTGATACTTGGCCTGGCATTTCAGTACTTATGGTGTAGTGCTAAGCAGGGCAGTGGTCAGGGCTCAGCAGGGCAATATTGAGTGCTCAGAGTGGAGTGCAAAGGGTGAAGAAGGAAAATAAAATCTCAACAACCTGCCCTATTTTCCTAGCCAAAGGAAAACTGTTTGAAGGTTGATGTGAGATGTGATGTGTGTGATTAATGTGGGTCATTAGGAAGGGGGGGGTAGGTAAGGAGTTAACCCAATAGGGAAGCAATTCAGACCTGGGGTAATACTGGCCAAGCACTGGAAAGGGAGAGAAGCTGAGCTGCAGACTGAGGTAAGTCAGATTGTAAAAAATGGTTTCTCTGGGGCTGGAGAGATAGCATGGAGGTAAGGCGTTTGCCTTTCTTTTCTTTTCTTTTCTTTTCTTTTTTTTTTTTTTTTTTTTTTTTGTGGTTTTTGGGTCACACCCGGCAGTGCTCAGGGGTTATTCCTGGCTCCAGGCTTAGAAATTGCTCCATGCTATCTCTCCAGCCCAGACGTTTGCCTTTCATGCAAAAGGTCATTAGTTCAAATCCCGGTATCCCATATTGTTGCGCCCCACTCAGGAAGGGCACACATTAAAAGTGTTGCACTCCTGAAAAAGAATTATTTGCCAAAAAGGCCCGCTTAGAGCAGTCAAAATCAGTTGACCCTTTGCGTGGATTGTTTGGCCATAATTCTAAAGTGGCTGTAACTATCTCTCTCTTTATTTTTGACCAATATTTAAAATCAGACCTTAGTAATTCTTTCTAACAAAGAAGGACAGTACAAATCCCGCCAAAAGTCTCCCACTGACCAAGCTCCCTGTGATCTTTGCTACCTTGGCGCCAAGATCATGTTTTTTCTTAAAACTTAGCTCATAGTAAAACAATTTTTAGTTTTCCCCAAAAACTCTAAAACATTCCTCTCTCTTCCCACTTACCTGAAAATTACCTGGTTTTCCCCTGCTTACCCAAAACAAAGCTAACCCAAAACAAAACTTCTTTTCAACTTCAGTATTGGTTTTTTAATGTGCAAATTTTATCCATGGTCTTTCTTTTTTTTTTTTTTTTTTTTTTTTTGGTTTTTGGGCCACACCCATTTGACGCTCAGTGGTTACTCCTGGCTATGCGCTCAGAAATCGCCCCTGGCTTGGGGTAACCATATGGGACACCGGGGGATCGAACCGCGGTCCGTCCTAGGCTAGCGCTTGCAAGGCAGACACCTTACCTCTAGCGCCACCTTCCCAGCCCCTATCCATGGTCTTTCATTCTGTTTCCCTAACGCTCTCCCACTCTCTTTGATGTCAAAAATTACACCCTGCATTCTAAACCTCAACCTTAAAAGCTACCCAGCTCAAAAAATAAATTTGTCTTCGTCTTTCTAGACGCAAGTCCCCATGCATTCTGTGTGGTCTCATTCATTTCACATTTCATAATTCATTATTTCATATTCGCCTCTTCGTGCTCCCGTTTGACTCTCAGTGGGATAAGAACCCACTAAGGTTATGCTTAGGGACTTTTTATCCCATTAGGATAAAACAGTCCGCAGCACCATATGGTCCCCTGTGCCTGCCAGGAGCGATTTCTGAGCGTAGAGCCAAGAGTAACCCCTGAGCACTGCCGGGTGTAACCCCCAAAAAAATGGTTTCTATTGGGGCCTGAGTGATAGCACAGAGGGCAGGCTGTTTAACTTGCACGTAGCCAACCCGGCTGCGATCCTCAGCATCCTATGTGGTCTACCTAACTTGCCAAGAGCAGTTTTGAGTGCAGACCCAGGAGTAACCCGTGAGCACTGGTGGGTGTGGCCAAAAAACAAACAAATAAAAATAGGTTTCTGTCTGCCTGTCTTTGGGAACACACTGGTGGTAGTGAGGCCCTACTCTGGGCTATGAGTTCAGGAATCAGTCATGGTAGTGCTGCATAGTTCTGGGTAGTGTGGAGAAACCATGTATGTCACCAGGGTTTGACTCGGACTTCTGCATACACGGTTCAAGGCAAGTGCCTCATCCTCGGATCTCTTCAGTCCAGAGTTGGGATGGATTTTTAGTGGAAAGAAAACTGTATTTGGCTTTTGAGGGTTTTTGTTTGTTTATTTTTGAGGGATTAGAACCACCAGTCCTTCTGCATGCAAGGCAAACGCCCTGCCTCCATGCTATCTCTCTGGCCCCTTTTGAGGTTTTTTGTGTAAGGTGAAGTTACAGCCTGCGGTGCTCAATAGTGACCCCTAGTGGTTGTCAGGAGACCCGACATGAACTCTGCCTGGCTCTCCCAGGGGAAGCACCTGACTGCTGGTATTTTCTCTTAGATTAGCCAGCAAGATTCATGCTTCTGAAGGTGCAAGAAGAAAGTAGAACAGGAACAGCACACGCACTAACTGCTAAAATCAGCTTGAAAAAAAAATTTTTTTTAAATCAGCTTGAAAACCGTGTAGAAGCCACAGGACTCGGGCCCGGAGAGATAGCACAGCGGCGTTTGCCTTGCAAGCAGCCGATCCAGGACCAAAGGTGGTTGGTTCGAATCCCGGTGTCCCATATGGTCCCCCGTGCCTGCCAGGAGCTATTTCTGAGCAGACAGCCAGGAGTAACCCCTGACCACCGCCGGGTGTGACCCAAAAACAAAACAGAACAAACAAAAAAACAAAAAGCCACAGGATTCGGGGTCGCACATCTGTGACGAAACCACACCTGCGCCCAGAGGGCGGGGCCCGTGCACCCAAGGGGCAGGGCTTCGTTGTCAAGTCGACCAGGCGGCTCCAGCGGACCCAGCAAGTCAAAATGGAGCTGAGTTGACGCGAGCATTATGTTGTCAGGGGCCGAGGGGCGTGGCAGCCTTTGCCCGGGACCAGCCGGCTCACTCTCGCCCTCTAGGCCAGCGGAGAGGGTTTAGCCAGTGCATGGCAGCCTTCTGAGGAGGGCTGAGAGTCGCGGTGCTGCGAGCGACTGGAGATCTCAAACTCCCCGCCGCTCGCGACCTTCTCGGGCGCAAAATGCGAAGAGGATGGGGCTTCTGGGCCCAGCAGGAACAGCCCAGGGCAGAGCCCGCACCCCGGAGGGCCGAGCACAGGGCTGGAACCCGAGAACTGCAGAGGCTGCAAGGCGCAGGCGCGGGGTATGGGGTGCGGTCCGAGGGGTGGAGCGCGGGTATGCAGCGAACGGTGTGGAACCGGCGATCGGGCCTGCGCCTTCCCCGGGCCGCTATCTGGAGGCGCCGGGGGCGCAGCGCACTCGCCATGCACCAGCCGGCTGCAGAGCTGGGCCTGGGCGGCGCTGGTGAAATGGTGGACGCTGAGGCCGAGCTGCTGCCGCCGCTTCCCGCTGAACGCTACGCTGGGCCCAGCGGAGACGCCGACTCTATTACCAACGGGCCCCAAGACCGCCACCACGTCTTGTATCCTGCCCATGGGAGGCACGGGAACCCCTGGAGAGGAAGGGCTTGGGAGGGAGACGGGCCGGGGAGCCCCCACGAGGTTGTAGTTGCTACCTTAGCGGAGGCCCTAGTACCCTGAACATCCCTTTTCCCTCGCCGCTGGAGGCCGAGATTGCCCGCGGAGCCCTAGCGCCAGACCGGGAGCCTCACCACGAGGCTGTGCACAAAGAACTTGGCGTCGTGGGGAACACGCTAAATGTGTAAGTGCCCACGGGCGGCGTGGGCATGGTACGACTGCCAACTGATCTTTGCCACCTTCTCTTTCAGCCTCTGGAGAGCGGAGAACATGCATGCCCTGCGAGTTTCCGTTCTGAACTTCATGGACCATCTGTCTCTGGTTCTGCGGACTTTGCAGCGCTTTGGTCCAGCCTTCCCTCGTTAACGCCCGGGCTGGGCACCCAGTTGAGAGCACACATCCCAGGAGCACAGCGACCAGCAGGGTTCTAGTGACCCCCTTGCATCTTTTAACCACGGGAAATAAAACTGACTGTTACTTTTCTGTCTCCATTTTTTTTGTTTTTGGGCCACAACCAGCAGTGCTCAGGGGTTACTCCTGACTATCTGCTCAGAAATAGCCCCTGGCAGGCACGGGGGACCATATGGGACACCGGGATTCGAACCAACCACCTTTGGTCCTGGGTCGGCTGCTTGCAAGGCAAACGCCACTGTGCTATCTCTCCGGCTATCTCCATTTCTTGTGGCCTTTATCGTTAGATAGAGGGGAGGTTTGGGGATGCAAGAAATAAAGACCATTGTACCCAAGTTTCAAATGGAAAATAAAATACATTGTACCAACAGCTTTAACTAGTTTCTTGGTGTTGTCATTGTATTTATATAGTGTCATTTTTTCAAAACTACACTCTTACAGTTTTTTGACATTTCCCTGTAACAATATTACTCTAGGGGCCGGCACGGTGGCGCAGAATGTAAGGTGTCTGCCTTGCCAGCGCTAGCCTAGGACAGACTGCGTTTTGATCCCCGTGGCCCAAAAAACAATGTTACTCAGTGTGAATGAATGAGGGCAGTAGAAAGCCTGTCTCGAGTACAGGTGTGGGGGGGTGGGGAGGAGGGAGATCTGGGAAATTGGTGGTGGGAATGTTGCACTGGTGAAGGGGGGTGTTCTTTACATGACTGTTTTGGATTGTTTTGTTTTGTTTTGTTTTTGTTTTTGGGCCACACCCGGCGGTGCTCAGGGGTTACTCCTGGCTGTCTGCTCAGAAATAGCTCCTGGCAGGCACGGGGGGGGGGGGGGGGACCATATGGGACACCGGGATTTGAACCAACCACCTTTGGTCCTGGATAGGCTGCTTGCAAGGCAAACACCGCTGTGCTATCTCTCCGGGCCCTCTTTACATGACTGTAATCATACAACTATAATCATATTTGTAATCACGGTGTTTAAAGATAATTATAAACAAAAAAAAACAATGTTACTCTAAAAAATTCTTCAAAAGCAGAGATGGGAAGATATTGGGATTCAAAGTACCTCACAGGCATATGTGATCAACCCCCCCAAAAAAGACCTTTTCATTTTTTTGACCTTTTCATTTTAAAATAATTTGAAAATAGTGTAGAGATAAAGGAATGTGCCTTGCATGATGCTGAGCTGTAAACATGCTTCAAATACCTTATGCCCAGACTCAAGAGTTCTACCCCAACATTATTCAAAAGCACCAAAGCGATAATACAGCGGTAAAGCATTTGCCTTGCACGTAACACAGGACGGACCCCAGTTTGAATCCCAGAATCCCATATGGTCCCCCGAGCCTGCCAGGAGTGACTTCTGAGTACCGCCAGATGTGACCCAAAAATTATTCAAAAGCATGAATAAATCCAGTCAATGACTGTTAATGATTCTTTGCCATCTTTGCTTACTATAGGCAAAGATTCAATGGAATTCAGTACACAGTATAAAGCTCTAACATTTTTTTTTTGTTTCATTTGATACTGGGCCATACCCTGTGATACTATGGTTACTCCTGGATCTACATTCAGGGATCATTCATTGTAGCCAGCTCAGGAGACATATGGGATTCTGGGGATTAAAACAGGGTCTGCCAAGTGCTACACAACTTCACTACCTGAAGTATCTGCAGCCCCAAATCTCTACTCAAAAGAATATAAAAAGTAAATTCAAAATGTAAACTGTATCTCAAGAAAAATCTATGTATTTTGGAAAGTAACTTTTTTGGGGTATGGAGCAATACTCAGCAGTTGGCAGTCCTTAGGACTTAGTAGCTCTGTGCTCCATACTCACTGTACTATTTGGGGGACTAAATGTGCTGCCAAGGATTAATACCGGGTTGGCAAAGTGCAAGGCAAGTATCTGTGGTACTATCACCCAAAATACTTTTTATATAACATCCAAAAGTCCTGTCAAGAAGGAGCAAGTGGGAACAGTCTGAATTTGGCCCCTCCTAGGGTATTGGGACTGTCCCTACTCTCCCTGTCCCCTAAATTTATTGTCTTTGGTTTAGTGAGGTCTGACCACTACACAGGAAACTCCTATCTCTACTGGATGCCACTGAGCTGCCCCCAACCCCTCCTCTGACCAAGTAAAGAAGCGGGTCCTTCTCCAAGGGGATCATGCCTCTTGTCCTATCCCACTGCTTCCCTGGGCTCAGGGGCCATTCCATTATCAGGTACGCCTTTCCCACCTTGTGTTCTGCCCTTCCTTGACTGCAGGGCCCTCTGCCACTCCTGCTCCCCTGTACTGTCTCTAACACTCCCTCAATGTTAACACCAGTGGGATCCTGATGAAGGAGCATGTTCCATTCCCAGTGCCATGACCTCAACCCTGCCAGAACTTTCTAGAAGGGCAGCACTGGGATTTACTGATGAGGTGGCACAGGTGCTCTGGCTGTGGTTGTGAGTTTCTAGGAGTCCCACAAGTCTGCCCACCCAGCCTAAGGACCAATCCACACAGCCCAGCCAGTTTGCCCACATTTATTAGGAAACCAACAGCACAGACAGACTAACTCATGCAACGGAAGAGGCCAGAGTGGGTTTCCGGGAGCCAGGAGCCGGCCGGAGCAGGAGGATAGGAGTAAGGCACTGCCGCCTGGGCCCCTGGGGCCGCTTGGGGCTGAGGACACAGCCCGGGGGCTGCAGAGGGGGTGCCCTGGGGGTAGGCCAACGCTGGAGAAGGGGGATGCAGGGGCCTCGGGGGCCTGGCCCATCTGTGGGCTGGGGGAGATGCCCCTGAGGATCCAGGTACCCCCAGGGACAGGCAGTCAGTCCAGATCCCCAGGGGCATGGGGGCTTGAGGGTAGGGGGCTTCAATAAATAGGCGTCCGAGGGGGCGTCAGTCACATCACAGGGCACCAGGGCGAGAGGGGGTATTGCTGCTGGGGGGGCCTGCGCTGGGCCTGCTCACCCCTCCCCCACAGGTCCCCAAGCAAGGCACTAATGAAGGGCCCCCTGTGCCACCCGCCCCTGAATCAGGTGAGAGGCGTCCCCAGGGCTAGGCCTAGGCAGCTCCTCACCCACGGTGCTCTCAGCTGCTGCTGGATGCGAGGCTCATGATGTGCTCCAGCTTTTGGCGCAGCTTATGCTTCCGGCATGATGGGTCTCGGTCCAGTGCACTGAGTACCTGTGGAGGGAGCACTGTCCTGGGGCTCCCTGCATGCCTGCTGACTCCAAGCCCCAAGCTCCAGGCCCTCCTCACCCCATCTCTGTACAGGCCTTCTGGATCATGCCCTTATCCCCATGCTACCTCACCTGTTGAGCTGAGTTCAGCAGCACCCCAAGTTGACCAACCCCTGCATCCTTATCTGTCTCTAGGATCTGACACCACCCAGGGTTCTCCCTCTCTGCCATCCCCATGTGGACAGGGTCCCAAGCTCCATGCTCAGAGCTAACCCAGGCCACATCTGGAAGCCCACGTGGCTTACTGACAGCCTCAGCACTTGCAGTCAGAGGTTTTAGGCACTGTCCCCAGCTGCTCACAGGGGAGGAAGGGATGGTCAGTTCCCTGTCTGTCTCCCTGAGAAATAGCAAACCACCCCATCCAACCCCTCACATACCTCCTGGCGGTACTTGGTGACATAGAAGTAGAGTTCACTGAGTGCACTTAGGACGTTGAAGTCACCTGCATGCAGGCGCGACTGCTCCACCAGGTAGGCATCCATGTCCTGCTCGCTGATGGAGGCCATCTTGGCTATGTCTCGGTAGTACCTGTGGTATCCTGTGTAAGTCACATGGCCCGGGCCTAGGGAAGCCTTTGGGAGCCAGGGCCCAGGCTGGGCAGGTCATACCCACCTCTCCACCCAGCTCTTGTAGCTGGGGATGTCCTTAGCATAAAGCAGCTTGTTGGATGGTGAGTCCTTGCCCAGCCGGTGCTCGGATGTAGAGCAGGAGTCCATGAAGGTCTGTGCCACCACAGACAGGCAGGCATCCGTGATGCTACTTTTGTGGATGTCGAACACGAACTGTGGGTTCTTGATCACATTCACCCAGAAGCGCAGTGGCAGGCTGTGCAGAGACATGCCAGTGCCCAGTGAGCAGCTGCCCCCTGCCCAGAGCTGGCCAGAGAGGTAGGTGGCAGGTGTTCATAAGCTCGGAGGAGCTGGTCTTGTCTGGGCCGTGGCTCAGAGTTCAGTGAGGGCTCATATGGAAGAGACCCCATGAGGATCTAAAGTGACATGAATAGACTCAGCCTGTGCCCTCAGTTGCCACCCAGGCAAGGCTAGCAGCAGCTCAGCTGGGATGAGAATAGCCTAACACCTAGGGGCATAAGTAATAGCACAGTGGGGAGGGCATTTGCCTTGCATGCGGCTGACCTGAGTTCAATCCCAGCATTCCATATGGTCCCCCAAGCCTACCAGGAGTGATTCCTGACTATAGAGCCAGGAGTAAGCCCTGAGCACTGCTGGGCAAGGCCCCCTCTCCCCCCAAAAATACAGCCTAGCCCCAATTGTGGCCTGTCCACTAGAGCCCCACTCCAGCACCATGGCCCTACATGCTCAGGGCATCGTCTCTGCCAGACTTCACCCTTGGCTGCCACAACTCTTGCCCCTATGTGTGCCCAGAGGAGAGTACCAGTTGCTCTTCCAGGTATGGCGCACATCAGGGTCACTGATCTGTCGCTGGTCTGCCTGCTCGTCCAGAAAGTCAAACATGTACTTGATGGCCAGTGGGAGGGCTGAACCCCGATGTGCTGTGCTGAACACAGTCTCAAAGAGGTCATCCACGAACTTCTGCAGTGTGCCCTGCCAGTGAGCAGCAAAGGAACAGTGGGAAGGAGGTCCAAGACACCAGGCTGAGGCTAGGGTGGCACAGCACACATCCCCACCTTGGTGGCCAACAGGCGTGTCAGGTAGATCTCGGAGACCATCTTGCTGCCCCGGTCACCCTCCCGCTGGTCTGCATGGTCATGGTTCTTCACCAGGTGCCACAGCTTGGTGCCTGTCTCCTGATCGGGTGTGATCATGGGCGCTCTCGAGCGGAGGCTATCAGGGCTGCTGGCCGTGCGCAGCAAACTCTCTGAGATGGGGAATGGAGGGTGGTGGTACCCATTAGGCCTAGTGGCTGCCCCCACCTGACCCACATGGCCAGATCTCCAGGCAGCAGGGCCTTTGGGCCCAGACACCTACCATAGCGGCTGAGTGAGCGGGTGAAGGTGAATGAGCTGGCCATGTTATAGGCAGACACTTGTTTGGGCACCAGTGCCACCAAGGACCCATCTGTCACCTGTATGCCCAAGAGCAGAGAGGTCAGCACAGGAGGCCAAGAGGAAAAGGGCCCAAGTCCAGCCCTCCTCCAGCTGACAGGCTCACAGCAGGGCTCTGAGGTGACAGGCCCCCTCACCCCTTACCTGGTAGTGGGCCAACGAGTTGACTCGCTTCCAATCACAGTCAACCTTGGTGGTGACATCATCATCTTGCAACATGATGCGGGCCATGCGGCCCTGCCGCCACTCTGCAGGTTACACACGAGCACCCTTTCAGAGCCTGTACCCCATGTGTGGAGACAGAGCCTGAGCAGGAATGGGAACTCACCCAGGTCCATGTCCTCAGCTTTGGGGCGCTGGGAGTAGGGGATGCCCTTGTACACAGCATCCAGCAGCTTGTCTTTGGTCTGGGTGATGCTGTCACAGTTGAGAACCTTCACTGGGACCTGGGCGCTGCCCTCACCCTCGGGGCATATGCAGTGCAGGGTCTGAGAATATGTGCAGCAGAGTGGGTGTTGGGACCCCTTCTGACCCACCACCCACCCATCCCAGTGGCTCCTTACCAGTGTCTTGTAGTCGATCTGTTGCCGAATGAGCTTGTCCTCACTCAGCGAGTAGCGTGCCTCACCCGTGATGGCATCAATGGGGCCCTTCTCCATCTGCTGCTTGATGGCGCAGTAGAGCAGGAAGAGGGGTTCCCCCGCACATTCCTGCAGGCACACAGGCACACTGGCTGCCAGCCCACATGCCTGTCCCACCAGCCAGTGCCTGCACTATGCCCCACCTACCTTCAGGAACTTATGCAGCAGGAACGTGAACCAGTTGGTTAGCATCTTCTCTGCCACTGACTCGGTCCTAGGGAAACAAGCGTGTTGGGCTCACAGCACCATGCTGACCCAGGGCCCCAGCCCTAGGGATGGACATACCTGCGCAGAAGCAGCTTCGGGTGGTTCTTGCTCTCTAAGTTTTTCTCAATGAGGTCGGCCAGCAGCTGCTTGAGCAGCCCTGTGGCATAGTCCAGGCGGCTCTGCAGGGCCACCATGGTGAGCGAGGCCACAGTGCCACGGTCACGCATGGAGAAGCTGCTCTGGGCCTCCAGTGTGTGGATGAAGGTCAGCACAAAGGCACGGCTGTACAGCAGCTGCCCAAAGAGGCGCAGGGCCTTCTCGACATTGGGTGGAGTCTGGGGGGACAGCAAGGCTTGGAGGGCATAGCCCCTGGAGAGGGGACAGACTGGGCAGGTAAGCAGGGGCTGACCTCTAGCTCCTTGAGCACTGGATGGGCCTCAATGCCAGGGAAGAGCACCCGCACGGCGTAGGTTCGGTAGTCCAGGAAGGGGATCTGCACCCCATCCATATGGTTTGTGAGCTCATTGATGTCCGTCTGCAGCTCGGCAAATGCTGTGGAGGGGAAGCTGGTGTGAGCTGTGACCATGGACACCGCCACCCCCGCTCACCACCTCTGCTTTAGGCACCTTCCTTGCACTCCAGAGCCACCCGGGACTCCAGGTTGTCCATCTGTAGCTGAAGCCTCCTGAGTGTGCGGTCTGCATCCTGTGTCTTGCGCTTGTAGGCCACCAGCACAGCCGTGATGGCCAGTAGCAGCAGGGCACCACCCAGTGCCAGCCCCACCATGGCAGGTAGTGGCAACGCCCGCTCGGCCGAGATGTGTAGCGTGCCCAGCCAGAACTCCAGGCCCCCCACCAGCACCTGCAGGCACAGGCCACCATGAGGGACCCCCTTATCTACTTCTGCCTCATCTGGACCTCCCGCCCCCACTGACCATCACAGGCTGCCGGCCCGTCTGGCTGGGTGAGTCGCACAGGAGCTGTGTGTCAGACACAGTGAGTGCACAGGGCTGGCCACCGATGAGTACCGTGTAATTGAGGCGAGAGCTACCCGCAGCCTCAGGGATCAGGTTCTTGCCCTGGTGGGGGCAGATAAACATTCAGCCAGGGAAACCTGCCTCTCCCACCCCCATCCCGCCCCTGAGCTCTGGCTCTCCATACCTTCAACACCACGTGGGAGCCTGGCTTAACATCCAAGACGCCTGAAGGCCCAAGCGGCTCAAAGCTGGGATCAGGGTAGTAGGTGAAGGAGGAGCGGTTGAGGGAACGGGCCGTCTGCACGTGGTCCAGCACAAAGCCAAATTCGTCTGGATGCTCGCCCTGGGCCCGAGGCTGTGGCTGGCCCAGGAAGATGCCTGGAGCCTTACACAGCATGGCAGTGTCATTGATTACCTGGCATGTCTGTGGGGACAAGGACAGGCAACCTGACACAAGGAAAGCAGGGAAGCAGAAGTGGGGGAGGCGATGAGCAACTGGCACTCACATTGGTGGTCTCAATGCCTCGGTACTTGGCCCGAACTCGGGGTTCCTGGACAGTCAGCAGGTGGGTGCCACTCACAGTGATGGCGGTGCTGCCACTAGGGACAGGGTGAAGGGCTGCGGGCTCTCTCCCTCACCCCAGCTGGCTCCAGGGCCAGAACCTGGGGCCTCCTTCCCCACCCCTAGCCCACCCTTACTTGATGATGCTCCATGTAGGCTCAAGGCGTGTGACGGTGGGGTCCTGTGTGTATGTGTAAAGGATTTCAGGGCTGGAGATGTTGGCACGATCTATGGCCAGGGTGATGGAGGCCTGACTTGGGCCCAGGGTGGACACAGGTGAAATACACACGATGGCCTTGGAGTCTCTTCTGCCAATGAGTACAAGAGGACTCTTGACGCTGCTAGTCCCAGGCCAGCCCCTGCCCCTGCCAGCCCTCCCGTGGCCCAGCCCACCTCACAAACTGGCACTCGCCATCTCTCACAGCCACAGTCACCCTGCTGCCAGCGTCCAGTGAGCTCCCAGAGATAGTGAGCCGTGTGCCCCCTGAGGCTGGGCCCCGGCCTGGGCTCACCCGGTGGAAGGTTGGGGTCTATGGGAGAGGAAGGCATGATGGGAGAGTCGGGGCCTTGGAGGAAGCGAGGGTCAGGGCTGGGGCCACACGCACCACAAAGCTGTAGAGCTGTTTGGATTGTGTTCGGAAGTCGGCCGAGCAGTCACCCACACAGAGCTCCACGGGCCCAGGCGGTGGGCTGGGCACCAGTGACTCCTCCATCTCACACACGATCCTAGGGGGCAGAAGGTCAGGGCCAGCTTTCCAGCGGGTAGGAAAGTAGCTGGGCAAACAGAGGCCAGCACTCACCTCTCAGCGCTCACGTACTCGGCGGGCAGGGGGTTACAGCGCACGCCGGCGACCCGCACCCCCAGCTCTCTCGAGGTGAGGCCCAGATTCTCACCCATGATTGTGACCCGGGTGCCTCCCTCTTTGGGGCCCATGAGTGGGTGGACCTGCAGAGCAGAATGGAGGCAAGAGGGTGAGTCCCAACTCAGGTGGCTACAGGTGGCAGCTGTAGAGTGAAGACTGACCTGAGCAATGCGGGGGTGGCTACATCGTGCCCCTTTCTGGCTCAGGTGCATCCAGTTGGCCTTGGGCATGGGGCAATGTGCCTGCAGCTGGCACTTGTGTTCGGAGATGCACCAGCCACAGTTGAAGCGTGGGTCAGCCTTGAGGCAGAGGCCACAGCTGGGCCGCTGAGCCCAACACTTGTACAGGAAGGCTGTAGGCACAAAGGTCAGGGCTGGGAGGCTGACCCGGGCACATCAAGGGACCTGCCATACGGCTCCCCTGCTGCCTGCAGCCGGTGCTCACCTCGGAAGGTAGGAGGCTTGTCAATGGGGAAATCCCCATCCCAGACAACGGAGAAGTCTAGCTCAGTGTCCCCAAACTCCTCACCATCATAGGAGTACTGTGGGAGCAGAGGAGAGTGACAGGAGCCAGGGGACAGGGTTCCCTGGAACCTGAGGAGGCACGGGTGGCAGTGGGGGTCTCACCGAGGCATTCTGGCACTGCACACTGCTGCTGTTAAAGCGGACAGCGGGCACCCGCTGCCTCCGGCCCTGCACCCGCGCCACACACTCATAATTCTTCTGGCCCGACTGTGGCTGCGGCAAGTTCTTGGCACGCAGGGTGAGTGGTTGCATGACACCGACGGGAATCAGGAGGTCCCCACTGGGCAGGATCTCAGGGCAGCCCTGGAGGGTGAAGGCCTGTTAGCCAAGCAGCAGCACCTCTGCCTCCCCGACCCCACTTCCCTAACCCAGCCTGCGACATGATGCCTCACCTCGGGGCTGTGGACCCTGCCTTCCTGGAAAGAGCAATCGCGGGGGTGGCTGGTGCACACGTGGCGGTACTTACACCAATGGCAGGGGTAGGGGCTGCCCACACATGCCATGCACCTGTGGGAAAAGACTAGCTGCTGCCATCTGCTCTCAGGGCCCTGAGGGTGGCCCAGGATCCAGGGGAGGCACTCACGACTGAAGGACGCTACAGTTGTAGAAGACAAAGTCAGTGTCGGCAAACCTCATGCCTGTCTCCTTGGACAGTAGGCGCAGCTGCACCGTGCGGGTGGCTCCTGAAGCGGGACAGGGTGAGCTGGGAGGTGGGTGCCAGAGACGGTCCCCCAGCCCAGGCTGCCCCCCCCCACTCACCATGCCCTCTGGTGAGCATGCGCAGCTCCTGCAGGGATGGTGCTAGGCAGCGCAGCTCCCCTGACGGCAGCAGGACAGCATCGCTCTCTGTCACCTCCTCAAAGGCACAGCTCACACCCACGCTGAGGTCTGGGACGTTACGCACGGCGAGTGTCAGCTAAGGGAGGGCAATGGTTAAAGCCTGCTGAGTTTTCCAACATGCCTGCCCCCCAACACCACTCACCTGTACTCCTGGCGAGGTTACTGAGACGTTGTTGGGCCTCACCCGAACCTGGACACACTTGCTCAGCTCCTCGGCAAAGCCCTGTGGAGCGGCCGCACCAGGACAGGCCCCTTGGCGGCAGCATCTGTGGGGTCAGTCAGAGCAGGGGTGCAGTGAGGGCCTGGCAACATGGAGGCCTGATCCCTGGGGCCCTGGGCTGACCGTGACCCTCTGTGGAAGTTTCCCTCACTAGTGGAAGAGCAGTGTCCTGACATGCCTCACCTGTGCTGCAGCACACACCAGCCGCAGTGCGGGTCTCCTGAACCCAGGCAGGCTGCACAGCTCAAGTACTGCTCGCATGTCTCCACCGGCAACCGGCTCACCTGCACGTAAGGCTGTCAATGCCAGTCTGTGCCCGCCCAGCTACCCACCTGCACCCGCCCACCATGAGGCCCCACCTGCTTCTCACTCAGAAGGTAGATATGGCGGTGGTCGGGGCTGAAGAGCAGGTCCCGCAGGATGGGGCTGCCACCTACCACCGGCACTGTCTCGTACAGGTGGGCATCCTCGGAGCTGTCCACACGCACCTGATATCGAGCCAGGGAGGGTTGGCAGCAACCTGGCATCCCTGTGGCACCCCACAGGTTCCCAACATCCCTGAAGGGGCTGCTATCAGGGAGGGACACAGCATGGACAAGCATGTCGTTGGGTGCAGAAGGAAGGAGGCCTGGCAGGGGCAGTGGTGGTGACCCCATGACCTAGAGCAGAAGGTGGCCTAATGCATAAGAACATGGCATACATGCACCATTCCAGGAAGCCCCAAAACCCCATGAGGGCTGTGTCTGCCTTAGTTCCTCAGTCCAGCCCACATGGATGGAGTTGGGTTGGCTGGGAGCTTTCCCCAGGCCAGACCCTGTCCAGGGTGCCAGGGCCCACCTTCTTGAGGCTGCCGCTGCGTGTACCAATGAAGACCACAGAATGCTGGCGGTATGTATAGGCAGCCACGCTGGCCATGCCATCACTGCCATCAGCCAGCAGGGGCACACCCTCAATCACATGCAGGCCACCCAGGGGCTGGTTGAGCAGTAGCCCACAGAAGTTGCCGTTGATCTGCATGGGCTGGAGAAAGTGGGGAGGGAGTTAGTGGCAGAAAAGTAAGAGTCTAGAACTCACCACCCACCCACCAAGACCCACAGGTAATGGAGTGGAGGCCAAGGAGGGTCAAGGAGGGAAGGGGTAACACTAGTGAGAGGATGGCAGGGCTGCCAGCTAAGCTCACAGTGTTGATGCATGGCAGTTCCTTGTTGAGCAGCCAGGGCAGGGCCAGTGTGCCCTCACCACGGTAGCAGGACTGGATCCGGCGGCGGATATGGGCATTGATGTTGCTGAGGGTAAAGAGGCAGAGAATGGTCTGGCGCGGTGGGCTGGCCCGGTTCTTTTGGCCCTGAGAGAAGACGGTGAATAGGACGTCCTCATCAGCTGGCACGCCCAGGGCCTGAGCCAGCAGCACACCAGGCTTGGCCAGGTGGGCGCTCTGCACCAGGCGATACTCCACGCCATGCCAAGAGCAGCCAATGGGGAACTCTACATAAGAGTAAAACTCTGAGTCCTCTGCACACATGCGCACGATCTTGGATGTGAAGAATTTCTCGCCGGCTGTGTCCAGCAGCGTCTGCTGCGTGTCCAGCTGCAGAGTCAGGAAATACACGAAGGAGGCACTAACGAAGCTGTAGACGTAGTAGATGTCAAAAGCTGGGTACAAGCTCAGCGTGTCGGAGGGGATCTTGATTTGAGAGGAGACGAACTCATCCTGGTACACCTGAGGGGGCACAGAGCACCGGATGAGGGGAACCCCACCTCCCTCACAGCTCCCCAGAAGGATTTCCAGCCAGAAAGGCCCTACAGGGGAGCAGGGACCCAGCCTGTCCACATGGTCACGAGGCTTCCCCAGCGTGTAGGCCACACACCAGGCTAAACATGTCGGCGCTATCCTCGTCGTCAATAAGTTTGCGGGAGCTCAGGGTGGGGAAGTACTCAGACTTGCCATCCACGGCCGTGCCCACAAACAGCTTGCTGGGTCCCTGGCCCTGTTCCACGATCACGCCCGCCATGGAGTCAGGCTCCTGGGCCCCTGACAAATAGTGCTCCTTGCGGTGGTGGGGCTCGCCCAGCTTGAAGAGGTCATCAAGGCGAAGGAACTGGCAGATGCCCTGCCAAATGCTCCCGCAGGCCACCAGACGGCGGGCCGCATAGTCGATGAGCAGCAGCTTGTTCACATTGTCCACGGGTACCAGGTGGTGGGTGCACACGCGCATGCTCGGGGGCGGGTAGCAGCGAGCGTTGTCCGGTACAGGCCCCGTGACATGGGCCCGCAGCTCGGTCAGGTTGGGGGCCAGCTTGAAGACACGGTTCACAGCGCCCACAAACACCTCCCCTGTTACCCGGTGCACGGCCAGGTGAGTAAGTGTGGTGTCTGTTACTGAGAAGGCAGGGAAGGGACCGACGCTCCCCAGGGTCCCCTCCATGGTGAGGAGAATGAGGAAGAGTCGGGAGAGGACACAGCCCAGGAGCATGGCAGGAGGCTGCACCTGGGGATGGGGCAGAGAAAGGGCACAAATGAGCACTGCTTGGGAAGAAGGGAGTGACAGTGTGAGCAAGTGGCAGGGGGCCATCCATCACCCCACCCTTCAGCCCGCTGGAGAAGAGCCAGGCGGCCACACCCAAGGGGGCAGCGCAGCCACAGACAGGAGGGGATGCCCTGCACCAGAAGCCCCCACGCAGGCACCCCACCGCCCACGTGGGGGGAGGGGAGAGGTGGCTGGAGAACAATTGTAGTTGGGTGATGGAGGTGGAGGGCTGGAGGCTGGGGGGTGGGGAACTGAGTTAAGCTGGCCCCAGCCTCAAAAGCCCCCACTCCCGGCCCCAGCTGCCTCCTCTCCCTCAGGGCCGCCGCCACACAAAGCCCAGCCCCGAGGCGCCGGCCCTCACA
Source organism: Suncus etruscus (assembly GCF_024139225.1). NCBI lineage: Eukaryota > Metazoa > Chordata > Mammalia > Eulipotyphla > Soricidae > Suncus > Suncus etruscus. The sequence goes on along the minus strand of NC_064868.1, from coordinate 94,771,376 downwards.
GGCACGCGCCCAGACAGACGGCAGCAGTCAGAAGCCTTGGAGGGGGAGCCCTTCCCCAAACCCAGCACAGGCCCAGTAGGGGGATGGGGTGGTTAGGTGCAGCTAGGACCGCAGCTGGCCGGGGCTTCAGCCCCTGGCCACACCCAGCTCCCCAGCCCTTCCCTGGCAGCACCCCAGGCAGGGCACAGCGGGCGCCTGTCACTCCCCAAGTGACCAGCTCTTGACTGCGGGAAAGGAGAACGGGGAAGGGGGCGACGCCGCCCAAGAGGAGCTTGCTCCCGCGACGCCCAGACCCAGCAGGAAGCCCCGCATCTCGAACTCTTTTGTCAGACCCACCTCCTGCACCCCCACATCTGGAGCCCGACAAGAAAGGCCAGCGGCTAGCCCCACGCGTCCGGAGCTAGGCGGGACGGGACCCGCAAACGCCGGTTCTGGTCTCCGCTGCAGCTCCAAGCCAATCGCCACCGATGGGCTGAGTGCCCCCGCTGACAGTGCTCCAGACGCGCCACGCACCCCCTCCACCCATTCCCCCCGGGGGACTCGTCGGCGCCCGTCACAATAGGCTCCCCTGCTCTGTCTCGCCTTACCGGTCCGAGCGCCGCTGGCTCCGGGAGGCCCCCCGCCGGCCACGTGGACGCGCCCCCTGCCCCACACTTGCCGGGCGCGCGCGCCGCCGCCGCCCACACACTGGGCCAGCCCGCGGCCGCCAGGCCCTTTTAAACCCGGACCGTACCACCGCGCGGGGCGGGGGCGCTGGGCAGCCCGGCCGGGGGGCGCGCCTACGGGCCCCGCACCGCCCCGTGCCCCCGCCCCGCGCCCCGCCCCGAGCCCCCGCCCGTCGCCGCGCCCCCCTCCGGGCCCCCCGCGCCCCGCGCTCCTTGGCCGCATCCGCGCGCGTGCCCGCCCGCACCGCCCTCCGCGCGCCCGGCCCACCTGCTGCGGATGCCTGCGCCCCAAAATCCCAACCGAAACCCCCACCCTTGGCTCCATCAGCCTGGCCGCCAGTTTCCCAGGTGTCTGGTATCAGGGACCAGGGACCGGAGCCCCTAACTGAAAGCCCTGAACAAGGCCGGGGGAGGAGGAGGCAGTACAGCTCGGAGGGCACTTGCCTGGCACGTGAGTGACCCGGGTTTTATCCCTGGCATCACTGATGCCCCCCAGGGCCGCCAAGAGTGATTCTTGAGGATAGCACAAAGATAAAGTCCTGAGCATCGCTGGGTGTGATCCCCAAACAAACCTAAACCCTTATCTGGGTGCATCAAGTGGTGTCCTGTATACACCAAGGGATACTATGCAACTCAGATGACACCTGAAGAAGAATCAAGGCAAATTTCAGATGACGGCGTTTATTCGTAGTATTTAGAATAACAGGATGAGGGAATGCAAGGATGGGGCATACCTAAATAGGTTACCCTGGGCTCTAGAGTATAGAAATACATAAAGTAGCAAGGTGGGCATTTGTCTTGTACACAGCTGGCCAGAATTCGATCCCTGGCATACCATATGCTCCCCTGATCCTGACAGGAGTCATTTCTGAGCACAGAGCCAGGAGTAACCCCTGAGCACCACGGAGTGGACCAAAAACAAACAAACAAAAAAATAAGTTTGTAGAATATATAAATGGGGCCGGAGAGATAGCATAAAGGTAAAGCATTTGCTTTGCATGCAGAAGGACGGTGGTTTGAATCCCGGCATCCCATATGGTCTCCTGAGCCTGCCAGTAGTGATTTCTGAGCATGGGGCCAGGAGGAACCCCTGAGCACTGCCAGGTGTGACCCAAAAACCAAAAAAAAAGGAATATATAGAGAGTATAGAAGTGAGGACAGGGAAGGAAGGGAAGCAAGTAACTGCGCATATGTGTGTATATCTAAACCACAAGGCCAATGGCACTGCAAACAGGAGATCCCAAATACAAAAGCCAAACTGCAGAGATCAGTACAATGTGTAGGACATAGCTTGTAAGTAGGTAACTCAGGTTTAATCCCTGGCACCACATATGGTCTACCAACAGTGGAGAGCACAGAGCCAGGGGTAAACATGGGCACCAACAGGTGTGGCCCAAATTTAAATAAAGTGCCTGCCAAGGAGGCAGACTGGGGTGGGCAGGATAGAAACTGGGGAAATGATCTAGAGACATTCATGGAGGAAACTGGACACTGGTGCTAGAACTCTACTATGAATAACTTTGAAGCTCATGGTGCCTTAATAACAAATGTTATTGTTGTTGCTGGTTTTGGTTTTTGCACCACACCCAGCAGCATTCAGGGGTTATTCCTGGCTCTATGTTCAGAAATCACTCCTGACAGGCTTGGAATATCATATGGGATGCTGGAAATTAAACCCGGGTCAGCTGTGTGAAAGGAAAGCACCCTACTGGTTGTGCTATCACTCTGACCCAATAACAAATGTCTTTTTTTTTTTTTTTTGGTTTTTGGGTCACACTTCTGCTGCACTCAGGTGTTACTCCTGAGCCTAAGCTCAGAAATCGCTCCTGGCAGGCTCGGGGGACCATATGGGAACACAGGATTTGAACCACCATCTTTCTGCATGTAAGGCAAATGCCTTACCTCCATGCTATCTTTCCGGCCCCCCCCCCCCCCCGATAACAAATGTCTTTTTTTTTTTTTTTTTGGTTTTTGGGTCACACCCGGCATTGCTCTGAGCTGTCTGCTCAGAAATAGCTCCTGGCAGGCACGGGGGACCATATGGGACACCGGGATTCGAACCAATCACCTTTGGTCCTGGATCGGCCGTTTGCAAGGCAAACGCCGCTGTGCTATCTCTCCGGGCCCGATAACAAATGTCTTAAAGAGTTTCAGTGTCTAATATGATCTTTGTTCTGTTTTAAATTAGATTTTTAAGTTTTTATATATTAATTTCTCAAAACACACAACTTGCATATATTTTCCCTTATTCTGAGTACTGTCTCTTCACTTTACAGATGGTGTCCCTGGGTGCATAATATTTTTGTTGTTGTTTGGTTTGGTTTGATTTGGTTTTTGGGCCACACTCAGTGATGCTCAGGGGTTCCTCCTGGCTATGCACTCAGAAATCGCTTCTGGCTTGGGAGACCATATGGGACGCCAGGGATCAAACCGAGTTCCATCCTGGATCAGCCATGTGAAAGGTAAATGCCCTACTGCTGCACTACTGCTCTGGCCCTGGGTACACAATTTTTTTTTTGGTTTTTGGGTCATACCCGGCAGTGTTCAGGGGTTACTCCTGGCTCAATGCTCAGAAAATCGCCCCTGGCAGGCACGGGGGATCATATGGGATGCTGGGATTCAAACCACCGTTCTTCTGTATGAAAGGCAAGTGCCTTACCTCCATGATATCTCTCTGGCCCCCAGGTACACAATTTTTAAGGTGGCTATCTGTAGCTACTCTAGTGGGATCATGCAGTGCTGGAGATCAGACCTGGCCTCCTGCCCTCTGAGCAGTCTTGCCAGCTTGTGTGAGGGGTAAGACCAACAAGCTTGTACACACATTTTGAATGCAATGTCAAATTTGCCTTTTTTCATTCTCCATTGAGCATAGAGCCTGCAGTAAGCCTCATGAATCTCCTAGTATAGCCCCCATCCAAAAAAAAATAAAGAAGTACTAAGCCATTGCTAAATCTAGGGCTAGAATTTCTCACCACTGTATTTTGTTAGAAGAGCTTTATGGGGGCCACAACTATAGCACATTTGCCTTGCATGAAGTTGGCCCAGGTTTGATCCCCAGCATTCCATATGGTCCCCTAAACTTGCCATGAACGATTTCTGAGCACAGAGCCAGGAATAACCCCTGAGGACATCTGCGTGTGCCCCCCCAAGTAAAAGAACTTCATAGTTCTTCCATTTAAGTTTAGGTCTCTTATCATTTTGGGGTTAGTTAGTTTGGTTTGTTTGATTGGCACTCAGATCAACTGCAGGCTCTGTGTTCAGTGATCACTCTTAAGGATCATATGGGGCAGCCACGTGCAAGAGAAGTGTTCTGCCTGCCCCTGCACTCAGGTGAGTTCTTGTATAGGATCTAAGCTAGGAATCCAACTGCATTTGTTTTTCACCAAAGGAGCCACATCTCAGAGGCCTGGGGCCACTCCAGACAGAATATGGACAGGGATGCTTGGGGCCCATGTGAGGGTTGGCTGTGCTCTGCCCTAAGCCTGCTTACCAGCCCCCCAACTTTATTATTTTCCACATGATGACAGTAAAGTTGCCCCCCTCCATTTGTTGATATGATTCTTTACCCCATTGACACCCTCATCCAGAATCACTGAACAAGAACCTGGTTTGTTTCTACACTTGAAGCCAGTTCCATGGGTTTGTATGTGAAAATTCCATGTAGTGTCGCCGTCTCAATCACCAACACTGCTCTGTGGCTATCGGCTGGGGGCTATGCCTAATACTGCTGCTCCAGGGTGAAGCCAGGACCTCTGCTGCTGACCACAGTGTGGACACAGGGGAATAGCATAGCTGCCACGTTTCTTCTCCTGGCTCTAGGATAGTTGGATGGGTGGTTGGATTCTAGCTCTGATCTCTAGCCTGCCATGACTCAGGAATACAGGAGAATTGTAGGATGAAAAATAAATAGGGTTGGCGCCAAAATTCAGTAGGGTATTTTTAGAGGGCCTGGAGACATGTGTAGAACCATGTCAGGTTTCCTCTCACCAGGCATGACTGTGGGAAGCTGTGGCAATTCACTTAATGTTTTCTACATTTCAAGGCTAGAGTCCAATGGATCTGGTCAGAGTCTGGAAGAGGTGTTTCTGAAGGTTTGCTTCAGATGCCACCATTTCTAGGTGTGAGCTGCAATAGAGAAGGTGCTCCGGGATTGTGGTGGGGGGCTTGGGCACTTCATTGAAGTCTTTACACACAGAAATGAAAGTTTCCAGCCATGTAGAAAGTGTTCTTTTATTTCTGTTTTGTTTTGGGTTTATACCCGGTGGTGTTCAGGACTTACTCCTGGCTCTGCACTCAGGAATTTCTCCTGGCAGTGCTCGGGGGACCATATGGGATGCTGGAGATTGACCCAGATCAGCAGCCAACAAGGCAAGTGCCCTCCCCACTGTCCTACCTTGCCAGACCCCAAATAGAAATTCTTAAAAAATAGAACAGAGAAATCCTGCCTGTGTCTCCTGCCCTACAAAGTTGGACTTGCCAAACTGTCTACCCCCACAATCACATGAGCTAATTCCTGAAAATAACTCATGAGTGAGAGAGTGAGAAAGAGAGAGAGAGAGCCCTGTTAAGTTTTTCTCTGATGATTAAAATATGTCTTTCCATAGCAAATGATGGTTACAAAACTGAGCTTATTTAGATAGGGCTTAAAGCACTTGCCTGCAGGCAGCTGACCCAGGTTTGATTCCCCAGTACCTCATAGGTTCCCCCAGACACCATCAGAATTAATCCAGGTGTGCTACCCAAAAAAACTAAGGAGCCAGGGAGATAGTACAGTAGAGAAGGTACTTGCCTTTTGGGTGTAGTCCCCAAAAAAACTCTGAGATGACCAAGCAGTATGGGAGGAGGGAAGGTGTAGTCCCAGGGGACTGAAGAACAAGGTTCTGGAAAGAACGGTGACACAGGAAATAATCCGCACAGGTTGAGGAGATAAAAATAGGTTCAGGGGTCCGGAGAGGTGGTGCTAGAGGTAAGGTGTCTGCCTTGCAAGCGCTGGCCAAGGAAGGACCACGGTTCGATCCCCCGCATCCCATATGGTTCCCCCCAAGCCAGGAGCGATTTCTGAGCGCTTAGCCAGGAGTAACCCCTGAGTATCAAACAGGTGTGGCCAAAAAAGAAACAAAAAATATGTTCAGGAACTTCCACCACAAGCTCTGCAAGCAGGCAAAGGATACCAGCAGGCAGACAGGTTAGCTGTGGGACTGAAACCAGCAGAAGTCTCTCTGACCTGAGGTCTTTACTAGGAAGAGATAGAACTACTCCCATGGATGAAGAACACGTAGAGGTAGGGAGGCCAATCCAGAGGAGCTTTCTGCCCAAGAGAGACAAACACAAGCAAAGAAGAATTATCCTGAATAAAGTAAAAACCAGTTATTCCAACAACAAGGAAGAAAAAGACAAAATAGGGGTGGCAGAGGAACAGAGACGAAGACTCATGGTCCCCTGATCACCATCATGAGTAATTATCTTTCTTTTGGGTCACAACAGCCGAGGCTCAGGGGTTACTTCCTAGTTGTGTGCTCATTAATCACTCCTGGTGGGCTCAGGGGACCCTATGGGATGCCGAGGATTGAATCCAGGTTGGCTGCATGGAGGGCAAGCGCCCTACCAACTATGCTATCACTCTGGCACAACCGTGAGTAATTCTTGAGTTCAGAGCCAGGAGTAAGCCCCAAGCACCACGGGATGTGGCCACACACACATCCTATAAATGGCAACACTATTATAACCATATTACTGAAAGTGAAAGTGAAAAATTAGGGGCCGGGAAGGTGGCGCTAGAAGTAAGGTAGCCTCGCAAGCGCTAGCATAGGACGGACCGCGGTTCGATCCCCCGGTGTCCCATATGGTCCCCCCAAGCCAGGGGCAATTTCTGAGTGCATAGCCAGGAGTAACCCCTGAGCATCAAACGGGTGTGGCCCCCCCCAAAAAAAAAAGAAAAAGAAAAAGAAAGTGAAAAGTTAGTAAAGTTGGTCACAAAGAAGGCTGTATTTCTGGAAAGGGGCTGATTCAAGGGCTGAGCACAAAGGGATTGCCCCCCAGCACCTCCAGGTGTGGTCTCCCAAATACACTAAAAATTCTTTTTTATTTCTCTAGGGAATCTTTCATGCATTCCTTGGCTTGCTGGTTTGAGGGCTATATCCACAGTTCTCAAGAACTACTCCTGGCTCAGTGCTTGAGATTCTCCTGTGAATACATGTGAAGCCCGATGCCAGTACTTTGATCTGGGATGGGGATAGAGAAGAACTGGAGTCCTCTCCAGACCACTCAGTGGATGAAGATCTGGCTCTATCTCTGGTACCATATGGCCCCCCAAGCTCTGAACACAACTAATTGAGACACCAAAACCAAACAAAACTTTTAAAGGACATTTTAAGGACCAGAGAGATAGTTTAGGGGTTAAGATGTTTGGCTTGCACACGGAGATCCTTGGTTCAATGCCCACACTAAACATGGTCCCTCAAACACCACCAGTACTGATCCCTGAGCACAGTACCCAAAACAAACAAAAAACAAAAGAGAGAAAGAGAGAGTACGGGGATAAAGTACTCGACTTGCATGCAGCCATTGCCAGTATGAGTCCCTGAACACTGCGATAGGTCACTCCTGAGCAGAGAGCCAGGAGTGAATCCCAAGCACCTCAGGGTGTGGCCCAGAAACCAAAACCAAAATAAAAGTTGTTAGAAAGAAGAATCTAGGACCGGAGAGATAGCATGGAGGTAGAGCATTTGCCTTCCATTTGAATCCCATATGGCATCCCATATGGTCCCCTGAGCCTGCCAGGAGTGATTTCTGAACACAAAGCTAGGAGTAATCCCTGAGTGCCCTCGGGTGTGACCCCCCCCCCAAAAAAAAGAGTACTCATTTCTCAACAATTTTCAGAGACAAAAAAGAGGAGGGCTGGACGTTACAGCCCACTTCATGAACCTCATCACAAAGAGTGATGAGTCTAGTTAGAGAAATAACTACATTGCGCACTATCCTAACAATGAGAATATATGAGGGAAATAGAAAGCCTGTCTAGAGTACAGGTGGGGGCAGGGAGGAGAGGAAGGATATTTGGGACATTGGTGATGGGAATGTTGCACTGGTGATGGGGGGGGTGTCATCTTATATGACTGAAACCCAACCACAATAATGTTTGTAACCAAAGTGTTTAAATATTTTTATAAATAAAATAAAAATTTAATTTTTTAATATTAAATATTTAATTTAATAAAAATATTTAAAAAAAAAAGAGAGTGGGGCCGGAGAGATAGCATGGAGGTAAGGCGTTTGCTTTTCTTTTTTTTTTTTGGTTTTTGGGCCACACCCTGTGACGCTCAGGGGTTACTCCTGGCTACGCGCTCAGAAGTTGCTCCTGGCTTCTTGGGGGACCATATGGGACGCCGGGGGATCGAACCGCGGTCCGTCCTAGGCTAGCGCAGGCGAGGCAGGCACCTTACCTCCAGCGCCACCGCCCGGCCCCAGGCGTTTGCTTTTCATGCAGAAGGTCATTGGTTAGAATCCCGGAGTCCCATATGGTCCCCCGAGCCTGCCAGTAGCGATTTCTGAGTATGGAGCCAGGAGTAACCCCTGAGCACTGTAGGGTGTGACCCTCCCCCCAAAAAAAAGAGAGAGAGAGAGAGAGTACAGCTTGATTTGTTGCCAGCACAAAAGAATATTTTTTTTACTTTTCTGAGCAATACCCAGCTTTGGTATTGGGGTCACTCCTGGTAATGTGTAAACATAAAAATATAATTTCACGGTTAGGTGAGACCTCCCCAAGCACCATGTTTCTTAGGTGGATGGGTCTGATGAAGCAGGGTAGTAGCAGAAAAATAATACAAAGCCAGTCAGCACAAGATTTATCAGTCAGCTGCTTTTACTTCATGGCCTTTCTCTGTCATGTGCTTTTTCTCCCTGCCATGCACCTTCTCTGGGGCCCAAAGCCAGCCTTCTCTATTTATTCGACCCAATCTCCAATCCCAGGTAGGAGAAGGTCAAATCAAATACAAAAGGAAGGGGCCAGAGAGATAGGAAGGGGCCAGAGAGATAGCATGGAGGTAAGGCGTTTGCCTTTCATGCAGAAGGACAGCAGTTTGAATCCCGGCATCCAGCCTGTGCCTGCCGGGGCAATTTCTGAACATAGAGCCAGGAGTAACCCCTGAGCAGGAGTAACCCCTGAGCGCTGCCGGGTGTGACCCAAAAGCAAATATCCAGTGGGTTTTTACATTTCAAAGGAAGAGGTTAGGGTAAAAGAAAGTTAGTGGAACACTTTTGTTTGGGGTTGATACTAGCTATTACCTTATGGTAATGCTTTGTGGACCTTGCCTGGAAGAAGATGGAACCTGGGCCTCCTGCATACAAAGTTCGGGCTCAACCCTTTGAGATCTCTCTCTCCCTCTCTCTCTTTCTCTCACAAGCTCGCTCGCTCTCGCTCTCGCTCTCTGACTTCTTTTGAGGGGAAGGAGTGCAAGCATGATACTCAAGGCTTACTCATGTCTCTGAGCTCAGAGCTCACTTCTGGTGCTGCCAGGGATCAAACCATGATTAGCCTTGCACAAGGCAAGCCCCTCAACCTCTGTGCTAGCTGCAATTTATATTTCTTGTGTTGATTCTGTCCCTAAATTTGTCTCTTTTCTCTTGCAAAAATTATTTTTATTTGTTTACTTTGGGTCACACCCAGTGGTGCTCAGTCTTTACTCCTGGCTCTGCATTCAGGGATCACTCCTAGAGACCTTGAAGGACCATATGGGGTTCTGGGGACCATACTCAGGTCAATGCATGCAAAGCAAATACTCTACCCACTGTGCTATAGCTCCAGTCCCCAGAATTTCTTTTGTGAGGAGGTCTTCAGGTCTTCCTCCTTACTCTGCACACAGGGAAAATTCTGACAGGCTCAGAGAACCTTATAGAATGCTGGAGATCAAACCAAAGTCACTTGGATACAAGGCAAACTTCCTATCCCCTGAACTATCTCTCCAGCCCACAGAATAGTTTTCTATTTGACAGCTTCGAGCTATCAAAATACAACTGAACTTTGCGTGTTGCTCTCCACCTGTGTGCTGTGGAGATGCATAGCCCAGTGGGCTAAGGTGGTGGGTTACAACTGACAACCAATACAATGCCACCTATAGATGGGGATTGAAGGAGGTTGGGAGGGAAAGAGAAAGATTGCATTTCTTCAGGTCCCACCTAGAAGTCTTTTATTTCCTTTTTTGCTAATTTGTGCTGGTCAGTGTTAAAGGTGGCCAAAGCTGGCCTGGACTCATGTTGGGATTCGGGGTTGGAGATGCCCGAGCCAAGGGAGAGGTCCCAGGGATCGGGAATGCCCAGGGTCCAAGGAAATCCCACTGCTCAATTAAGGAGACACAAACCTTGGATGATGCAATCACATGTGGTTTATTCAATCATGGAGCTCTGTGATTGAATTCCTGACGCAGCAGGAATTTTGGTCTGTAGAGAGACCCCGAGCAATTCCCCACACAGGTTTTTAAGGAGTTTTACATGGTAATTAGCAAACAGGTCAAAGCATTTCATAGGTTGTACAAATCGTACGAGTTTGAATTTTACCAATGACAATCTCAGAAAATGGCACAAATCCTGTACTTTCATGACCTCACACGTGTTCCACCCTGAGCCTGATGTTTTTCCTGATAAAGGTAGTCCTCCCAGGTGGTCCCTAGGTGTGTACTGATTTGTCTTGGTGAATGTCCCTTGCTGGCAGGGTGGAGGTCCCCTGTGCCAGGGTGGAGTTGTCACTCTGGGTTGTAGACTTGACTGTGGGGGAGGTCGTGAAGTTATTTTGTTAAAGAAAAATCTTTTTGTTTTTTGGGCCACACCCGGCAGTGCTCAGGGGTTATTCCTGGCTGTCTGCTCATAAATAGCTCCTGGCAGGCACAGGGGAACATATGGGACACCGGGATTTGAACCAACCACCTTTGGTCCTGGATCGGCTGCTTGCAAGGCAAACACCGCTGTGCTATCTCTCCGGGCTCAAAGAAAAATCTTGTAGCAAGTTAGTGACAATAGCAAATCAGCATTAGTCTTAATTATTCTTATGTTTTCTATATCACCCCATATTTGTTATGCTGTATTTCATAGTGCCTTGATTTCCTTTTGAAACTATTTTATCTCTCTGAGCTGGCTAGCTGGGGAGTAACCCCTGCTAGCAGAGCAGTGATGTCATGTATTTAAAACTTTTTAGCCAGCAAGTGACAAAAGTAAAATTAGCATGTTCTTTTTTTTGGGGGGGGGGTTGGGTCACACCCAGCAGTGCTCAGGGGTTACTCCTGGCTCCATGCTCAGAAATTGCTCCTGGCAGCCACAGGGGACCATATGGGACTCGGGGATTCAAACTGATGACCTTCTGCATGAAAGGCAAATGCCTTACCTCCATGCTATCTCTCCGGCCCCATAAATTAGCATGTTCTTGACTCATAACTACTTTTGACCTGTTTTACTCTTAGTTATTAAGTTATGTTTTTTTTTCAAAGTGCTCAAATGTCTTTTTGATCACTTTTTTTTTTTTGGTTTTGGGGCCACACCGGCGGTGTTCAGGGGTTACTCCTGGCTATCTACTCAGAAATAGCTCCTGGCAGGCTCGGGGGACGGTATGGATTGCTGGGATTCGAACCAACCAACCACCTTAGGTCCTGGGTCGGGAGCTTGCAAGGTAAACGCTGCTGTGCTATTTCTCGGGCCCCTTTTGATCACTTTCTTAAAGATCCGGTTATTTTCTCAATAAGCATCAAGTGAGCAGGAGTAATTCTTATCTTCTTGAGCCAGTAGCCTGGGGGCCCCTAAGCAGTGAGGCTCTGCCTGCCTGTCAGGGGTTCTAAAATAACTTGCTGAGGAAAAAACAACTTTCAGATAAAACACAAGGACCCAGAATTAAACCCAAACTTAATTTCAAGATTCAAGGCCAAACTTTTTCAAAATCAAACATTTCCAAACTCAACAGTTAGACCTGTTCAATGCTGAACTGAGCGGGCAGAGTAGTAGTAGGTAGGGCATTTGCCTTGCAGGCTGCTGACCTGAGTTCAGTCCCTGGCTTTCCATATGTTCCTCCAGCACTTCCAGGAGTGATCCCTGAAAGCAGAGCCAGGACTAAGTCCTGAGCTCTGCTGGGCGTGGCTCCCCCAAAAAGAAAGAAACCTGCTGAATTGAACTCTCTGCTTCCTCTCTCTATCCTTTTTTACCCACTTAGGTCACACACTGATACTATTGTTGCTGAATCTCGCGCACACGCACAGACATCACTCTGATGGGCTCCGGGGACCACATGGAGTCCTGGATCAGCCATGTGCTATTCACTGTATTAATTATAGAGTCGATGTCACCCCACCCTAAGTAAAATGTTAATATTACCTGATGGTCAGACCTGCTCCCATCTGGGAGGGGTCTATAGAAGGTAACAAAAGGGGTTGCCTGAGGGGTGTAAGGGAAATTCGGCAAGAAGGCTAAGCAGAAGTAGGAAGCATGGAGAGATGGCAGATTCAGGATTAAATTCAGGGCAGTTTAAGGGGCTGCTTAAAAGCTTAGCCTAGAAGCCACACATGGTGGTTAAGGCCTTTTATTAATAAATCTTGGTGTCTCCTGAAACTTCATGACTGCTGTGGATCATTTCCTCTCTGCTACCCTGAACCTGCAGACCCACCGGCTGGAATGGGTTACAGGCAACTGGCCCGGGCAGACTGAGAAAGGCCTCACCATTCATCCACCACCATCCAGGACTCTATAATTAATATACATCAGCCAGGAACAGTAACTTGGGGCCCAGGAAATACTCTGGTGGTGGAATGTATGCATGTGACTTTGCACTCTGCTACTGTATGGCCCTGGAGCACCACGAGGCAGAGCATTATGCTGAGTGGTTCTGCTTCTCCTGATCAGAGACCACTTAGTGATTATGCTTCCGATGAGGCCTTGAAATGACCTGTGCTCCCAGAAAGTGCTGCTTGCCCGGGATCGGCACATTTGCCTCTTTCTGCACTTGGCTGGCACTCCTTGCTTGGTGCCATATATGACCTTGGGCACAAGTTGTGGAGCTACTACCCACAGCCTGGGTCCCTGGGTCACACCTTGGTTACTGAAGTCACTCTCTCAGGCTGGCTCCTGGTGCCACACTTATTCCTTTGCTCCCACACCTGACCTTGATTCTCCCCAGTATCCCACACTGTGCTCCTACACTTGGCCTTGATGCTCCCTGGAGCTACACACTTGAATGCTAACCTTGCACACAAAGCATCAGTGCTCCAGTGGCCCACACCCACATTTTCTTTGTTTTTTTGTGTCACACCTGGCAGCGCTCAGGGGTTACTCCTGGCTCTACGCTCAGAAATAGCTCCTGGCAGGCTCAGGGGACCATATGGGATGCTGGGATTCGAACCACCGTCCTTCTGCATGCAAGACAAGTGCCCTGCCTCCATGCTATCTCTCCAGTCCCTGACCCACATTTTCTTCTGTGCCCCAACTCTTGGCCCAATAAACTGTGGTGTTCTACATTTCATCGCCAGGTCCATCCATTCAGCATTGGGTATGCCAAGGCTCTCCTGTACACCAAGCCTGGGCACCCACAAGGCCCCATGCTGCACAGCTGTGCTTGCAGCTACAATCTTGGTGCTCCCAGGACCTCCTGTCTCCCGCTATGCTGCGCACCAACACTAGTGTTCCTGGGGCTGCAGTCAGCCTCCATGTTTTCAGCCTTACCTGGCCTTCGTCCTTATTCCTCATTCTCATTCCCACACACATGGGGCACACCACCCCAGATTCTACACCCTGGTTTTGTGCTAGGCAGCACAATCCTGGAAGCCTGCTCTACATGCTTGGGCGGCTAGACTTGCTGGACTCTCAGCAGGTACCGGAACACAGGTCACTGAGCCAAACCTGTGCGACACAGACACTGAATTTTTTTGGTTTATGTTGGTTTGGGGAGGGTGTCATACCTGGTGATGTTCAGGCCTTAGTACTGACTGTGTCTAGGGACTCCTGGAGGGCTCAAGGGATCACATGGGATGCTGGAGATTGAACCTGGGTCTGCTACTCGGGCTCTTTTTCTCTTTTCTCCCCTCGAGTTTTTGAGACACAGCCAGGAGTGCTCAAGGAGTACAGTGCTAGGGTTGGCACCAAGGTGCTCAGAGAACACTCTGTGCTCCATGTCCCTGAGGTGCCTCCACTGGCCTCACGGCCCAGGATGAATGACCGGATCTCTGGTCTAGCCAGATGCTGGGTGCTATGGGGCTCTTCTTTGCCTCCCTTTTCACCAGGGGAGGGTCCTCTGATGGCCCCTACACATTGAAGGAAGTGTCTGGAAGAGTTTGGCACTCAGGAAGCATCTGGATCCATGGCCTCCTCTCAACACTCTGTGACTGTGTAGCTACAGGGACCAGGACTTCCATCTGCTTAGTCTCTTTAGGAAATTGGGTTTGGGGGCTAATTTGTGGTGGTGATCAGAGGTTTGTGGGTGTCGCCTATGGTATCAGAGTCATGGAATGCAGTGCCTGGCTACCAGCACAGTGAGCTCAGCCAGTCCACTAAAAGGCTCTGTGAGCTTGGTCAGCACTGAATTGTTTTTGACTTGGGGGCCATACTCATAAGGCTCTGCAAAGTCTGGGGAGACCATATATGGTGGTAGAGATAGAATCTGGGTTGACTTCCCCTACAGCCATGGTATTGCTCTGCCTGTTTACTTATGATGTTCATTATGACTGTACCTAGGGTCCCTCTGTAGCTCCAAGGAGTCCTGCTCCACCTAGGGAGAGCAAGATTGACCACTACATGTCTGGGGATGATCAAGGGTGTATGCATGTATGTTGTATGACCTCATATGTGCACTTGTGGAAAAACAGCTGTCAATGCACACAATGTACTGCACAACTCCCTGGCACACAATGTACTGCACAACTCCCTGGCTCACAGTGGCAGGAGCACTGTCTGCCTCTTCTCCAGAAGAGGCAAATTGCCCAGTACAAGCTGGGATTGGCTGGTACTCTGATACTTGCTTCCCTCCCTCTCCTCCCTCCATCCTTCTTGTTCTTTCCCTCCCTTCTCTCCCTCTCCTTCCTCCATCCCTCCCTTCCTTTTCTCCCTTGCATCCCTCCTTTCACTCCTTCCTCCTTTCCTGCCTTTTCTTTCTTTTTGGTTTTTGGGCCACACCCAGCAGTGCTCAGGGGTCACTCCTGGCTGTCTGCTCAGAAATAACTCCTGGCTGCCTGCTCATAAATAGCTCCTGGCAGGCACAGGGGACCATATGGGACACCGGGATTCGAACCAACCACCTTTGGTCCTGGATCGGCTGCTTACAAGGCAAACGCCACTATGCTATCTCTCCGGGCCCTCCTGCCTTTTCTTCCTTCCCTTCCTCCTTTTCTTCCCACTACCCTTTCCCTCCCTCCCTCCCTCCCTCCCTCCCTCCCTTCCTTCCTTCCTTTTTCCAGACATGGAACTCACAGTTTCACAAATGCCCTTTTCCACATACACCCCTTTTCCTTTTCCTTCTAACTTAGTTATTCATATAAAATACAAAATACACTAATTTTTTTTGTGTGTGTGGTTTTTCAGTCACATCCGGCAGTGCTCAGGGATCATTCCTGGCTCCATGCTCAGAAATTGCTCCTGGCAGGCATGGGGGACCATACGGGACTCTGGGATTCGAACCAATGACCTTCTGCATGAAAGGCAAATGCCTTACCTCCATGCTATCTCTCTGGCCCCACTAATTTTTTTTTTTTACCAAATCCAGCTAACCCAGGTGTCAGGGATTAACCAGGTTCTCAGCAACATCCTCGTGCCTGACAAATGTCTTGCTGGAATCTCTCTCCAGCCCTGGCATACTTTTATTTTGGTTGATGGAGCTCAGGGTATCCTTTTGGCTTGGTGCTTGGTGACCATGAGGTGCCAGAAAGGTTGAGCCTTTCCAGCTCCATGACAGATGGACCTGGACTTGCCCTGGCCTTCTGCTGCTTTGATGCTCAGGTGCACCTGCACACCTGGCCATTGTGCTTACTCAGTCAAGTACCAGATACCTCCAAAGAAATTCAGTTTTAAAAACAGGCCGAGGGGGCCCCGAGAGATAGCACAGCGGCGTTTGCCTTGCAAGCAGCCAATCCAGGACCAAAGGTGGTTGGTTCGAATCCCGGTGTCCCATATGGTCCCCTGTGCCTGCCAGGAGCTATTTATGAGCAGACAGCCAGGATTACCCCTGAGCACCGCTGGGTGTGACCCAAAAACCAAAAAAACAGAACGAGGGCTGGAGTGATAGCATGGCAGTAGGGTGTTTGCAACCTGGGATGGACCCAGGTTCGATCCCCAGCATCCCATATGGTCCTTTGAGCCTGCCAGGAACAATTTCTGAGCTCAGAGCCAGGATTAACTCCTGAGTGCTCCCAGGTGTGACCCAAATACCAAAAAAAATAATAAAAAGATGCTGGGGGGTGGAGAGAGAAGAACAGGCAGGGTGTTTGTCTTGCACAGAGCTGACAATCCCCCAAGCCCAGCAGGTGTGATCTTTGATCTGGGTGTGCCCAACAACACACGAAATAAAAATATTTTGTGTGGTGATGGAGAAGTTGAAATGATTTTTTTCACCAAAAATATGAAAGGACGGGGCCGGGCGGTGGCGCTAGAGGTAAGGTGCCTGCCTTGCCTGCGCTAGCCTAGGATGGATCACGGTTTGATCCCCTGGTGCACCATATGGTGCCCCAAGCCAGGAGCGACTTCTGAGCACATAGCCAGGAGTAACCCCTGAGCATCACCGGGTGTGGCCCCAAAACAAAACAAAACAAAACCAAAACAAATATGAAAGGACCTTTAGGGTGGGCACACCAATTGGTGCGTGGAACTTATTCCTGATTCTGTGCTCAGGGATCACTGCAGGCAGGACTTGGGAGTCCCCTACCAGGGACTGAACCTGGGTCAAATGCAAGCACTAGGCTTTAGATCTGTCTCATGTCTCTGCAAGCATACCTTGAATGCTAACTTGGCTCTTTCACACCAACCAATCCTGCTGAACTCAAGAGCTGCTATTTTCCTGCATCCCATTGGAAGATGAGCCATAGCAAAGATGGCTGAAGGCTCTGCCCTTCTGTGGCTTCTCAGATGGGGAACTGATCCCAAAGGCCAGACCATCCCCTGCAGGGTTGCTAGAAAGCAACAAAAGGCCCATTCAGGACCTCCAGGGACCAGCATCAGGCCCAGCCCTGCCTCCCTGTTGGCCTCAGGGAGCTCTGGCCTCCCCCTTCCTGTGACCCCACATGACATAGGGCTAGGGAAACCCAGCACATAGCTGCTGGCTGCTAATCAGGTCTTGGCACACCGTAGCTGCTGGCACCACTGATTTGAACATGGTCAGGCATGGCCAGGGATCAGCAGGCGTCCCTAAGCCAGGGTGGGGGCAGAGTGGATATTCACTGCAACCAAGGCAGCCTTAGGAGCTACCCCTGTGGCAAGCAGTGGATACAGAGGGACAGCAAGCACTGAGACTGAAGACAGTCAGATTTTATTTATCAGCAATGACCAGCCAGGTTGGGTAGAGGGTGGCAGGGGTGAATAGGTCAGCTAACAGGGTGCAGCAGCCAGGAACCTCACACTTTTTCAAGCAGCTGAGAGCTGTGTCTGGAGTTGATTTCAATCACATCATATAAAAGTTTGGCTGCTGAAACGTGCCAGCTGCAAAGGGGTGCTGCATGTGGGCATGGGGCTGGGAGAGGCCTAGTCCATCAAACAGCATTCCAAATCCTGGAGTTGGTAGTGACATCGAGAGCAGTGCCTGCTCACCGGATCTGCCACAAGGAGAGAGGACAGACAAGGGCTGGTTCACTGTCTGTCTGCCACCAGGTGCACCAGCTCAGCCCAGCAACCCCCAGAGGTCCTCACCGTGTACTTATCCCACTTCTTCTCAGGATCATAGGGCTCCCAGCGGCTGGCAGGAAAGATGTGCTTGTTCTTCTCATACCAGCTCCTCAGCACCACCTTCCCAGCATGTGACTGCAAACAGAAGGAGTGTGAGGGCCCAGCCACATGCCAACCAGCTCCCAAAGTGAAAAGATAGATTCTCAGCATGAAAAGAAACCGACTCTCAACTACTATTGATTTGCTCTTGGCAGACCCTCTTCTTTCACCTCCCTTCACCGTGAACTTTTGCTTGCTATCAGATTCGGGGCCTGAGAAGTCCACTGCTTGAGGATATTTCCTGATATGTGACTGCTGGGAGCCATCTTCCCTAGACTCCACAAAACCAAATCACAGGCTGAAGCTGCGCTCTGGATCTTACCCCTTCCCCGCCTATTTCAAAAAATTTAAAAGAAAAAAACTTGGGCCCAGAGAGATAGCACAGCGGCGTTTGCCTTGCAAGCAGCTGATCCAGGACCAAAAGGTGGTTGGTTCGAATCCTGGTATCCCATATGGTCCCCCGTGCCTGCCAGGAGCTATTTCTGAGAAGACAGCCAGGAGTAACCCCTGAGCACTGTCGGGTGTGGCCCAAAAACCAAAAAAAAAAAGAGGACATACAAATTCCCTTTGAGTATCTCTTTAGATACATTCCTTTAATAGGCATAACCTATTATCAAATATCTTCTTATGTAGCGGCAATTTCCCCCATTCTCGGGATCTATTTAGTAGAGAATTATAGTAGACATGTCTTTGTTTAGAGGTCATGTAAGAAAAAGGTTATGGGATTGTTGGTCTTGATACTTTGGCCCACACATGCACCAGTAATATCTTGTGGCATTGTTTCTGTTTGCTTAGGCACATTAAAATGGGTAGTTTACATATACAAATAAGTCCTTATCTAATAGAGATAAGAACACAACATTTTATACTGTAGTGAGATCTTACATCCTGAATACTTGGCATAGTGTCTTGACTTCAGTTGATCAGACTTTGACCATTCACCACTGAACTATGGACAAACATGGTCTCCTACACCATCACCAGGAATAAAAACTTTACCAAGGAAGGCCCCACTACCACCATGGTACTGACTTGCTCCAAAAACGGTCTTTTTTTGGGGGGGGGGGTTTAGGTCATACCCGGCAGCGCTCAGGGGTTACTCCTGGCTCTATGCTCAGAAATCGCCCCTGGCAGGCACGGGGGGATCATATGGGATGCTGGGATTTGAACCACCGTCCTTCTGCATGAAAGGCAAATGCCTTACCTCCATGCTATCTCTCTGCCCCCCCCAAAAACGGTTCTTATGACACCCTGACAACCTAGGAACCGCAATAGTCTGCTTTCAGGGCAGAATTCTTTGCAATGCTACCTAATGGTGAGATAAAACCAGAAGATGCTACACACTACCCAGACATCGACATAGGACCTGTACAGAAACCAGGATCTGTAACTACAAAAACCTGACAGCAACAACTGTGATGGTGAAGAGCTGTTTCTGGGACCACTGAGAATGACTAAGGGGTTGGACAACATAGTATACCTAGAGCTTGGAGTTGGTCTTATGCCAAAATATTTCAGGGGTAAGGTCTCCCTGTTTTTAGGCCAAAGGTTTTTCCTCCCAATTTCTTCCATATTTTGCTGTGCCTATGCAAACAATTGCCACAAACACACATAATTTTTAGTGTATCTCCTATCTTTAAAAAAATAAAAAAGAGCGGGGCCGGGAAGGTGGCGCTAGAGGTAAGGTGTCTGCCTTGCAAGCGCTAGTGTAGGATGGACCGCAGTTCGATCCCCCAGCGTCCCATATGGTCCCCCCAAGCCAGGAGTGATTTCTGAGCACATAGCCAGGAGTAACCCCTGAGCATCAAACAGGTGTGGCCCAAAAACCAAATAAATAAATAAATAAATGAATGAATGAATAAATAAATGAATGAATAAATAAATAAATATAAAAAATAATGGGCCCGGAGAGATAGCACAGCGGCGTTTGCCTTGCAAGCAGCCGATCCAGGACCAAAGGTCGTTGGTTCGAATCCCGGTGTCCCATATGGTTCCCCGTGCTTGCCAGGAGCTATTTCTGAACAGACAGCCAGGAGTAACCCCTGAGCACCGCCGGGTGTGGCCCAAAAACCAAAAAAAAATATATATATAAAAATAATAAAAGAGTGTTCTAAACCTTTAGCTATTGTATTAACTACTTTATTGGTGACACAACAATTTTCATGAATATTGCTAATGAACTCTCTTCTTTTTCCAATTTTTTTATTTTCTAATTTCTTTCTATTTTTTAATGACTTTGCTTTCTGTCACCCTGAAACAAATGTATTATGATCAGTTAGATCAACTATGTGATACATTTTCTTTAAATAAACTTATAAAAAAGAAGGGGGTGAGGGGCTCAGAGCTTGCACCCCTGCCCACACCCCTGCCCATGCCTGGTGCCCCGCACCTCATCCTTCTCCACAGTGGCGTCGCTCAGCAGCCGGACATCGTCATGAACGTCGAAATTAAAGAGTGGCCCTGTGGGCAGACACAGGCCTCTGGTCACCCATAGGGCCCTGGGAACACTAGGGATATGTGTGGGGGAGGGCCGGGTGGGCACTTACCGCTCTTCCCACGTGCTTTGGTGACAATGAAGTCATAGAAGCTGTGGTGCTAGGGGCCAGGCAGAAAGCAACAGGCTTTTCCATTTGCCAGTGCCCCAGCCCTCCCTGTGCCCCTAGGCCCAAGGGCAGCACTCACATGGGGGATGATGAGGTCCTCCTTGATGTACATGAGCTGCTCCACCCCTGCTGACCTGGGGAACACACAGGAAGGGGTTTACTCCTGCAGAGGTTCTGGCCCACAGCCCTCTGTGGCCCATGGCCGCACCTGAGCTCACTGAAGTCCTTACGCAGGATTTCCAGTGCTTTCTGCAGGAACTGCTGCATCGTGTTCCCCTTCTTCATCTATATACAAGGGCACAAGGGCAGCTAGGGCAAGGCTGTCTGAGGCAGTGGCCCTCCCTTCTCTCCCCCCAGGTCTCCAGCACAGACCTTCACAGTGCGCCGGTGCCCCGAGCCATCCCAGTAACTGAAGGTAATTTCAATCTCCTCGCCTGCAAGTCACAAATGCCTCTGGCTCCAGTCTGAGCACAGCCCCAAGCCTGATACTGCCCAGCACCCAGTAGCCCACCAGGACTCACTCTTTTTCTGTTTTTGTTTTTAGGCCACACCCAGTAGTGCTCAGAGGTTACTCCTGACTCTGTGCTCAGAAATCACACCTGGCAGACTCAGGGGAACATATGGGATGCTGGGAATCGAACCCAGGTTGGCTGCATGCAAGGCAAACAACCTACCCGCTATGTTATCTCATTCCAGTCCCAAGGACTCACTCTTGATCTTCTCCTGTTTGGCTTCCCACTCCTGCCGCAGTTCTTCCCGGAGCCGGTTCTCCTCCTCCTGGGAGACGGAGGGGTATCATGGGCACGCAGGGGGATGCTCTGAGCCCTATTCTCTGTTGGGGTGTAGCCATGGCCAGGACAGGCTGCAGTGAAGGGGCACAGAAGGCCAGGGCAGGGTTGGCTGCCTTTACCTCACGGTCTCTGTCAGGCAAGAAGCTTGTATCCACATCTGGGTTCTTCCCCAGTTTCCTCTTCTTGGTAGCCATTTCTGAAAGGTCAGCCTGCCATCAGCTTCACATCATCCAGCAGGAAGGGCATTTACCTGGCATGCAGTCAACCCAGTTCCATCCCTAGCAGCCTAGAGTATCCCTAGACACTGCCAGGGCTGATCCCTAAGCACTGCTGGTATGGCTGCAAAAGAAACCTAAAAAGCCCCAGAAGGTCCCAAGTGGGGGCCTACCACATTAAACCTTCCAAGCTCCAAGACTGAGGAGAGCTGGCCAGAGCTCTTAGGATCCAAACCAAGTACTCAAAAGTTGACACTCACAAAGAATCAAGTTGCACTGCCTTCCTCGGGAGCCTGAAGTGTGGCCCAGACTTTATCCCTATGGGTGGGGGGACTCAGCCAGATTCTGCACCTCCATTTCTTGCAATTCAGGCTGGTCCCTGGCTATCCCACTATTTCCAATTCCTCGAGCCCTCAATCAGGTCTTCTCTGGTCCTCCCAGCTACAATTGTGCACCCCCAAACCCCACTTCTCCAGCTGCTCATGAAAGCCTCCTCTCCTAAAGGACCAATGCAATTACTACCCTGGGACACAGCCAATTCAAGCTGACATGGATCAAATAGGACCTGGGGACCTGGGAATGTGTGGTGGGGCAGAAGTCCATGTCTCAAGGAGCATTTGACTGGGGCTGATTTTGACATGTTTTCAGCAGTCAGGGTCTAGTCCATGTCCCTCTCTGAGCCTCATCCTTGAAGACTCCGACAGAAGGCAGGGCTGCTTCTAAAGCCTGCGTGAGCACCAGCCTGCCTCCAACAGCAGGCCCACTGAGGGACACCCTTCTGTGCAGGGTACAGGCTCAGCTGGGCATGAACAAAGCAGAAGGAACTGCCACAGGGTACCCAAGCTCGCCCTCACCTCTCTCCAGTTCCTCATCATCTAGAGCCACCACCTCCACTTCCTCCTCGCCAGCTTCTTCCTCATCCTCCAGGGTGAAGGAGAGGCTGGAAATCTTCCTTTTGGCCTCCTTCTTCCGCTCCTTTTCTCGAAGCTTCTCCAGTTTCCTGCCAAGATACAGGTCATCAAAGGCTGCAACCCTGAGACCCCAGTACTTAGCCTGGAGAATCCCCCAGTGAGGGGCCTAAGTTGTACTCACAGCTGCAACTCCTTTGACTGCTCCTTCTTGGCCAGCTGCTTCTCTCGCTCCTTCACCAGCGCCTCCTGCTTAGCCTTCATGTCATTGAGGGTGACGAGGCCTGCGAGGCGGGGGGGGGGGGGGGGAGCACAGTTAAGAGTGATCTGGCGGGCCCGGAGAGATAGCACAGCGGCATTTGTCTTGCAAGTAGCCGATCCAGGACCTAAGGTAGTTGGTTCGAATCCCGGTGTCCCATATGGTTCCCCGTGCCTGCCAGGAGCTATTTCTGAGCAGACAGCCAGGAGTATTCCCTGAGCATCGCCGGGTGTGGCTCAAAAACCAAAAACAAAAAAAAAGAGTGATCTGGCAGCAGGTGCCACATCTGGGAGGGGATGGGATCTCCACTCACCCACAGTGCTGGACTTGAGCTCAGCCTCCACGGCATCGTAGTGTGCTGAGAATTTCTTGTCTATGTTGGCCTTCATGATGTTCTCCTGGGGGCGGGGCAGCAGTGTGGGCAGGGGTCTCCCCAGGACGCACCCCACTAAGGCTTCCCCTGACATCTGAGCTCTCTGGTTCCTGGGGGGAGGTACTGTCACTGCATCTGGCCAAGTTATGGGCCATTAGTCTGAATGGCTCGGGCACAAGGGCCAGGTGAGGGGGTGTCGCTTGGGGTGCACTGCTTCCTGGAGCCCCATAACCGGTTACACGCGCTTCGGCAGGGACCTTGCTCTCTGCCAGGCACCTCAAGTACGTGCTCGAGACCCAAGTGGCACGGAGACCCAGGCTGGGCACTTTCCTGACATTCTCAGGGGTTCTTTGTGGCCGCCAGGGGGCTCCCGTGTCACCAGCGAGCACAGACTGAGAGCCTACAGCCCGGGAGGGGGGCATGCACCCCAGGGCGGCGCGATGCCTCGCGATGGCCTGGGCGGTGCAAGGGGGCTCGGGGCGTGCCTGTTTGGCGGGCGCCCGGGTCGCACCTCAGCGATCCGCTGCTTCATCTGCTCCATCTGCTCGCGCTGTTTCTCCCTCTTCTTCATGAGGTGCATGGCGCGGCCTGCCTCACTCGCGGCTCCCTTGTACTGAGCCATGGTGGCGGCGACAGCAACAGCGGCAACAAGCAGGACAAACGCCGAAGGTGCGGCAGCAAAGGCGGCCTCGGCCTCTTAGTCAGCTGACGCACGCGCGGTGACGCCGGCCGCCCAGGCCCCGCCCCCGCCACGTGACTCACCGGCCCCGCCCGTTTCCCGGACGAACCTTGGCGCCCCGCCCCTGGACCCTCCCATTTCCTCCACAACTAAACCAGCTCCCACCCCCAAGTCCAGGTAGGGCGGGCAAAGAAGTGGGCATCTGGGCACAGGTTTGAAGACTTTATTGGGCGATGTTTTCCGTGAAATACACTAGAGGTTGGGGAAGGGACACATTCTCTTTGCAAGTTAAGGGGTTCCCACAACTAAAGGAAAGGGAGGGCTGGCTGGGGCCACAGGGTGGATCCATGTTTCCACCTCCTTCCGTTTTGCTCCTGTCTCTTGTCTCTTCACTCAGCAAGGACCGGAGGACACAAAACACCAAGACAAAAACAAAAAACGGCAAGAGCAAGCTCTAGGGGGGCCAACCCCCAACCCTCTGCCCCTCAGGCTCACCAGCACCAGACAGGCCCACCTAGGTGAGGGGGTTCCCACTCAGTCTGGGGCAGGCCAAAGTTAATAAATTAGAATAAATTATGGGGAAGGGGATGCAACTTTGTGCTGGGTGGGACCCTTCTCTCCAACACAGGAGGGAGCTGGTGGGGGTGGAAGCAGGAGCATCTCCAAAGGCCACTCGAGTTGGGGGAGTCACAGCGGCAGAGGGAGCAGTCAGCTTCTCCTCCACATTCTTCCCAGACAGCAGAAGAATCCAAAGTGGAGGGAAGAGACATGCACAAGGGAAACCAAGGGCCAAGAAAGATGTTACCCACCCCCAATCACCCAAATCATTGCTAAGGTTAAGGATTTGGTCAGTGGGTCAATGAGGTGGGCAACAGGAATGCAGTTGGGGAAGCAGAGGATGCTGGAAACAGGGGTGCCCTAGAGGACAGACTGGGGTGGTGGGGGTTGTCTGCCATCACTGGTCAGCTTCTCCAAAGACATCATTCTGTTTGCGCTTCATGTTCTCGAAGTCAAAGGCAGAACCTGCCATGCGCTTGTAGATGTCTTTGATGTCATTGCAGGTGGTCTCAAAGTGTGTGGTGGCATCGTATGAGCAGGAACAGAACACCTGCAAACAGCCATAGCCCGGGGCCCGGGATGAATTGGGCAGGGGCTCTGGACAGGTGACCAGAAGCCACAGCCGGGACAGGCTGCTTACCTGACTCTCAGAACCATCATCGATGGGCTCATATAAGTCGCTGATGGCCACGAACCTGAAGGACAGAGGGCCACAAAGGCCCCAGCCTCACTGTCAAGGTCACTGCTCATCCACCTGCCCGCCCGCCCGCCCACCCGAAAGCCAGCGCCTCACTTCTGGTCAATTGGTTCCAACAGCTCCAGGGCTGGCTCCACCTCCTTCTCTGGTTCTGAGGTCTCCACAGTGGTGCTGGTGATGGCGATGTATTTGCCCTGCGCGGCCACGTTGTGTGCATAGGAAATCATGCACACGTAGATATCTGCTAAGAAAAGGGACCTTACCAGCCATCTGACCCCTAGGGCTCCACGGTGCTACAATGAGACTGGGGGAAGTGAAGGTAGGCACGCCCACCTGACTTCCGATTGAGCTGGTTCTGAGGGATGATGATCTGGCAGGAATTGGCGTCATTGGTGTTCTTGATGGGGTGGCTGAGGATGCAGATGATGCGGATGACCTGGCCGGCCTTCCGCACACGGTCCGGGATGTAGCTGGGGTCACAGATCAGCTGCTTGCAGCGTGCCACCTATAGAAGCCCCAACGGCCGCAGCCTGTGTGGTCACTCCCAACGGTTGGGATTGACCACCTACCCGCCGACAGAAAAGCCGTGGTAAAGGCTCACCTCTCCCTCAGACTTCACTCCTACCACCTTGCCATTCTCCATGATGATATCATCCACTGGCTTGTTCAGCATGTATGTGCCCCCATAGATGGCACTCAATCTGGGGAGAGATCACGCACAGATAAGGAGGCTTCTCAGGATCATCCCAGCATAGCTCCTATGTGCCCTTGCAAGCCCTGATGGGACGTTCCCAGGTTCTGGGTGCTGGCCAGGCACAGCCTGACTAAAGAGTCGAACTGCCCATCACATAGGCTGGCAGCAGCCCGCTTCCCTGAACATGTGCTCATTGAGGCCATCTTCTCACCTGGCAAAGCCCTGAGGCAGCTCGCCAAGCCCATAGAGTGGGTACAAATATGGGCTCTTGCCATACCGGGCCAGGGACTCGCTGTAGAGTTTGATGCGATTGATAGTCTCAAGACAGGGCTGGTCCAGGTACCTGGGGGAACACCACCCCCAACTCACGACCAGACTATGCAGGTGCCCAACCATCCTTCCCGCCACCCACATGGCCCCAGGAAGGACTGGGTTGGCATTGGGACAGAAGGCTGGCTCAGTACAGGAGAGATGCAGGGCAGGTCAGGGTGGGAAGGACAGGATGCCCGCTGGGCAAGGGACCATCTGCACGGATGCTTCCCCTAACTCATCCGTGCGGTAGAGCGCCAGGGCGTGGCCAGTGAAGTCAATGACGTCCTGGCCCAGGTCAAACTTCCGGTAGACGTCACGCATACTGGTGTTTTGGGGGTCGACACCCTCAAAGGTCTTGGGGTCATTCTCATCAAAGTTAGCCACGAACACCAGGAACTTGCGGAAGCGCCTTTTCTCGAACATGCCCATCAGATCTGCAGAGGCACGTGTGGGGAGCTCTGTGCCACTGCTACCTCTCCTCCTTATCCTTGCAGGATTCAATTCCCCCTGTCTGAAAAGGCTGGACAGGCACAGAGCCCCCCTCAAACAGCTCCCTCTCTTCACCTGGGTACCCCTCCCAGCCAGCAGCAGGGACACAGCTGGCTCCCACACTCACTGGACGCCAAGGCTTCAGTTTCAGTGGATGGCACTTTGTATATCTTGCCCCCCTTGTAGACGAAGCTGCCCTCCACCACCTTGAAATCCAGGTAGCGGGTCACCTCTGTGTATAGGAGCATCTTCACCAGCTGCCCTGCAGGGGTGTGGGCCCAGGCAGCCATGTTAGGCCACTCCCTCTGCTATTGCCTACCCCCGCACCCCCACCTTCTTCATCTCCCTCACCATTGGCCATAAGGAACTTGGGGATCAGGTCCACATTCCAGTCCCGGCCCCGGCCCATGGCCTCAGGGGGGCCCTCCACCAACTGAAAACGCTTATACAGCTGCAAGCGGGAGGGAAAGAAAGAGGCCCCTGGAGTCGCGGCCATTCTTGAGCACCCGAGTACAAGCGGTTAGGGGGGCCTCACCTCCTCTAGGGGTGTGATGGAGGAGCTCTCGCCCCCATAGTATGGGTTCCGGTCCATGTGCAGCACCTTCTTGCCGTTCACAGACATGATCCCCGACAGGATGCATTCCTGGGGGGGGGTGGCGACAGATTGCACTGTCACCCATCCAGGGGTCCTAGGAGCCCCACCCCAACCTGACCAGGTGAGCTGTGTACAGTTTCTGGGTGACAAGGATGGAGGGATGAGGGAATCTGTTCAGCAGACGCAGGGACAGCCATCTGGTGACTGACAGCACCGATCTACGCAGTGCTGCAGGCAAAACATGGCCCTGGCACCTCCAAAGGCAGAAGCCCCCCCCCCACGTTTTCCGATAAGCAGGAGGGGCTTCTGGATGCCTAAGGGAGCTGAGCCTCCAGGGAGCACTCTAGGAGGGGGGCAGGGAAGATAAACAGGCTCCAGAGGGCCCATCAACAGCCAAGGACAAAGGCTGCAGATATTCCCTGGGCAACCAGGGTGGGGTAGAGGGAACGCGGTCACTGCACCCACTGCGGCACCTTCTAGAACATTCCAGGGTGCCCCTTGTCCCCACCCAAAGGCCAAGATAAGGGCCCTGGTAGTGCATCCTCGCTGGAATTAGCGCAAGATGGTTGGGAGACTGGGCGGGCGTGGGGTGTGGGCGCGGGGATGGGGGGGGGGCGGACAGGCACGGGATACGGGGGGCGGGGTCGGCCACGGCGGGAGGGCATAGGAGCGGGTTCGATTTCCAGCCGTGCAGGTGGAAATCGGGAAAGGGAAAGAGGGCTAGGTGTCGAGGGATCTGAGAATCGAGGGATCTGAGAATCGAGGCTCGGGCACCAGCCACGGGATAGAGATGGGGATGGGGATAGGGATGGGAATAGAGGTGGCGATGGGCAGCGAGCAGCGACGGCCGGGTGGACACCGCTTAGTCCCCAGGGATTGAAGGCGGCACAGCGGGCAGCGGTGGAGGCGGCGGCCAGGGAGGACCCAGCTGCACTTACGGTGAGGCCGGTGCCCAGCACGATCACGTCGTACTCCTCGTCCATGGTCCGGCCGGCTGCAGCGCGGCTCCTCCTCCTGCTTCCCCCGCCGCCGCCGCACTGGCCAAAGATGGCGGCGCGCTGCCCGCCCCCTCCGCCGCGTCAAAGAGTCCCGGCCCCGCCCCGTCGTCCGCCTGCGCTCCCTGCCGCCGCGCGGCTCCGGGCGCCGCTCTCCAGGGCCAACGGCCGCGGGGCGGAAGGCGCGGGCGGTGCTGCGGCTTGTTGGATCCGTGCGCGGGAGCCGCGGACGCCCCGCCACCTAGGTTGGGTTCGGTGGGGCTTAATTCGGCTCGCGCGGTCCCGCGGGTCGGGGGCGCGCCGCTGCGGCAGTCGGGGGCGGCCCCGCGGGCAGGGGGGCGGCCATTGTCGTCGCCACAGCGTTCAGGGACCCCCTTGCCCGCTGCAGGAGGAATGGAGAGACCAGATGCTCACGCGTGGCGACCCATCTTGATTTTATTAGGAAAGGACACCAACGAGCACTCCAGGCTGGCGGAACATGGCAGAAGCCCAGTGATCACCCCCAGCCCACCTGCCTTGGAGGGCCCTTCCTTCCCTGTCCACAGAAAGTATCCCCAGTATTGCTTCTTGTTTGCACGACGTCACAAAGCAACAATGCACATTCACCGCCATCCCCCAGGCAGACTCAGCACAGAGCCCTAGTGAACTAGCCTGAGTGAACTAGCCAGGGCCACAGGAAAGCACTAAACACAGCAAGGGGCCAAGATGTCGCCAGGTGAATAAATAAGGAGGGGGCGGGAGGGGCTCTATACTCAGGTTGGCCTCACAGGAACCAAACCGAGTGGGAAATCAAGCCTACTCTACGTGGGATATGTACATCTCAGTTTGTGCAGGGGCTGCGGGCCTCAGGGACACCCCTCAGTGGCTAGACCAGGGGATGAGGGGCTGAGGGGCACTCAAAGTTCATGCTATGATGGGAAGAGGGGAACAGTGTGGTGTGGTACAGTAAGAGAGAAAGGGTGGGAAACGATGAGGGACTCCAGCAGGCCCTCTGACACCAGGGCGTGGGTTCACACAATCTGGGTCAAGCAGATGGCTGGGCCCTTGTGGTCATCAAAGCGGTCCATGGTCTTGAGGCTGAGGATCATGTGCAGGCCATAGGTGAAGATGAAGAGCATGAACAGGGAGGTGAGCAGCCCCATCCAGATGCCCGGGGAAAAGAAGCTGGCACAGTCACTGGCATACGAGAACTGCCCGTTGGTCACATTGAAGGCCTGCATCTGAACACGAGCACACGTCAGAGAGGCTCCACTATGGCCCAGGCATAACCTTCCCAGGTCTTGCATAGCCCCAAGCCAAGTGAGGTAATATCCCTGCACCTCCCTCTCACCTGCTTCCCACCTTCATACCTGGAAATCCCAGAGATGGATGTGCCAGTGAGAAGGCTGAACTCTGGGCACCAGGATTTCGCCGTTCCCACTCAGCGTGCTGACATACTCGCAGTGGAATGAGTAGATGCTGGGTGCTGTGGCCTGAGACATGTTGAAGTAGACCACAGAACCATTGCTGTGCACCTCCAGGCGCTCCATGGTAAACCAGTGCCGGGCCGACACAGGGTAGAAGCGGTTAGTCATCACGAACCTGTGGGATCCCCAGAGCAGGGGATGTCACACAGCTGAAAAAGCAGGAGCCCCACAGACCACTGCCACACCCGCCCTGACTCACGTAAATGTCACCGTAGGAGCCGAGAACAGTTGTTCATAGGTCAGCGAAAGCCTGCAAGGCAGAGAACCAAGGGACCTGGTATCAGGCTTGAGGAACCAGTAGCAACTTCCAGCCAGGATTTGAGGAGGACCCCACGTGCAGTGCCCCTTATCGCCACACCCACCTGACAAGGGCAGTACTGAGCCCAAGCATATGCCAAGTCAGAAACCAGCAAGTATGTCCCCCATAATTAGCCAATGGCACTTTCTAGTTCCCCTGTGGGGGTTCCCAGGAGATAGAGTTGGGCTTGGAGGGAGAGGAAGGGCACCAAAGCCCCATAACTGGAGCTGCCCTGGAGTGGCTCAAGGGGAAGACATTGGTCCCCAGGACTGTGAAGCATCAGTCATCCTACGCTCCCACCCACCCCATCCATCAGAGCCTTCCCGAACACAGCCCCCAACCTGGCATCCGTGTCGTTCCAAAAGGATCCTGTCATGTTAAGGTCCTGGATCCCAAAGGTGCTCTTGGTCAGGTCTTCCCATTTGCCCATGTATGACACTGAGAAGTTTTGGGCCCAAAACAGGATCTTGGGGTCGGTGTCATTATAAATCACAGGTGGGTGCGTGGTGACTGGCATTGAGTTTTTCTGCAACAGCTGGCGTCCCAAGCCCCCAGACACAAGGGTGATATCACGGGCCACCTGCAGACACAGCCACCAAGCCCCTCAGTGCTCCAGACAAGGCCAGAGCTGCAGTTCTGCCCATCACACTCAGCAACTCGCCCAGCTGGCCACTCAGCCCCCCAACTTAGAGCCCAAGACACCCACCCTGGCTGGCCCACCCACACCTTGTGCCCACAGCTCCCAGAGCCCTGGCCAAAGGGCACATACCCTGGAAGGGCGGACCGCTGTGAGGGCTGCAGTATAGGGTACATCCTCAGCCTGCAGCGTGCTCAGAACCTGTCCGATTACCTCATCTGAGGGAAGCGGGGAGCAAAAAGCAGGTCAGACA
Organism: Suncus etruscus; assembly: GCF_024139225.1. Classification (NCBI taxonomy): domain Eukaryota; kingdom Metazoa; phylum Chordata; class Mammalia; order Eulipotyphla; family Soricidae; genus Suncus; species Suncus etruscus. The sequence continues at coordinate 94,740,960 of NC_064868.1, read as the reverse complement.
GAGGGAAGGAGGTAGCTCGCCTTCAACCATGGTTGAGGGACCAGGTGGTGGCAGGCATCCTACCCGAAGCCCTGACACATGAAGCCTGCCCGAGCCCTTCAATCCACCCATGCCCTCTTGATGTTGCTACAGAGTGCTCTCGTAAAGTGGGGACACAGTGGGAGATCTCAGAGCTTCTCACACCTCCCCAGCAGTACCCAAACCCTAGCTCAGTGTTGCAAAAGCAGATGGAGAAGTTGATGTACAACAGAGCAAGGCGAGCCCAGAGAGCACCACTCAGTACTGCAGGAGGGGTCCAAGCAGCACCAATGTGCTGGCCAGGAATGGGAGCCGCCTTGGGGAACAGGGCTCAAGGCCAGCTCCTGCACTTACCATTACCAGTGAGCACTTCCCGAGGTGCCATCAGTCCTGAGCTGCAGAAGAGCCAGCATGTCAGTGCCCTCAGTTACCCCAGTGCCAAGCAGCTTTGCTCTCCCCTCTGCTCCTCCACACTCCTCATTACCCTGCTTGGAAGCCCCCACCCAGTCTCCCAGCAACACAACCCAGACTTCCTTCTTCTTTGGAGCCCCAGGCCTCCACCCTACCTCTCTGTGTAAGGCAGGCGGAAGAGCAGCAGGGCCGGGAGGCTGGAGTTGAGCTTCAGCTCCCGCAGGGTAGCTAGGTCCACGTGTAGAGGGCTGGCCCCAAGCTTCTCCTGTAGATAGGTGGTCAGAGTGCTTGCCGCATACCAATCGACAGCAGGAAGTACCAGTGACGATGGAGCCAAGTTCAGGGCATTCTAGGCCAAGGGGAAAGAAGGGAGGCTAAGGCGGCCAGAGCCTGGTGGGACAGGACTAGTCTCACACACCCATACCGAACCTCTTTCCCGAAGCAGAGGAGAGCAGCCCAGACCCTCGCCTTTGTAGCACTCTCAGCCTTTTCTGGCATAGGACAGCAGCTCTCACCTCCAGATTCGAAAAGGCACTGTCCTGCTTGTTTCCAAACACACCACCGTAGGCCGTGAAGTCCTCAATGCTTAGCTAGAGGGACAGGAAGCAGGAAACGGCCTCAGAGCCCAGGACACACATACTGCCATGCAGTTTTTCTTTTGTTCACCTTTTGAGGTTTTTTTTTGGAGGGGGCAGGCACACCAGGTAGTGCTTAGGGCTTACTCCAGGCTCGGCTTGGGGCACCCTGCATAGACCAACTGTGTGCATGACTAGCGCCATACTTGCAGTATTGTCACTCTGATCCCCTCCCCACATATATTTTCAGGGTCAAACAGGCTTATGCTGCTTAAATATGAATGGTCCAAATCTGGGGAGGTGGATGACCCAGCAGCATCTGGGGGACAGAATGAGCAAGCAGGAAGCTAGTGCAAACCTCGAGACTAAGAGTCAACCCAGTAAGCTACAGAAAAATGGAACTGGGCAGGGAAGAGGGAAGTGGGGGTGACTGGGGCCACAGCAAGAGCAAAGGAGAACTGTCTGCTGACAGCAACAGCCCTGTGTGTATCCTGGGTCTGGCAACCTTGAACCTTGGGTTCAGCTGCCCTTGAACCCCTGCTCCCACTGGCTTATCCCAGCTGGGCTCAGATGCTTATCAGAGCACAGCCTCCCCATGTTTAGGGTACAGTGGATTCAGTCCTGCCTCCTCATCTTGAACTCAATAGCTTTCAACCACAGTTCCAACTGCAATTATGGGCTAGACTATAGCAATAGTGGGGGGAGGGGGCAAGCTCCCTTGCACATGACTGAGCCAGCACCTCATGCCTTCCAGGAGTGATCCCTTAGCACAGACACAGAAGCCCTGACTACCAGCTGATGTGACCCAAAGATAGCCAAGAAGTGCAAGCAGCAGGCAACCTTTTTTCCTAGCCAGGCCTCCTGGCCCCACCCCTTGCTCTCCTTCCTTGAGTGCCCTCTGCCTAGAGCTATATGGCTCCCTCCATTGCCCTCAACAAGACCCAACCTTGCCTACTTTGTGAGAGAAACCCAGCACTTCCTTCCTTTTGAAGACTGAACTTTCTTCGCCTACCAATGGCCCAGTCACCTCCTTTGCTTCCTTCAGATGAAGCTGGTAACCACTTACTCCTATGTGCTCAGCACTTACCAAGAGACATGTAGTAGACACCCCATAGTAGACAAATGAAGGAACAGATGAAGGCAATGGAGGCCATTCCCCAGATGTGTTAGGTGGCTTCTATGAATTGTTCTTTGGGGCCAGGGAGATAACTCAGAGGGCTGAAAGATGCATGGGTATTCAATCCCAGGTACTACAAAGTTGTACCACTTTTGAAAACATATTAAAAATAAAAAGAATTGCTCAATAGAGCCTGACATGTGGGGCAGTGTCTTTATAAGAGAGAGGGAGGGAGGGAGAGTGGGATGAGGATGACATCTAGGGATAGATCCATCTGCAAAGATTAAGCAGTCAGACTAGAACCAAATTCCAGTCTAACAGCCTTCTGTGCCGCCTCCTGAGGCCCACGGCCCGTGGGCAGCACAGCTCCCAGCCCTGCAGAGCATACACAAGAAGCCCAGAGTCGCCACACAGACCCTTGAGGGGCTAAAGATGCCCACTCACACCCGACACCTTTGTATGGGGCCTTTACTTGCACAGAGAGCAGAGTGGGATGGAGGGAAGCAGCTTGCTGCTGACTGTGCTCTGGGTACACTTGGAAGTCGGGTGGGGCAGGGCCAATGACTTCAGGCAGGAAGCAGTTGTGCAGTGTAAAACCATGAAGTTTGGGGGCTGGAGAAATAGTACAGCAGGCAGGGCACTTGATTGCATGTAGCTGAGCCCAATTCAATCCCTCACACCCCATATGCTTCCCCAAGCCCTGCCAGGAGATATCCCTGAGCACAAAGCCAGGAAGGAGTAACACCTGACCATTGTTGAGTGTGGCCCCAAAACACAAAAAATAAACCATGAATTTTTTTTCTAACTTTGCCGTTTTACAAGCCCCATTTCCCTTGGAAAGCAAAGAAAATAAGGACATTGACTTAGCAGAGTGTGATAAAAGTCAGTGATTGATTTCTAACAACTCTACTATGGTCATCACACTCAGAAGCCTAGGACGATCCCTCATTCATTCACTCTGTGACCTTGGGCAAGTCACTTCTCCATTTCGGTCTTCTCTTCCATCAGTAGCATAGACAATCCCCTTCGTGTAGAGTCAGTCAGGCAGCGCTTCGGATGTCTTAGGCTACTGGCTATTCCCACCCCACGGGGCCCATTTTAGGGCCCTCACCACTCCCACTGACCCTTCCACGCGCCCTCCCAACAGAGAAGGCACACCTCCCTAACCTGAGAGAAGGTCACTAAAACTCGCCTTGGGAATGGGCCCCCAGCATTCTGACTGCCCGGCAGGCCTGCCTGCTCTCCAGGAGCAAGGAAATGGCTGGGGGCGGATATATACCTTGTCCTGCAGGAAGAGCACCACGTTGCGAGGGCCCACCGTCAGGGCAGGCTCCAAGTAGTTACAGAGCTGCATGTCGCTGGTGATGTGGCCCTCGTGAGCATCGGCCACAGGAGCCCACAAATGCCTGGCAGAGGGCAGAAGTGCTGTTGTTAAGCAAGAGGGCAGGGCTTGAGATCGAAGACCCGGGTCCCCCAGATGAATGATGGGAGCCCAGAGCTCCAATCGGGCGACTGACTAGGAGCTACCAGACCCGAAACTTGTCCTCCCTTGGGCCTGGTTTCGCCGAGGACCGCCCGGGAATGGAGCGAGAGCACCTCAGCCCCGGAGGCGCACAGCGCTGCCCGCCCCAGCCCGGGCCGCCTTGCTCACCGGTCACTCGACCACAGCACCAGGGGCACCTGCTGCTCTGCTGCCGCCACAGCCACCAACACCAGCAGCAGCCACGGCGTCTGCCAGGGCGCCAGGGCCCACCTGGTCCCAGCCCGACCCCATCCAGCCGCAGTAGCCGCCATCATCGCCGAGATCTCAGCTGCCCGTCTGCCGCCGCTGTGGATCAGGTGACCGTCGCCCACACGAGCCCCGCCCCGCGTCGCCATTGGTCCGGGTATACGCCAGTTTGCCTAGATCACAGGTTATTGGGCTAAGCTAATGTCACTCAGGGCGACCCTGTGACTGGTTGGTCCTTTGTATGTCCAATTGCGCACGCTCCAAGTGAAAGGGGCGGGGCGACCTGGGCCAGTTTCCCAGCCCGCCTGTGCCGGCTTCTGCTGGTTGCTTCCCTGGATCCCACCTGGCGAGCTAGGTGGGGCGAGATCGGCCCAGTGTTGCACTGGTCTGTACTTGCAAGGCTCAGCTCTAGCCCCGTGTCAAGTTCCTTGCATTTTACAAGGGAAAGTGACTTCAGGTGAGGACAGAGGGCCCAGGAAGGTACCAGGAGTCATAGCACTTCCAATGGAAAGGCGGAGAGACAGGCCCAGGAAGGTACCAGGAGTCATAGCACTTCCAATGGAAGGGAGGAGAGACAGAGAGACACAGAGACAGACAGACCGACTGACACAGACAGACAGACAGACAGACTGACAGACAGACAGACAGACAGACAGACAGACAGACAGACAGACAGACAGAGGGAGGTCCTGGAGTCATTGTTAACTTACTGCAGGCAGGTAAAGTGAGTTTGGGAAAACGTTTCTTGGACTTAGCAGGACTGTAGCAGAAGACTTGGGCAACAATAGTGTCAGCATTTGCTAGTACAGAAGCAGAAGATTCGATCTAAGAAGACTGGATTTAAGAATCTAAAAAGATGAGGCCGGAGAGATAGCACAGCGGTGTTTGCCTTGCAAGCAGCAGATCCAGGACCTAAGGTAGTTGGTTCGAATCCCGGTATCCCATATGGTCCCCTGTGCCTGCCAGGAGCTATTTCTGAGCAGACAGCCAGGAGTAAACCCTGAACACCGCCGGGTGTGGCCCAAAAACCAAAAAAAAAAAAAAGAATCTAAAAAGAGGGGCCGAAGAGATAGGATGGAGGCAGGGCATTTGCCTTGCATACAGAAGTACGATGGTTCGAATCCCGGCATCCCATATGGTCCCCGAGCCTGCCAGGACCGATTTCTGAGCTTAGAGCCAGGAGGAACCCCTGAGTGCTGCCGGGTGTGACCCAAAAAAACAAAAACAAAACAAAACAAAACAAAAAGAATCTAAAAAGAGGCCGGAGTAGGGCATTTGCTTGCACGCGCTAACGTAGGATGGACCATGGTTTGATCCCCCGACGTCCCCAAGCCAGGAGCGATTTCTGAGTGCATAGCCAGGAGTAACCCCTGAGTGTCACTGGGTGTGGCTCAAAAAAAACACAAAAAACACCATTATCTTTTTTTCCATCACTTTTGATCATTACAAACATGAAAAATGAAAGGGGGCGAAAAATCAAGGATATTCTTTTTTTTTTCTTTCATTTATTTATTTATTTTGTTTTTTTGGGTCACACCTGGCAGCGCTCAGGGATTACTCCTTGCTCTATGCTCAGAAATCGCCCCTGGCAGGCACGGGGGATCATATGGGATGCCGGGATTCGAACCACTGTCCTGCATGAAAGGCAAATGATTACCTCCATGCTATCTCTCCGGCCCTGTCAAGGATATTCTTGTACGCTCATTTATTTAGGAGGAAATGGAGTGATCTGCAACTTAATTTAAAAGTCAAAAGTAAAATAAAGGTCTGAAGAGATGTCTCCAGGGTCTGAAAGGCTTGCTTTGCATGCAGGAGCCCCAGGTTGGATCCCACATCACTGCCTGTTGTAACCCCCCAAATTAATAACACAATGGACACCGATAGATACCTTTGGGAGTCACTCCTGTCAGTTCTAAGGGGATCATGTGCTATCAGGGATTGAACCCATGCTACCAGCTTTTTCGTTCTCCCATTGACCTCTCTGGACTGAGAGCACTTTATTTAGTATTTATTTAGGTATCAGTTTAGGGCTCATGCCCAGCAGTGCTCAGGGACTACTCACCATACATTATTCTCAGGTCATTGCTGGTGATTTAGGGATTATGATGTGCAGGTAATGGAACCTGGGGCTCCTACATGCAAAGCTTGTATTCCAGCCCTTGAAGTCATCTCCCTGACACTTTTTTAGGAGGGGGCACACCTGGAGTTGCTCAGGGGTTACTCCTGGCTCTGCATGCATGAATCAGTCTTAGTGGTACTCAGGGGAACACATGAGATGCCAGGAATTGAACCCAGGGCGACTGTGCAAGTCAAGTGCCTTACCTGCTATACTACCAGCCCCAACCTCTCGTTTTCTAATTAGAATTATTTTGGTACTGGGGTTGGAGCGATAGCACATCAGGAAGGCATTTGCCCTGCATGGGGCCAACAAAGGACAGACCCTGGTTCTAATTCCAGCATCCCATGCGGTCTCCCGAGCCTGCTAGGAGTGACTTCTGAGCACAGAGCCAGGAGAAACCCCTGAGTATCGACAGGTGTAACACACACAGAGACATACACAAATAATTATTTTGGTACCAGGGACAGACTCAAGGCTTCAGGCATGAGAAACAAGTATTCTACAGGCACACACATATGTGTGTGTGTGTTTTGCACTTTGGGCCATACCCAGCAGTGCTCAGGGTTTACTCCTTCCTGGCTTTGCACTCAGGGATAACTCCTGGTGGTGCTTAAGGGACTACATGGGATGCCTGGGATCGAACCCAGGTCAGCCACATGCAAAGTAATTGCCTTAACTGCTGTCCTATCACTCCAGCCCCAAAACACAAGTGTGCTACTGCCTAGGTCCATACGGGCTCCCTCTGTACTATATACAGTTTTCCACCTTATCCTCAGGGAATTGGCTCAGGGACTCTCCTGCCCTGCTCCTTCTGATGCCAAAGCCCATGGATGGACCAGAGAGTCCCTTTGCAAGGCAGCATGTTCTTTTTTTTTTTTTTTTTTGGTTTTTGGGCCACACCCGGCGGTGCTCAGGGATTACTCCTGGCTGTCTGCTCAGAAATAGCTCCTGGCAGGCACGAGGGACCGTATGGGACACCGGGATTCAAACCAACCACCTTTGGTCCTGGATCGGCTGCTTGCAAGGCAAACACCACTGTGCTATCTCTCCAGGCCCGGCAGCATGTTCTTGAGATCATCTCCAGATGACATATAATTCCCATTCTCAGTGTAACAGATAGGCAGAGGGTGTTATGTATTAATGTTTAGGGAGTGCTAACGCAAGCAGAAGCCGTACGTGTTATGCACTTAACATCCTTAGTTGAACTTGCAGGTTTCTGAACCTGCGATTCAGAAGGGGTTAACTATGCAATTCTGCTGTTACCCTAAAAGTCCTGATTTCTTTTTAGCTACATCTAGTGCTCAAGTAATACTCCTGGCTCTGTGATCAGGGGTACTCCTAGAAATGCTTGAAGGTCTGGAGGATGTAAAGCAAGGGTCTCAAACTCAATTTACCTGGGGGCTGCAGGAGGCAAAGTCGGGGTGAGGCAGATCCGCATAAGGGATTTCGCTTACTGAATATTTGCAATAAAAAATCGCATTAGTAAGAAAAAACATTGCAAAAAATTGCATTAAGGGGCCGGAGAGATAGCATGGAGGTAAGGCGTTTGCCTTTCATGCAGAAGGTCATCGGTTCGAATCCCGGCGTCCCATATGGTCCCCCGTGCCTTCCAGGAGCAATTTCTGAGCATGAAGCCAGGAGTAACCCCTGAGCACTGCTGGGTGTGACCCAAAAAACACAAAAAAAAATCGCATTAAATATTTGCATACCCCGAACAGAACTGCTCGAGGTATGCAAATGTTTAATGCGATTCTTTTCTTACTAATGCAATTTTTATTGCGATTATTTGGCAAGCGAATAATCGCAAATACTGCAATATTTGAAGGCTGGCCGCGGGCCACAAAATGTTGTACGGAGGGCTGCAAATGGCCCACAGGCCGAGAGTTTGAGACCCGTGATATAAAGTGATATGTGTGATACCTACCAGTAATCCTATTGCAAAGCCAAGGTGCCTAAAGGGGAAACAGGCAGAAAAGTGACTGCCAGAGAGACTGGTTGAGGCCAGGATGGAAACTGGGAACACTGGGTAAAGAGATGGATAACCCTGGAACTAAATCATGAATAGTTTTGTAAACTTTGTGATTTACAGTAATACAATAAGTTCTAAAAAACTGTTAAGGGGAACATGTGGTGTTGGGGTTTGAATTGGAGTCTGCCCACACAAGGCAAGTGCCTTAAGCTCTCTGCACCTCTAGCCCTGGACTTAAAAATCCCATATATTGGGGCCAGAGCTGTGGCACAGCAGTAGGATGTTTCCCTTGCACACGCTGACCTAGGACAGACCGCAGTTCAATGCCCCTGACATCCCATATGCTCCCCATTGCCTGCCAGGAGCGATTTCTGACTGCATAGCCAGGAGTAACCCCTGAGCATCGTCGGGTGTGGCCCCCAAACCAAAAAAAAAACCTTTTTTAAAAAATCAGAGCCAGAGCGATAGTACAGCAGGTATGGCACTTGCCTTGCATGCGCCCAACCTGTATTTGATCCCCTGCATCCCATATGGTCCCCTGAGCTTGTCAACAGTGATTTCTGAGTGCAGAGCCAGGAGTAACCCAAGTGCCGCTGGGTGAGGCCCAAAAAACAAATTCTGTATATTTCAATAGGATTGTCAAAAAATTGGGGTGACTGGTGGTTGTCAGAAACTACTCCTGGCTCTATGCTCAGAAGCCATTCCTTACATTGCTTGGGGAACCATATGTATTTCTGTGGATTGAGCTGGGTTAACTACAAGTATAGCAAATGCCTTTATTGCCAGTCTCTCTGGCACACCAAGATGGTTTTTGTTTGTTTTTGGGCCACACACGGTAATGCTTCTGACTATGTGTTTCGAAATTGCTCCTGGCTTGGGGGACCATATGGAATGCCAGGGGAACCCAGATCCGTCCTGGGTCAGCCACATGCAAGGCAAATGCCCTACCACCATGCCACCGCTCCAGCCCCACCAAAATGTTTTTAAGATGAGAGCTGGGACATAACAGCTAATGCGTTTTAAGAAAATTAAAAGACGGGGCTGGAGAGATAGCATGGAGGTAAAGCGTTTGCCTTTCATGCAAGAGGTCATCGGTTCGAATCCCAGCATCCCATATGGTCCCCTGTGCCTGCCAGGAGCAATTTCTGAGCATGGAGCCAGGAGTAACCCCTGAGCACTGCCGGGTGTGACCCAAAAACCACAAAAAAAAAAAAAAAAAAAGAAAATTAAAAGACATTATTGAAATTATTCCCAGAGATGAGGACCAGAAGGACCTGCTCACGACATGAAGCTCACCACAAAGAGTGTCTGTCTCGAATACAGGTGGTGGGGGGGAGAGGAGAGAGATGAGGAGCATTGGTGATAGGAATGTGGCACTGGTGAAGGGGGTGTTCTTCTTATGACTGAAACCCAACTACAATCATGTTTGTAATCAAAGTGTTTAAATAAAGATATTATAAAAAATAAAACAGTTAGGGCCTGCCTAGCAGGTGTTTGATTCAGATCTGACCCCTGGTACTCATGGTCTTTCAAACATTGCCAGGTGCTACCCTGGTGGTGCACCACAAGGGCTAGGGTGCTTGTACTGCCTTGCCTGATCCAGTAGCCTGAGACTCACTGGTGGGGTCCACAGATTCCTGGAGCATTACTTGGAGCCCCCAATCATATTTATGAAGAGTATGTAATAGAAACACAGTGGGGAACACAGCATTCTTTTCCTGGATATAAGAATTGAACTCCAGGAAACAGTTCTTGGTGGATCACATGGATCTAAAAGAAATCCAGCAGATACTTATGCAGGGCACCTTCCAGTATCTGGTACTCAATAAGCTATTTGACAGTTCATTTCCTTGGCTTGGATTCTTGCTATTTGTGGGCCTCAGACAGCAGTGCTTAGGTTTATTCCTACTCTACACTCCAGGATCACTCCTGGTGGGGCTTGGGGATCTTATAGGGTACCTATAAGATCGAAACTGAGTTTGAATCCAGATTGCCTGTGTACAAGGCAAGTGGCCTGCCTACTGCGCTATTACTTCAGCTGTGGATTAAGTTGCATTACTTTTTTGGCCACACCCAGCAGTGCTCTGGGTTTACTCCTGGCTCTGTGCTCAGAAATTGCTCCTGGCAGGCAAAAGGGACCATGTGGGATGCCGGGATTCAAACCACCGTCCATCCAGAATCAGCTGCATGCAAAGCAAACACCCTACCACTGTGCTATCTCTGGACCTAAATTGAATTTTTTTTTTGCTTTTTTTGGAGGCCACACCTGGTGACGCTCAGGGTTACTCCTGGCTATGTACTGAGAAATCACTCCTGGCTTGGGGGACTGTATGGGATGCTGGGGGATCGAACCGCGTTCTGTCCTAGGTTAGTGTGTGCAAGGCAAATGCCCTACCTCTAGCACCATCCCCCTTCGCCGATTGAATTGTTTTTTTGGCTTTTCGGCCATACCTGGTGATGCTCAGGGGTTATTCCTGGTTTGGGGGACCATAAGAGACACTGGGGGGATCGAACCAAGGTCCTTTCTGGATCGACCACGTGCAAGGTAAATGCCCTACCGCTATGCTATCACTCTGGCCCCTGGATTGAATTCTTTTAATATAAATATTTATGCACCATAATTACAATTATGTTCATAGTTGGGTCAGTCATAAACAGAATACCTTGGATTGAATTCTTTTTTTTTTTTTTTTGGTTTTTGGGCCACACCCATTTGACGCTCAGGGGTTACTCCTGGCTATGCGCCCAGAAATCACACATGGCTTGGGGGAACCATATGGGATGCCGGGGGATCAAACCACGGTCCGTCTTACACTAACGCTTGCAAGGCAGACACCTTACCTCTAGCACCACCTCTCCGGCCCCTTGGATTGAATTCTTTTTTTTTTTTTTTTGGTTTTTGGGCAACACCCGGCAGTGCTCAGGGGTTACTCCTGACTATCTACTCAGAAATAGCTTCTGGCAGGCACGGGGGACCATATGGGATGCCAGGATTCGAACCAACCACCTTAGGTCCTGGATTGGCTGTTTGCAAGGCAAACGCCACTGTGCTATCTCTCCGGCCCCAGAATGAATTCTTCTTCTTTTTTTTTTTTTTTGGTTTTTGGGTCACACCCGGCATTGCTCAGGGGTTACTCCTGGCTGTCTGCTCAGAAATAGCTCCTGGCAGGCACAGGGGACCATATGGGACACCGGGATTTGAACCAACCACTTTTGGTCCTGGATTGGCCGCTTGCAAGGCAAACGCCGCTGTGCTATCTCTCCGGGCCCCCAGATTGAATTCTTGATGTGGGAATTGTTGAGGGGAAAAGAATCCTACTCAGAGACAGTGCAGTGGTTAGGGTGCTTACCTTGAATATAGCCATCTAGAATCTGATCCCTGGTAGGGCAAATGCCCCCCCTCACACCACCAGTAGTGATTCCTGAGCAGAGACAGGAGTAAGCAAACCGTGAGCATCCCCAGGTGTAATCTAAGTTCCCTAAATAAGATTTTAAAGTTATGTAAACCGGGACTGGAGCAATAGCACAGTGGTAGGGCATTTGTCTTGCATGCGGCAGACCCAGATGGACCCGGTTCAATCCCCAATATCCTATATGGTATTTTGAGCCTGCCAGAAGTGATTTCTGAGCAGAGCCAGGAGTAATTCCTGAGCACCACCAGGTGTGGCAAAATACAAAACAAAAATAAAGACATGAAAACCATATTCCGTACTGCCCCAAGTTGTCACTACTGTGTTGTCAAGGGTGAGCATAAGTGAAGGCTATGACCACTATGGCCTGCTGTTGGGTTTCCGGTTGCCTCAACACGAAAAGCTTTGCACATTCATTTCCTAGTGCTTTGCCTTGCCCCATGGTCATATTGTCAAGCCTTTTCCTGATTAAAAATAATTATAGCTTTTGGGCCAAAGCAATAGCACAGCAAGAAATTTGACCCTGGTTGACCCAAATTCAATCCCTGGCACACCATCTGGTCTTCTGAGCACTGCCAGGAGTGATCCCAGAGTGCAGAGTCAGGAAGAAGTCTGAGCATGGCTACGTGTCTCCAAAACCAAAATACTGGTATTCTAATAATTATGTTCTTATAGGGATGGACTGATAGCACAGCGGTAGGGCGTTTGCCTTGCACATGGCCAGCTCAGGACAGACCCTGGTTCGAATCCCGGCATCCCATATGGTCCCCCGAGCCTGTCAGGAGAGATTTCTGAGTGCAGAGCCAGAAGTAACCCGAGTGCCGCTGGTGTGACCCAAAAACCAAAAAAAAAAAATAAAATTAAAATAAAAAAATACAGGTTCATGGGCCCGGAGAGATAGCACAGCGGTGTTTGCCTTGCAATCAGCCGATCCAGGACCTAAGGTGGTTGGTTCAAATCCCGGTGTCCCATATGGTCCCCCGTGCCTGCCAGGAGTTATTTCTGAGCAGACAGCCAGGAGTAACCCCTGAGCAATGTCAGGTGTGGCCCAAAAACCAAAAAAAAAAATACAGGTTCATAGTCACCGAGCCGTCACTGCAGTGGGGAGTTGACTCAACAGTAATGCGGGCCACAGAGCACCATCCCTGTCTGTCCCCATGGGCCATCCAGCATCGTCACAATCCTGGCCCCTGATAGTTGCTGCCAGATTGGGGGAGCACAGCAGGGAGCACTCCTGGCTTTGCATAGTGGCCCTGTGGCAGGTGCTTGGGGCCTGGGTACAGTGGTTGGTGCTCAGCAAATGCCTTATCCCATGGTTTCTCAACCCCTATCCCCACCATTAAGTTTAAATCCAGTTTAGTTGCTGGCTTTTTTCTGTGGTTCCAGTTTTCCCTCCCACCTCAATTATAACAGTGCTTTCTTGTTTGGGGGGGGCTACACTGGCAGTGGTCAGGGCTTACTCCCAGGGGCCCCAGGAAGCAGCTATGGTGCTGGGTATCACACAGATCAGAAGCGCATATTGCAAAGGCCTTTTTTGCTGGACTTCTCTCCAGCCCCTTGCTTGAGTCTTTTTTTTTCTTTTTGGGCCACACCCAGTGACACTCAGGGGTTACTCCTGGCTATGCGCTCAGAAATTGCTCCTGGCTTGGGGGACCATATGGAATGCCGGGAGATCGAACCACTTTCCATCCTAGGTTAGCATGTGCAAGGCAAACAACCAACACTTGCGCCACCACTTTGGCCCCTGCTTGAGACTTATTTAAAAGTTTTCCCTGTTTTGGCAGGGATTTCAGCTCTTCTTGTTTATGCTAATTAGTGTTTCATTTCCTTCCATGCTCGGGTATCCTTAGAATTCTTTTTGGGTGGACCATAAACTATGTAAAAACTGGAGGCTCTGTCCAGAATGATAGCTGAGCACAGAGCCTGGAGTAAGCCCTGAGCATCAGTGGATGTCACCCCCAAACAAACCCAGCAAAAGACAACTTTAACCTCGATTCCTCCAAAGAGATCTGCCCCACATCACAGGCTCCCACCCCCATGACCAGTTCTAAGTCTCAAGGCTTTCGGTGAGCTGGGCCCAATCAATACTGCTTGCTCTGAAGCCAGGAGGGAGCATGGAAATGATAGTGGCTTCTCCCAACTCTGCTGTCAGTTCCATAGCCTTGGGCTGCCTCTAGGATATAGCCAGATGGAAGTGCTTGCCTGGTGTCTGCCATCCTCTCCACCCTCACCTGTGTGACAGGCCAGGGATAAAACAGCACAAGATGCTTTATTGTGTACAAATCCTAAAAGCCCAACCACGGACTCAAGTGACTGAGGGAGGTGCTGGGCCCATCCAGGGGCAACAGCCGAGGTGAACAGCCAGCTCTGAGCAACCACTTGCTTCCAGTGTTCCTTCAGATGCCCTTGTGAAGCAAAGAGGAAGGAGGCCTTCCTGGGAGCAGCCGGGACCACCAAGGCCAGGTCGGCTGCCTGACAAGGTGAGTGAACATGGGTGGGGACAGGCGCGCCCTATCTCCCTGGCTGTAGATGGTGGTGCAACTGTTCAGCCTGGACCTTCAGGCGCTGGAACTCCTCCTGGATGAAGTCAGTGAGGGCCTTGCGCATCTCCACCTGTGCGCAAGGACAAACCAGGATGGAGCTGGCCAGTGGCCTCGGCAGGCCCAGACTCTCCCAAGGATTGAGGAGCACTCACCGTGGACCGGTTTTCTGCCCGGAGCCGCTCGAGCACGGGCAGAGGGCTGAAGGGCTTCCCGATGAGCACGGTGATTCTCTGTGGGCCACACCAGGGCTCGGAGCCAAAGCTCCCAGTCCTGGGGCTTGGCTCCCCACCACGGCCCCCACCCTCAACCCGCCTCCCCTCTGCCACTGCCTGGAGCCTCCCACTCAGCCACCTCCCACGTCTGCCCCACGCACCTGTCCGAAGCGGGGGAAGTAGGGTGGGCTGTTGGGGAGCACGTCGTTCATTCCTGCAGTGGCAGTGGGCACCAGGTTAGGGTGAGGATGGGCACTAGGCAACCCTTGCCAGCCCTCACTGCCCCGGTCCCCACAGGAGGCTCACCCACATGCCACAGTGGCAGGATGACAGGATTGAGACGACACTCAGCAATCAGGCGGCCGATCCCTGCCCAGAGAAAAGCCACCCAAGGTGGGTTCGCTTGCTCCCCTGCCTAGCCACCATCCCATGCCTCACCGTACCCATTGGCCCTTACCCCACTTGAATCGCAGAAACTCAGAGCTCATGTTCACCTTCCCTGTGGGTGCAGGGTGGGGTGAGGGGGCAGCAGCGGGTCACCTGCTGCACCCGAGGCTGGAAGGGGGTCCCCGCTGACCTTCGGGGAAGATATGCACCCAATCCCCATGGTTGAGCTTGTCCAGAATGAAATCCATCCCCTTCTGGTAGACGCCATCACCTGCGGGCAAAGGCATTTCAGGCACATCCCATGGGGGTCACCCCAAGGAGCAGCCTCAACTCCAGATGGCTCACCCTGAAATTTTGAACTGGCCCCTCATCTGTCTGCCCACTCTGCTCCCTCAGTATGCCAACCTAGGGGCTCTTCCTGCCAGCCTGAATCAAGTCTATTCCTGGGGTCTCAGTCAGGCCTGCAGCCTGGCCTACTGACCCAGTTCTCTGAGATGGCAGAATGTTTTCAGAGATATGCAGGATAAAGCATGAAGGAAACTCAGATTTGCCATGGGCCAGAGTGAGTTATCCCAAGTGCCCAATGGGGAGGGCACTTGCCTTGCACACAGCTGACCCATGTTCTCCCCAATACCCTCAGAGAGTTCCCTGAGCCCTCCAGGATTGATCCTTGAGCACAGAGCCAGGAGTAAGCCCTGAGCACTTCCAGGTCTGGACCCCAAACCAAACACAACCTGTCACACCTTCCAAACTAAAACAAGTGGGGCTGAGCTGGTCCTGAGACCATGGTACAGGAACCAAGTGGACTGAGGTCAGCAGTGACAAAGGCACCCAAAGCTGAACTGGATTTCACCTGAAGTTGTGAGTCACCTCACCTGCAGGACCCATGGAGGGGACAGAGGCAGCCAGCTAGGTGCTGTAGCCTGCCCGCTGCACACCTGGCTCTGCCCAATAGCACTGGAATAAACCCAACAGTTTGCTCTTACCCTGCCTCATGGTTCATTCTTAGGATCCAGGGGCCAACCACAGAGGAAGCTGAGCACCTCACTCAGGAGACTGGGGTCACCTGACCATCTTCCTGACTGCACTGCACTCACTCTTGCTCTCTGTGGATTTGGGCTACACTTGAAAGAGCTCAGAGGCTACTCTCCACTCAGTGCTCAGTTTGCTCTTGCTGGTGCTGGGAAAGCTTGTGTTCCAGGCCACTGGACTCCCTTTCTGTTCCTGCAGTTTCAAGAGGACACAGAGGTACCAGTTATTCATATTCATATGGCTTGTGCAATCTCACTATCTAGGGGTAGAGTATTGAAGTGGCTCAGGATTTTGGTACATGGCAGTCATTTGGCACACCTGGTACCACCAGACTACCTGCTCTTATTTCAAGTGTTTCAGACTCACAGCTCACTTCTTCCTTTTCTTTTTGGTTTTTGGGACATACCCATTAATGCTCAGGGAATATTGCTGGTTCTGTGCTCAAGAATTACTTCTGGCAGTGCTTAGTAGACCATAGGGGATACTGAGGATCAAACCCTGGTCAGCTGCATACAAAGCACCCTACCCATTGCACTATCTCTCTGGCCCAACAGACACCTTCTTGGGTTTTTTTGGTTTGTTCTTGTGCCACACCCGGCAGCACTCAGGGGTTACTCCTGGCTCTGTGCTCAGAAATCACTCCTGGCAGGCTCGGGAGACCATATGGGATGCTGGGAATTGAACCCAGGTCCGTCCTGGGTCGGCCACGTGCAAGGCAAACTCCCTACCATTGTACTATCTCTCTGGACCCTCAACAGACACTTTCTGTTCAAAAGCCCCAACTTGGATGTGAGGGAGATCTGGCTATGACATCTGTCACCTCATTGATTACCAAGGTTGGCTAGGTAGTGTCCCCTTTCTCCCTCACGGCTCCTGTGTCCCTCCTGAAGCTATGTGCTAGGTTGAAGAGGATGGCCTTCCTTGAACAAAGGAAGAATTCTTCAGTGGAGGCTATACAAGTAGCTGCACTTCCCTGCTAGAACCTCCAAACAAGCTCTCAAGGTCCATTTGTAGGAGAAAGTAGAGTAGTTGGCTTCCAAGATTCCAGACACATTCAGATGAGGCACTGCACATGGCAGTCTGCCTTTGAAAATGAAAACCCCCATCTCGATCTCCAGTACCCATGATCTCCAGTGACTGAGTCTGGAATAGCTCCTGAGCACTGCTAGTTGAGGACCAGAAACCAAACAAATAAGAGAAAGATTTGGTTTCTGGTTGTGCAAAGATGTGCTAAGATGCAGGGTCAAAAGAAGTGAGAGAGGAAGTGCACTATGCATGCCTTGGTCTTGGAATGCAGTGGTCATCAGAAATGAACCTCCTGCATACAGGGCTAGAGCACAGGCTTTGCACAGGGGAGGCCTGTCTTCAGTCCCCCACCAGCACTGCTTCACAAATCAGAGAGAAACCACAATAAAATTGCTACAGAAATCCCAAGGAAAACAAAGAAGAATGGAGCATGAGGCTGGGGAAATAGCTTACTAAGCTCAGGGCACGCTTGGCACTACAAGTTCAATTCCTGGCACTGCACAGTGCACCAAATACCATCAAGAGCAATCCCCAGTTAAGCACAGACCCTGAGTACCACTAGGTACTCAAATGGAGGCATTATGTCATGGCACAGGGATAAAAATGGGCACATGTGGGGGCAGAGCAATAGCACACCACTTATCTGGGTTTGATCCCTGAGCACCACCAGGAATGACTCTTGAGCAGAGCCAGAAGTAATCGCTGAGCACCATGGGGTATGGCCCCAAAACAACAACAAACGGGCACATGTGCCATGGCTGCACAGGTAGGGAGCTGACTCTAGCCCCAAATACCACAGGGCAGCAGTCCTGAACATAGCTGGGACTGACCGTTGAGCATAGAGTGGCTTCAACAGCACTTGGAAGGCCCCAAATAGCCAAAAGTAGAAAGAGAGTGAAAGGTGGAAAAATGACATTTCAAAAGTTAGGGGCTGGAGAGGTGGTACAAGCAGTAAGGCATTTGCCTTGCATGCGCTAACCTAGGATGGACCGGTTTTGATTCTCATATGATTCCCCCAAGCCAGGAACAATTTCTGAGAGTGCATAGCCAGGAGTAACTCCAGAAGGTCACTGGAGGTGGCCCAAAAACCAAAAAAAAGTGAATCAAGGGCTGGAGCAATAGTACAGTGGGGAAGGCATTTGCCTTGCATGTGGCTGACCCGGGTTGAATCCAGCACCCCATAGTGTCCCCTGACCATGCCAGGAGTGATTCCTGAGTGCTGCCTGGTAAGGCTTAAAAAACAAAAGTGAGGGGCTGGAGAGATAGCACAGTAGTAGGGCATTGCACACAGCTGACCCAGATGGTGGACAAATGGTGGTTCGAATCCCGGCACCCCATATGGTCCCCCAAGCCTACCAGGAGCGATTTCTGAGTGCAGAGCCAAGAGTAAACACTGAGCACTGCTGGGTATGGTCCAAAAACCAAAAAAAAGTGAATCTTAGACAATTTAGTATGCCTGGAGCCTGTAGTTGATCTTATGCCAGGATGCTTCATGAGTAAGTTCTCCCTGTTTTTAGGCCAAAGGTTTTTCCTTTCTATTTTCCCTATATTTGCTGTGCATGCACACATCTTTTTAAAAATTATTTATTGTATTTTTTATCTCTTATCTTTTAAATTGGGGCTCTTGCCTTTTTCATAGAGCCTTGGGACACAGATTATTTTACCACATATTCCTGCATTTTTCTATAAAACTAAGAGGTAATGAATAAAGAAAGGCTGGGGGCCAGGAGTCAAGTGGTCTCAGATGCATTGGCAGGGAAATAAATAAGGATAAACTAAATATCCCAGCCGAAGTCAACAATAACAGAATCAAGGGACCTAAAGTTTAACAATCTAAACTCAAAGGGGCCTGTTACACTGGCAGGCCAGGGGGCAAAGGGTAGTGGGATAGGATGCACTCTGGGTCCATTGATTGACACTGTTGGTGGGAAAGGCCCTGACTCATTGTAAATCTGAAATTCAATATGAAGGACTCTGTAGATCACAATTGTTTCAAAAAACTGAAAAAGAAGTGAATCCAATTGGACAACCCTCTAGTCTCCATCCATACCCAACAGATTTTACATGGAATAGGGTCTGGGTAGGTATGACAGAGTTCCACCCAGGCGAAGGATGCTGTAGCAACGGGGGACACAGAGTGATTCTTTTTTGAGAAGAGGTATGCCGATCAGTTGGGGCTCTGACAGAGACATCATAGAGCTGAGTGGCACAGAAGTGAGTCATTAGGGGCTGGAGAGATAGCATGGAGATAGTTTGCCTTGCATGCAGAAGGACGGTGGTTCGAATCCCAGAGTCCCATATGGTCCCCCATGCTTGCCAGAGGCTATTCCTGAGCGTAGAGCCAGGAGTAACCCCAAGCGCCACCAGGTGTGATCCATTAAAATAATTTTAAAAAAGGAGTGACTATTATGGACCAGCAGCAAACCACAGCTTTCAGAGTGCTCTGGGCACAGCTGTGGCCAGGCTGCACTCACGAGCAATGATACCAGACCCAATGGGCAGCTAGCAAGGACTTGATGCTTGGCCGGTGGGAAAGACACGGCCATGGACAATTTGAAACTCTTCCTGGGGCTCCCTAAAACAGCCGGACAGGGGCCAGGAGAGAGTAGCATAGGGAAAGATCACTTGCCTTGCACGTGTAAGGTCCTGGGTTCAATTCTTGACACCAAAAAAAAAATAAATGAACCAGGTAAGGAGTACAAAGATTACAGCAGGTAGGACAGTGGCTGTGCATGCAGCTGACCAGCACCCCATAGGGTTCCCTGGGCCCACAAAGAGTAATCCCTGAGCAGAGAACCAGGAGTAAAAACTCTGAGCATCACCGGGTGTGGTCCAGAAATAAAAATTTTTCCAAAAGGGCTGGAGCGATAACACTGCACTAGGGCAATTACCTTGCACGCAGCAAGCTGTATTTGACCCCTGGCATCCTATATGGTTTCCTGAACACTGCCGGGAGTGACTTCTGAGTACAGAGCCAGGAGTAGCCCCTGAACATCACAAGATGTAGCCCAAAATATACACAAACACTAAAACAAACAAGGGGCTAGAGCGATACCATAGAGGATAAGTCGTTTGCTTTGTACAGAGTTGATCTGGGTTCAATCCTCAACATCCAAACCATCCCCCAAGCCTGCCAGAAGTAATTTCTGAACATTGCTGGGTGTGTCACAAAAATAAAAAAAAAACAGAAAAAAAATATTTTTTCGGTTTTTAGGTCACATCCGGCAGCAATCAGGGGTTATTCCTGGCTCTACACTCAGAAATCGCTCCCAGCAGGCTCAGGGGACCATATGGGATGCTGGGATTCGAACCACTGTCCTTCTGCATGCAAGGTAAATGCCCTACCTCCATGCTATCTCTCCAGCCCCATTAAAAATATTTTTTAATGAAAGAAAAGAAAGTTGGGCCGGAGAGATAGCATGGAGGTAAGGTGTTTGCCTTTCATGCAGGAGGTCATCGGTTCAAATCCCGGCGTCCCATATGGTCCCCCGTGCCTGCCAGGAGCAATTTCTGAGCATGGAGCCAGGAGTAACCCCTGAGCACTGCTGGATGTGACCCAAAAACCACAAAAAAAAAAAAAAAAAAAAAAAAAAAAAGAAAAGAAAGTTGGGCCCGGAGAGATAGCACATCGGCGAGATAGCACATCGGCGTTTGCCTTGCAAGCAGCCGATCCAGGACCAAAGGTGGTTAGTTCGAATCCTGGTGTCCCATATGGTCCCCCGTGCCTGCCAGGAGCTATTTCTGAGCAGACAGCCAGGAGTAACCCCTGAGCACCGCCGGGTGTGGCCCAAAAACCAAAAAGAAAAGAAAAGAAAAGAAAAGAAAGTTAAGATAGGGACCAGAGAGATAGCATGGAGGTAAGGCGTTTGCCTTTCATGCAGAAGGTCATCGGTTCAAATCCCAGCATCCCATATGGTCTCCCGAGCCTGCCAAGAGCGATTTCTGAGCATGGAGCCAAGAGTAACCCCTGAGTACTGCCAGGTGTGGCCCCCCCCCCCCCAAAAAAAAAAAAGAAAGCTAAGACAGACATGAGGGGTGCAATTCAAATAATAGTATTATTGCCTTGCATGTGCAAGGCCCTGGGTCAACTCCCCAAAACATTCCCCCCAAGCGCTGCCTGGTATACCACCCATGAGAATTAAAAAGAGAGGCCAGATAACAGAGAGTAAAACACTTGCCTTGCATGACACTGACCAAGTTCAATCCCTGATATCCACGTGCACCAACAGGAGTGATTCCTGTGTGCACAGCCTGGAGTAGACCCTGAGCACTGCCAGGTGTAGCCCCAAATGCCTAAAAATAATCTTGAAATAATATAAAAACTTGGTCTATTTTTGGGTCACACCCAGTGGTGCTCAGGGGTCACTTCTTGTTATGTGCTCAGAAATCGCTCCTGGCAAGCTTCAGGGACCATATGGGATGCTGGGGATTGAACCTGGGTGGGTCCTGGGTCGGCCTCATGCAAGACAAACACCATCCTCACTGTGCTATCATCCCCACTGTGCTATTGTTCTGGCTCCAGACAATAAAAAAAATTTTTTTTGGTTTTGGGCCACACCCGATGACGCTCAGGTGTTACTCCTGGTTAGGCACTCAGAAATCGCTCCTGGCTTGGGGGACCATATGGGACGTAGGGGGATCAAACCTCGGTCCATCCTAGGCTAGCGCGGGCAAGGCAGACACATTACTGTTTGTGCCACCACTTGAAACGTGGAAACATGAAAAGGAAAAGCTGCCAGCCCAGCAGACCTGCAGCTACAAAGTAATATGGGAAGCCAGGAATTGAGCCATCTTCTGTCCTGGGTTGGCCTTGTGCAATGCTACCACTGATCTCTCCGGTCTAGCCCAACATTAAAGCTTGGGGTTGGGGGCTGGAGCAATGGAGCAAGCGGTAGAGCGTTTGCCTTGCATGCACTAACCTGAGCATCACCAGGTGTAGCCCAGAACAAAACAAAACAAAAAAGCTTGGGGTTGGTGATAGTACATTGGCGAAGGTGCTTGCCTTGCACATGGCCAATCTGGGTTCAACCTACAGCACCAAATAGGATGCCCCAAGTCCCATCAGAAGTACACTGAGCAGAGTTGGGTGTGACCAAAACAGAAACAAAAATAACAGAAAAAATAAATCAAAATTTAGGGGTTGAATCAAAAGCACAGCAGGTGGGGCATTTGCCTTGCATGCAGCCGACCAGGGTTCCGATTCCCAGAACCCCCTATGGTTCCCATGAGCCTGCCAGGAGTTAGTGCAGGTCAGAAGTAACTCCTGAGTGCTGACAGGTGTGGCCCAAAAACAAAAAAAGGGCGAAGCTAAAGAAAGAACTACCTGGGCCCGGAGAGATAGCACAGCGGTGTTTGCCTTGCAAGCAGCCGATCCAGGACCAAAGGTGGTTGGTTCGAATCCTGGTGTCCCATATGGTCCCCCGTGCCTGCCAGGAGCTATTTCTGAGCAGATAGCCAGGAGTAACCCCTGAGCACCGCCGGGTGTGGCCCAAAAAAAAAAAAAGAAAGAAAGAAAAGAAAGAAAGGAAAGAAAAGAAAGGAAAGAAAGGAAAGAAAGGAACGGACAGACAGGAAAGGAAAGGAAAGGAAAGGAAAGGAAAGGAAAGGAAAGGAAAGGAAAGGAAAGGAAAGGAAAGGAAAGGAAAGGAAAGGAAAGGAAAGGAAAGGAAAGGAAAGGAAAGGAAAGGAAAGGAAAGGAAAGGAAAGGAAAGGAAAGGAAAGGAAAGAAAGAAAGAAAGAAAGAAAGAAAGAAAGAACTACCTTAGGGTCCAGGAATCTCATTGTGCAAATCATGTTGCCTAAATAAAATGTGTTTGTTTTTCTTTTGGTGTCCTTGGGTCGCACCCTGCAGTGCTCTGAGGTTACTTACTTTTAATTGCCTGAGGGGTAATTCCTGGATCTGTGCTCAGAAATTACTCCTGGCAGGCCCGAGAGATAGCATGGAAGTAGGGCACTTGCCCTGCATGAAGAAGGACGTTGGTTCGAATCGCAGAATCCCAATTGGTCCCCCGAGCCTGTCAGGAGCGAATTCTGACTGTAGAGCCAGGAGTAACCCCTGGGCAATGCCGGGTGTGACCCCAAAACCAAAAAAAAAATTTACTCCTGGCAGGCTCAGGGGACCATATGGAATGCTGAGGACCCCTGAATCGGCCACATGCAAGGCAATCAACCTCTGTGCTGTGCTATTGATCCAGCCCTCAATAAAACTTTTGTTTTTGGTTTTGTTTTGTTTTTGCCACACTCAACAGCACTCAGGGGATACTTCTGATAGTTTCCAGGGACCCAGGGATTGAACCTGGGTCGGTCCTGAGTGGGTCCTGGGTTGGCCTTGTGCAAGACAAATGCCCTACCCCAGTGGTTGGCAACCTGTGGCTCAAGAGCCACATGTGGCTCTTTACACTTTTAATTTGGCTCTTCTGTGTGCTTGGTGGCCGCTCCAGGAGTCAGGACTCTGCTCCTAGCCTCTGTCAGTGCGTGTGCCCTGTGTGGTTCTCAAAATAAATCTCAATCGTGGTTTTGGTGAGATTTGGCTCAGTTGAAAAAAAAAGGTTGCCAACCACTGCCCTACCCACTGTGCTATCACTGTGGCCCCAGATAATAAAAAAATTTTTTTTAGTCTTTTGGGTCACACTCAGCAGCACTTAGGGCTTACTCCCAGCTCTATGCTCAGAAAACGCTCCTGGGGCCGGGCGGTGGCGCTAGAGGTAAGGTGCCTGCCTTGCCTGCGCTAGCCTTGGACGGACCGCGGTTCGATCCCCCCGCGTCCCATATGGTCCCCCAAGCCAGGAGCGACTTCTGAGCGCATAGCCAGGAGTAACCCCTGAGCGTCACCGGGTGTGGCCCAAAAAAAAAAGAAAAAAAAAAAGAAAACGCTCCTGGCACACTCAGGGACCATATGGGATGCCAGGATTCGAACCACCGTCCTTCTGCATGCAAGACAAATGCCTTAACTCCAAGGTATTTCTCCAACCCTTAAAAAAAATTTTTTTTTTGCTTTTTTTTTTAATTTGGGCCACATCCGGTGACACTCAGGGGTTACTCCTGGCTATGCACTCAGAAATCGTTCCTGGCTTGGGGGACCATATGAGATGGGATGCTGGAGAATTGGTCTGTGGTCTTAGGTTAGTGCATGCAAGGCAAATGCATTACCACTTGTGCCACCACTCCAGCCCCAATAAAACTTGTTTAAATGTGGAAACATGAAAAGCAAAAGCTGTATCCAGTTCAGCAGACCTGCAGCTAAAGTAACATAGAGTGGACTCAAGTTGCACCAACAGGGCTGGCTAAGGAATGGGCTCATTCATACTGCAAGGCATGGCTATAAAAAGGGATAAAATGTGCTGTTCACTTAGCAGAATGGAAGAAACTGGAAATTATGTGAAATCTCAGAGTGGGTCAATCTGTTGGTAGAGAAAATAAAAAAGGCACACCAGGGGATACTGAGCAGAAAACCAAGGTTATCATACTGAGCAGAAAACCAAGGTTATCTAAGGAGGAGGGGAGTGGGAGATAAGGAGACTAAAAAATTAAGGGGCCAGGAGACGGAAAGATAGCATGGAGGTAAGGCGTTTGCCTTTCATGCAGAAGGTCATTGGTTCGAATTCTGACATTCTATATGGTCCCCTGAGCCTGCCAGGAGCGACTTCTGAGCATGGAGCCAGGAGTAACCTCTGATCACTGCCGGGTGTGACCAAAAAAATTAAAAGTCTAAAATTAAAATTTAAAGTTCCCCTCCACAACTGAGAGCCTCTGCTTACCATTCTAGAGAAATGAGAGTTTCCAGGAGTTCCTAAAAACCACCTCAAACCATTCCAGGCTCCAGTCTTTGGGGACAGATCTGAGGGTTATTTTGTTGTTTTGGGCCATAACTCAGGTTCATGGCCACCATGCAAACTTGTGCTAATAATCCAGTCCCAGTTTGGGACTATTTTTGTTTTTTAGGGGGTCACATTCAGAGATGTTCAGGGTTAACCCTGGGCCTGTACTCAAGAATCACTCCTGCTGCACTCAGGGTGTTTTTTAGGGGGCCACATTCAGAGATGTTCAGAATTAACCCTGGGTCTGTACTAAAGAATCACTCCTGCTGCACTCAGGGAATCCTACTGGATACTGGGGATGAAATGAGTCAGCCACATGCAAGACAAGCATAATACCTGCTATACTAGGGCTCTGGTTTCACTGTTTGGTGTTATTTTATGAAATTTGCCAACTTTTGCTGTGAATCTCAAGAAACTGAATGCTAGGCCCAAGAGTTAGCTTGCCTTAATGTAGCTGACCTAGGTTCGATTCCTGGTACTCTACATGGTCCCCAAGCCCTGCCAAGAGTCATTTCTGAATGCAGAAGTAATTTTTAGGAGCAGAAAGCGTGGCCCCAAAACCAAAAAGAGGAAACCCAGAATGCTTAGTGCCTTGGTTACCTCCCCACCCCACCCTCCAGCTCAACAGGTGTCACCCTGTGGCCCCTGGTACTCCCCTCCCCCAGCCTGTCACTGTCAACTCAGCAACAAGAGGTGGCCAGGGCTCCAAGGTGACCCTCTGCCAACAGCCCTGCTCTCTGCCTCTCCATACAGGCACCTCAGGGGCCCAAACCTGTGTCTTGCCTATAGAACCTTTGGGGTCAGGAAGGGCTTGGTGGCACTGAGGTCCATTCCCAGCACCCTCGAGTCTGGAGGAGACAGGAGGCACCATTAGGTGTGCCATACAAAACGCACAGCATCAAGGAAAGCACCTCCTGTGTCCCAGAACCCCTTATGCAAAAGGGAGAAATCCACACGTGCACCATCACCATACAAGCATGTCTGCAGCCTCCAGACAGGTCCTCACCAGCTGGGACCTATCACAGCATGTTGCCGAGGTGGGGCTGGGTGTACCAGATGCCAGCACCCAGCGACACCCCACTCTAGCCCCTGATCCTGCCCAGTCACACCCCATCTGTTTGGCAAGGCACTCACCTCGGCACACGGGCACGCACTTGCCCAGGCTGAAGAAGTGCGAATAAAGCTCCCTGGTGAAGCAAATGTCTGCGGCCGCAGGAGTCCTGGCAAGGAGGTACAGTGCATCAGGCTCCGTGCAGAGCACCTAGTGCCTTAGCACTGCCTAGCCTCCAGGGTAGATAGAGCAGAGTCCAGGCTCACCAACGCATCAGCTTCAGGTTCCAGATGTGGCGGAGTTTAAGGATCCCTGTGGATCAAGAGGACTCTCAGCCTTGTCCAGGCTGGGCTGGAGCCCCCAGGATCCCCCACATTTCCCTGAGTCTGGCTCTACCTTCCTGCCCCCAACCTTACTCCAGGGAGTGGACCCTGGTCCTGGTCTATGGCAGTGCTTGGCCAGGGCCACCTCGGGGGCTGCCCCACCCAGCACATTCGGGTGAAGTCAACTGGGCAAGAACTCTGTAAGCACTGAGCACCCCCAAGGCGGCTGGCCAGGTTCAAACCCCACTGGGAACTGGAGAATCCGGTGGGGGGGGGGTTCCCAAACCAGCTCGACCCCAGTTCCAACCACCCAGGTGTGAAGGAAGTGGGTTGACGGTGTTTGGGGGGGCACGCGAATCTGGGTACCCCAGAGGTGAGGGTCGTCCATGCACGACTGGTGATTGGAGACGGTGATGAGCGGGGTGGCGGGGCCACGGTTCTCAATGAGCTCGTACAGCACCTCCTTGTTGTGCACCGTGAGGCGGTTCATGTACTCTAGGGCAAGAGACGAGTGAGGGGCGCCCGCTGCGGCCCCGCCCGCGGCGCCCCGCGCCTACTCACTGGTCCAGAAGCAGCTGTAGGTGCCCACCAGCCCCATGACGACGCTGCTGGCCAGGGTCCAGGCGAGAGGCGTCCCGGCGGGGAAGGGCCACTTCACCTGCAGGGGCATCTCCCGCCGCCGCGCGCCCCGCGTCAAGGTCACCTCGAGTGCCACGAGCCGGGGCACCAGCTGGGACAAGAAGCGCGGAGCAAGAGGGGGTGGCGGCGACAGCCGCGCACCCCGCGCCCCCGCCGGAAAGCGAGCCGGCTCCCCGCGCCAACCACCCGCCGCTGTCGCAAAGCGAATTCCGGACGCCTGACGGCAGCGACCGGGCCGTGTGGCCCCGCCCCTCCTCTCGCCCCGCCCACCCGCCGGCGGGCTCAGGCGACGGCACCTGCCCTCTTTGTCTCCTTCATTCATCCCCCGAAAGCCTCAGTCAGCCAGCACCGCTCCAGGCCGGCGGACGGGCCCCTCTCGGGTCTTTTCACTCTTGTATTTTCTTTTCCTGCCTTTTCTTTTTGTTTTGTTTTGTTTTGGGGCCACACCCGGTAACGCTCAGGGGTTAGTCAGGACTCTGCACTTAGAATTGCTCCTGGCAGACTCGGGGGACCATAGGGGACCCCGAGTATCGAACCCAGGACGGACCTGGGTCAGCCGCGTGCAAGGCAAACGCCCTACCAAACGCCCTACAAACGCTGTGCTATTGCTCCGGCCCCTTAACTTGTATTTTCTGAAACAAGTCTAAGGAACAAAATCAAACCTTGCTCCTTTACAGCCTTGGTGGTAAAGGGGTATCTTCTATTGGTTGCACGTTCTGTCGCTGGTAAATGCCTACATTTGTACATAATGACTGCTGCATTATGGCACCTGGATCCGCGTGCTGTGGGAATGTGATGTAACCTGAAACCCAGCACCGTTTCCTGTCTCAGTGCTGCCACCTGCTGTTCAATGCCCCACACATGTTCCGCAGGAAACGAAGACCCTGGACCAGCGCGCGTTTGTGTTTGTTTGGGCCACACCCAGTGGTTACCCAGGCTTACTCCTGGCTCTGAGGCTTGGGGAACCAAATGGATCGAACCTGGGTCTGCCATGTGCCACGAAACAACTGCCTCACACGGTGCTATGCTCCAGCCCCCATGTATCTATCTGCACTTTCAAAGCTGACTTTCATTCACTTGGCAAAGACCTCTTTCCTGAGCCTGGATGGAGCTCAGTGTCTAAATAGCCTCAGTCTTTGTATGTTCGAGGTACTGGGCTTGATCCTCAGCACCGAAGGAAAATAACATACTTATTTTGATGTTTAAGCCACACCCAGGGGCACTTAGAGGTTACTCCTGGCTCTGTACTCAGAAATCACTCCTGGTGCTCTGGGAGACTGACCATGTGGGATGCTAGGGATCGAATCTGCGTTCGCATGTACAAAGCAAACGCCTTTCCCACTGTGCTAACGCTCTGGCCCCCAAAATTAAACATAATTTTCTTCTACCTTCTACACATGTCGTCCCCCCAAGTCCAAATAAAGGTGCTGCCAACCGATAGTGTGGGGTAGGAAAACTTGACAGCTATGCAGGGATCCCCTGCTCAGTACCCCTAAGTGTCTCAACAGCAACTCCCCAGGACGCTAAGTCCCCTTCTCTTAGAGCCTATTCCTTTTGTTTTTTGTTTGTTTTGGTCCACACCGGGAGGTGCTCTGGGGTTACTCCTGGCTCTGTGCTCAGAAAACGCTGCTGGCAGACTCGGGGGACCAAATGGGATGCAGGGAATCAAACCTGGGTCCGTCCCGGGTCAGCTGCGTGCAAGGCAAACGCCCTACCGCTGTGCTATAACTCCGGCCCAGAGAGCCCATTCCTTGGAACACTCGATGGCGATGGCCCTAGCTTAGGGTCCCCTGGGCGCTGCCCTTGCGCTTGCCCCAGGCAAGGGGGGCGGAGTGAGAGGGGAGCTGCATTCGCAGCTTGGGGCGCCAGCTCCCCCGTAGCACCCACAACCACTCATTTAAGGCTTTGCCGCCAGCCAGTCGGTGACTCACAGCCTGGCCTCCCTGGAAGCCTCGGGTTGGGGGGGGGGTAGTCGGGAGGGGGTGGCAGGAGGGCGGAGTCGGGGATAATGGTGGGCGGGCAGGGCAGGGCAGCCCCTTTCCAAACGGGGCGTCCAGTCTAGGTCCCCAGGAGGGAAGGCTGCGTTGCCAGCTTGGGCGGGACTGCAGTCGGGAGACAGCCTCTTCCTCTTTCCTCCGCTCAGCTCCGGTCCGATTCTTGGGAGTGCTTCGATCCGCTTAAAGCCCAGGTCAGCTCGGAGACCAGCTTGGATTGGTCTGCTCAGGTATGGGTGCCTTGGGGACAGAGGGGGAAAGCTGAAGAGGGGCAGGGAACTTCCGACCAACCGGGCTTTGGGGAACCCATGCTAGATCCTGGGGTGAGGAAGGTAACATTCACTGGCTAGTTTTTCTAACACTTAGCCCAGTTGCTGGGATCAAGGGCTGGTCCTGGAGCCTCAAGTTCTGCCCTTGACTGCCCAGAGCTGCCCCCCAAACATCTAAGAATAGACTTGAGGCTGGAGTGAGTGACAGGGCAGCTGGAAAGGAGTGACCGCTGGGATGGAGATTGCTGGAGAAAGACAGGCAGGAAGTCACAGCAAAGCAGAAACTGGCCCAAGAAGGAAGGTGACAGAGCCAGCAGCAGCAGAAGTGGAAGGGACAAGAAGTGGGGTATGGAACTGAGCCCCAGAGTCGAGTCGGACAAGAAGGTACCCCGAGATATACCCCGAGGTGGCTGTGGAGGCATGGGAAAGATCCAAGAGCGACTCCGAAGTTGGAGATACCATCTCTTAGGTGCCGAGACACACAGCAGACAAGTACTCCTGAGGGTTAATGACAGTGAAAAACGGTGATCACCACCAGGGCTGAACCCCTTATTTACCACACACAGCAATGTTGGGATTCAGCATCTTTCCTTATCTGAGGGGCCCCACCCAGGCATGTAAACGTATGCAGTAGCCCTTTTAGAGTACCCCTTGCCCCTTCTGGGGAACAGGATGACAGGTCCTCAAGCTCTTATCAACACAACTTCTAGTGCAGGACACATTAAAGAGGAGCCGGAAGAGGGGTTGACAGCCTACCCGTTTACATTGTAGCCAGGAGGAGGGTACACCCTTGGGGCTCCAGACTGTGAGTAGCTAAGACAGTGTGTCATGAAAGGTCCGGAAGTCCTAATTTAGTTACCCGGCGCAGAGAAATGAAGAGGCTGATGAGTTCCAGCAGATACTTTGAAAAGTGCTTTAATACTGACCAGTCAAATGGCCAGGGTCAAAGTTCCCCCAGAATAGAAAGGGGACCAAAGACCTCGTGGGTCCCTCGTCACCCCCTTATATAGGATGGGAAGTGGGAGGGGAAGAAGAGTCCTTGAGGGCTGGACTTCCGCTAAGATAACACCAATGATTCGTGAGGTAGGGGTAGAGGTGGGGCCGAGGCAGTGACACTTCCTTAAGGGTGGGGCCAAAGCAGTGACAACTTCCCTAAAGGGCGGGGCACCCGCCAAGGTTGGTGGGGGGGGGGCTGATTTCCCTTTTCAATCCCCACTTCTTGTACTGGAGGCTTCTAATCCTAGAAGCCAATGTGATTTGGGGCCTTTACTTTCTGATATTACTGGTCATAATTATTTGCATGAGCTAACCCTGCATGGGCCAATGGCTACCAGAAGTAAAAAGGCTTAGGAGGGGCCCCAGTAGGAGTATTAGATAGGGGAGAATTCCATTCCATAAAGACCATAAGGGACCATTTAATAGCTTTGTATCTTGGCCAGCTACTCTTGATGGTGCTTGATTCTGTTTTACACATTTGAAATTAACTTTTGTGAGAGTTTGTTATTTCTGTTTAGCCCTGCTAGTTCTGCTTTTCCAGTTACCAATTTTCCTGCAACTTCTGAGCCCTACCAGTAGAGTGCTCAGACCTAGGAGTGCCTAAGAAATGTATGCTAGGCAGAGGGATGGGCTCTGTTCCTGGGATGATGTTAATGTTGGGGAGCACTAATGCTGGGATGCATAAGCCAAATTTTTACCACATATTTATACCCGTTTCGGAGGTAAATACCCTGGGCTAGAGGGAGCAGGCAGGACTTTTGAGCACTGAGTACCTTCTACCTGACCCAGGTTTACAGATTTGGTGCTGTTATGAATAGCAAACAGAAGATTTAAAGCTAAACGGGATTACCTTTTGACATAAGTACAGCTAGAAGAAGCAAAGGTTAGATTACCTAGTGAGACAGGGACAGCCAGAGGCCAATTTCCCCCACCCCCAAAAGGGAGTTAAAGGCTGAGGTTTTGCTTTACACACCCATTCCGGCTCCCCCAAACACACACATGGGAAGTAGAGGACCGGAGGTAAGCAGTTCGAGCCCTTCCTTAGCAAGTGCCAGGAAGAGCATTTTCAGAGTTAGTGAGTGCATTAGGGCTGAAGTGTGCCCGCCGGACCCGTATCTTGAGAGGATCCTCAGTGTGCTTCACTTTTCAGGTTTTAGATGGAAGGCGTGAACCCAGGAAGCATGCAGTTCACCTTGACAGCAGTTCTTTTCACATAGGCTGTGAATTCCACAACGAAAATAAGGAGGTTTCTGCTTTTTTTTTCATTTCTGCAACTTAAACAGCTGTTGGGGTAGAGAGCCCTAAACTTCAGTTGCCTTTCCTGCACCTAGAAGTTATTAGAGGGAACGTGGTCGGAGATCAATCTTCTGTAGCTACTTCAGGCTGACAGGGGACTGCAGTTTCAATCTCTAGATAGGGTGAAATCTCATATTTTCCTAAAGGAGCAGTTAACTGGTTCACTTTTGCAGTTTTAACACCTGAAAAGGATTAGATTAATTATACAGGGGAATATTACTTAACCCACTCAGGCCTTGGAGCAGTAAATAGCACAACTTGAATGGCACAGCTGTTCTTATTGTCTGTAATGATAGCACAAATTAATCAACAGAAAACAAAGCATTATAGCATTATGAATAAACACAGTTTTGAGTTACTTCAGTTAGACTAACATTTGCATTTACAATTTATGATCTGGTTTAATACAACTAGTAAGAGCATTTTTACATAAGTTACTTCAAAGAAGTGGGTTTTAAATTAGGCCCACTAGAATTTTAATTAGCTACCAAAAATGGTTTTTCTCTCCACCTTTACCTTGTACCTTACCCGGTATTTGAATAACTTGGCTTTTTCCTTTGCACATATACAGCACTGTTGGAGAAATCTCCATTTGGGGCACCCCCATTACTTACAGAGCTTTTTGAGGATAGGTTGTAGACACAGCAAGCAGGGTTGGTTGTCACGTTACAGTCACTTAGGTTTGGCTGATGAGATGGTCGGTTCAGCATGAGGATTTTCTGGTTGGGCATCTCACCCTCTGCAGGAATTTTAGAGGTGACTTGTCTGTTCCACTCCTCTCCAGGTTTGGAAGAGACTGACCTCGAATTCTCTTCTCCTGAGATAGAGGGGGAGAGCAGGGCCCACAGGCTGTGATGATCTTCTAGGAAAATCTTCAATTTCCTTACTCAGGCCATTTATTTCAGTCTCTCGCCGGTGCCTGCTTGTCACACCGCCTTAACTCCAATTATTCCTCTGAAAGAGGGCTTTGGGGTTCCCTTACTAATTTTTTTGATTTTCTGTTTGCATGAGGACTACTCCTCATGCAGAGAGAAAAGCCATTTGCTTGTATTCTGTGCAAAGCAACATGATGCCATGACATAAATGGTACTAAAAGGTTCTGGGAGAAGAGAAAAAGCAAATATTACTTAAATTACTTAGATAATTTTAGAATTTTTTTCTGCAATGAAACATTTTATACATTTTTAAATAAAACCATGACCAATTTTATAAAACCTCCTGTGATACAAATATTAATGTTCTTGGTAACATATAATGAAAAATTGCAAAATAATATTTTAATTATGCTTAATTCTAAATATAGAAATTCACTTAGTTTTCTAAACAGAAAACACCAGGAATTTACGTTACACAAATTAATGTTGAAAACCAGAAAGAATGAATGCTTACTACTTTTGGTAGAACATGCTTAAAAACATTTACATTTTTTTTAACCTAGAGACATATTAATAATTATTTAGATTGATTATACACATTTTTTATTACACATTTTTAATTTTTTTACACCACTTTCCTTTTTGCATGCAAGGCAAACGCCCTACCATTCGGCTCCTTCTCTTTTTCCTCCCTTTTTTTTTTTTAAGCTTCGCCACTCATTCTTTTGCAGTGGTTCCGCTGCTAAAAATTTTCACGTGCACCGAAAAACAAACAAAAATAACAACAGTAATTTGCAACATTTTCTTATTAATTTTTTTAAGAAACCTTTAAGTTAGAAATTTAAATGCTTAAAAAAATTTTTTTTCTGACTTCCAAACCATTTGCTAGATTTTTCTTTGATATGCAAATGACCTACATTCCCCAGCCAGGTGAGGCTGGGAGGACAATAGTTTGCCCTGGGGCGTGGTGAATTTCTTCACCACGTGGTGAGTTTAAAAAGCATTTTTTTTTTTCGGCTAGAAAAAAAACGGCCAGTTGCTCTTTTTGGCCTGAACGCATGGCAGGATAGTTGGGGAATTGCAAAGTTCAGAAATTCTCCAGGAAAATTTATTCCCGATGGCCATTTGAGAAATCTGGGATTTGCAATTTCCAACACCCCCCGCCAAGTCCCTAGCGTGGACCTTGCACGCGCCCGCTTCCTGGTTGGGGGGGGGAACGGGTTTCGGGCGCCCTGTTGTCGCGCCGCGGGCGGCGGGGATCGCGCGTTCTGCTGCTGGGACGACTGACGGGCGAGGGAGACGCGGGCTCACCGGCGGTCGGCCCCTTTCCCCAGGGGTCGGCCCGCGAGAGGGGGCGCGTCCCGTGGTTAGACCAAAGAAAAAAACATAGAACACACAGACAAAAACAAACAAACAGACAAACAGTGGCGCCACACGGAAAACAACCCAAACGAATGTGTTCAAGTAATCTTTTCCCAAAGTTCTAGTGTCAGAGTAAGTGGGGTGGATTGAATTTGTCTCATCAAACTTGTAGAATTGCCAGGAAGGCGGACAGGCAAAGGAGGCAGTCAGAGGGGAGTCAAATGAACATCCAGAGACACAACTGTAAAATTCACAGATTCCTAGACAGACGGCTATGCTAATAACAACCAAGTTTTTGAGCTCCACAAATCACAGGCAGACAACCTCCTAGCAGCAGCGGGAACGTCTTCCCGCCGCTCTTACTGAACCCCTGGGGTACCACCAGGGTCGTGACCTAAGCAGCCAAAGTTCGTCAACCTCTTGCCCACCTGGTATACGCATCAGATGGGGAACCACACACACCTGGAAACGCATCAGGTGGAAGATTCCTTAGTCACCCGGGGGGACTCTGACCCCCCTCCGGGGGGACTCTAACCCCCCTATGAAACAAAGTCTGCTTCTACTCGGTTTCCACATCGAGCAAAGAGCTCATAACATTAGCCAAACCACCACAAAGTCAGCTTCCCGCTGGTCACAGACACGAAGCAAAACGCGCGCTCTCACACACACACATACACATCAGAACTCACCAGACACCTGTTCATAACTCCATGCCGGGAATGAGGACTCCTGGCTGGCTCGCCAAAATGAAAGGTCCGGAAGTCCTAATTTAGTTACCCGGCGCAGAGAAATGAAGAGGCTGATGAGTTCCAGCAGATACTTTGAAAAGTGCTTTAATACTGACCAGTCAAATGGCCAGGGTCAAAGTTCCCCCAGAATAGAAAGGGGACCAAAGACCTCGTGGGTCCCTCGTCACCCCCTTATATAGGATGGGAAGTGGGAGGGGAAGAAGAGTCCTTGAGGGCTGGACTTCCGCTACGATAACACCAATGATTCGTGAGGTAGGGGTAGAGGTGGGGCCGAGGCAGTGACACTTCCTTAAGGGTGGGGCCAAAGTAGTGACAACTTCCCTAAAGGGCGGGGCACCCGCCAAGGTTGGTGGGGGGGGGCTGATTTCCCTTTTCAATGGAACTGAGCCCCAGAGTCGAGTCGGACAAGAAGGTACCCCGAGATATACCCCGAGGTGGCTGTGGAGGCATGGGAAAGATCCAAGAGCGACTCCGAAGTTGGAGATACCATCTCTTAGGTGCCGAGACACACAGCAGACAAGTACTCCTGAGGGTTAATGACAGTGAAAACCGGTGATCACCACCAGGGCTGAACCCCTTATTTACCACACACAGCAATGTTGGGATTCAGCATCTTTCCTTATCTGAGGGGCCCCACCCAGGCATGTAAACGTATGCAGTAGCCCTTTTAGAGTACCCCTTGCCCCTTCTGGGGAACAGGATGACAGGTCCTCAAGCTCTTATCAACACAACTTCTAGTGCAGGACACATTAAAGAGGAGCCGGAAGAGGGGTTGACAGCCTACCCGTTTACATTGTAGCCAGGAGGAGGGTACACCCTTGGGGCTCCAGACTGTGAGTAGCTAAGACAGTGTGTCACATGAGCCCGGAGAGATAGCACAGCGGCGTTTGCCTTGCAAGCAGCCGATCCAGGACCAAAGGTGGTTGGTTCAAATCCCGGTGCCCCGTATGGTCCCCTGTGCCTGCCAGGAGCTATTTCTGAGCAGAGAGCCAGGAGTAACCCCTGAGCACCGCTGGGTGTGGCCCAAAAACAAACAAACAAAAAAAAGACAGTGTGTCACATGCACCCACACACTACAGGTGGCCTCACCTTCTAGATGGGGAGGGAAATCTGCCCAGTGGCACCAGGATGAGGGTCTGACACTGGGAGACCACCTGGCTCTTTGCGGAGCTCCCTGGATCTGTTCAAGGTAGAGGCAGCTGGGAGGTGCTGGAGAGTGTGGCAGGAACACGGTAGTCAAGGTTTCCAGGTAGAAATCCATGGGAGACCATGCCAGGTTCTGGGCATGACTGGTGGCCACAACACTGCTGAGTGCCCAGAACTTGATGCCATAAATGGTGCTGCTGACCTGCATGTCATCTGCATACAACCATGATTAGAAGCTATAAGGGGCAGAGAGTACTAGAGCAGGAAGGGCACTGTCCTTGCATGGAGCCAAACTGGGGTTGATCCCTGGAATTCCATATAGTTCCCTGAGCCCCCCAGGAGTGATTCCTGATTGCAGAGCCAGGAGAAAAGAAAAGGAAGGAAGGAAGGAAGGAAGGAAGGAAGGAAGGAAGGAAGGAAGGAAGGAAGGAAGGAAGGAAGGAATAGCACAGTGGGTAGGGCATTTAACTTGCATGTAGCTGATTGCAGAGCCAGGAGAAAAGAAAAGGAAGGAAGGAAGGAAGGAAGGAAAGAAGGAAGGAAGGAAGGAAGGAAGGAAGGAAGGAAGGAAGGAAGGAATAGCACAGTGGGTAGGGCATTTAACTTGCATGTAGCTGACCCAGGTTTGATTCCCAAAAGGAAGGAAGGAAGGAAGGAAGGAAGGAAGGAAGGAAGGAAGGAAGGAAGGAAGGAAGAAGGAAGGAAGGAAGGAATAGCACAGTGGGTAGGGCATTTAACTTGCATGTAGCTGACCCAGGTTTGATTCCCAAAAGGAAGGAAGGAAGGAAGGAAGGAAGGAAGGAAGGAAGGAAGGAAGGAAGGAAGGAAGGAAGGAAGGAAGGAAGGAATAGCACAGTGGGTAGGGCATTTAACTTGCATGTAGCTGACCCAGGTTTGATTCCCAGCATCCGACATGCCAGGAATGATTTGAGTGCAGAGCCAGGAGTAAACCCTTGAAAGCCACCAGGTATGACCCCCGAAAAACAAAAATAAATAAATAAATAAAATAGGGATTAAAGAGATAGCACAGCGGTAGGGTGTTTGCCTTGCATGCAGATGACCCAGGATGGACCTGACTTTGATTCCCTGCATCCTATATGGTCCCGCAAGCCTGTCAAGAGTGATTTCTTTTTTTGTTTGTTTTTTGGGTCACATCCAGCAGCACTCAGGTGTTACTCCTGGCTCTACGCTCAGAAATCACCCCCAGCAGACTCAGGGATGCCAGGATTAGAACCACTGTCCTGCATGCAAGGCTAATGCTTTACCGCTGTGCCATCTCTCCACCTCCCCCCTTTTTTGGATGTCAGGAGTGATTTCTGAGCACAGAATCAGAAGTAACTCCTGAGTGTCACTGGGTTGGGGCCAAAAACCAAAATAAATAAATAAAAATAAAAAGGGAAGAAAGAAGAAAGAAAAAACAAAAGTCTATGACGGCCAGAGTGATATAGTACAGGGGAAGCCTTGCAAGTTGCTGAACCTGGTTTAGTCCTCAGTGCCACTCATAGCCCCATGAGACATGGCCAGGAGAGATCTCTGAGCATAAAGCTAGGAGAAGTCCCCAACCACCCAAAGTTGTAATCCAACTCCATCCCCCAGAGTATGAGGTCCAGGTTGGGGTTGTGGCTCCATGGTAGGGAACCTGCCTTGTGTATATGAGGTCCTGAGCACAAAACTTAGCACCATGCGATGCTTTCTCTGTTTTTCCAGAACTAAGGCCAGTGAGGACCACCTCCTGGGCCGACCTGGATTCCTCCCACGTGACACGACACTGCAGTCCAGTGATGCGCTCCCCTGTTGCTCTCTTCCTCCTCCTTCTCCTCGTGGCCTCAGGGACTGAAGCCTTTCGGATCTGTGCCTTCAATACCCAGCGGCTGACCCTCACCAAGGTGGCCAAAGTGCTGGACACCCTTGTTCCGGTAGGTGGGCACTTTGCCACCCTCAGGACCATGGCTGAGTCCTGGCCCATGGAAAAGGGGGGGGGCAATGGCCACCGTGCCCTCTGCTCTGGGTGTACCATGCCACTGAGCAGGCCTTGTCGTGCAGATTGTGGCTCGCTGTGACATCATGGTGCTGCAGGAAGTAGTGGACTCTTCGGGCAGTGCCATCAGCCTCCTGCTTCGAGAACTCAATCGGTGAGGAAAATCTGGGGGACCTGCCTCGTGGAGGAGTGCCCTGGCCTCAGGCCCCTGACCACAGTGTCACTCTTTGCCGTCCTGGCAGCTATGGTGACTCGGGGCCCTATGAAGCCGTGAGCAGCCCTCTGCTGGGGCGCAGCTCGTACATGGAGAAGTACGTGTATATCTACCGGTAAGCATGGCCAGGACAGCTTCCTTTCCCCGGGCCTACTGACCGGGCTTCCCAGGACTGCCTTTGGTGAGAGTGGAGAGGGCCAGGGAGTCAGGAAAGGAAGCATTTTCCTGCCAATGACAAGAGGCACAGAATATCACTCACTGCAACACCAGTGAGGTGCCTGGTGGCCCCAGCTGAGCACACTAGCTCCTCCACCTGCTAGTGCAGCAATGGTGGCATGCATGAGCCTAAGTGAAACCTGGGTGTGGACTGCCTGCATGCCTGCATGCCTACAGCACTTGGTGGCTTCCCAGGAACCTTCTGTAAAGGGCAACTCTCTGGGGCTGAGAAAAGCAGCTGTCTATCTTTGGGGCAGGGAAGGGAGATGGCAAAGTCCTGAGGTTGATGCGGGGCTGGAGACGTCCTTAGCAATACCCATACTCTGCCCACTCTGCTCTGCCACAGGTAGCTTGGGGCATTGTTGCTTGAGCAGCTAAAGCTTGGATGGAGGGTGGTAGCCAGGAGCCACTGGTTACTGGAGGGGGTTGCTGGCGACAGTCCCTTCCCTGACTCTCAGCTCTGAGGGTCCTTGCCAACACAATTCAGTAACATAGAGGCCTGCTCCCCACCTGCTGCCCCAGGAAACTCAAGACTAAGATCCTGAATCATTATGTGTACAATGACAAAGATGACCTCTTCGCCCGAGAGCCCTTTGTGGCCCAGTTCACACTACCCAGCAAGGGTAGGACAGCTGAGGGTTGGGAGGTAGGTGGGAGGCAGTGGAGTGGAGCAGGTGGGAGCACAAGGCCTGCTCTTGTAGTGCTCCCCAGCCTGGTGCTTGTGCCACTACACACCACTCCCAAGGCGGTGGAGAAGGAGCTGAACGCACTGTATGACGTTTTCCTGGATGTCACTCAGCACTGGCAGACTGAGGTAGGGCTGGAGAATGGTGTGGAGTGGGTGGGGTTGCAGGGGCAGCAGAGCTGAGACACCCCACTCCCTCAGGAAGTCATTCTCCTTGGGGACTTCAACGCTGACTGCGCTTCGCTGAGCAGAAAGCGCCTGAATGAGCTGGTGCTGCGGACTGAGGCGGGTTTCCAGTGGGCTATCGGTGATGATGAAGACACCACAGTGCGGGCCAGCACGCATTGTGCCTATGACCGCATTGTGGTGCATGGCCAGCACTGTCAGAGCCTGCTGCGGGCTGCCAAGGCCTTCTCGTTCCCCAGCAGCTTTGGGCTCACGGAGGCAGAGGTAAACAGGTTGCCCAGGGTGGCTTTGGGAGGGTATTTAAGCTGCCCACAGATTTGGCATCCACTCCTTCACTCCCCAGGCCCTGAACATCAGTGACCACTACCCAGTGGAGGTGGAGCTGAGTGGGACAGCCACCAAGCCACAGTCCCTGGGCCTGGCAATGCTGCTGCTGCCACTCGTTTCCTTGCGGCTGAACCCAGTGGCCTAATGCTGCCCACACATGCCAGAATGACAGGACTTTTGGGACTGCCTGATAGCATATGTAAGGGAAGGGCCCTGATGCTTGCCCCAGGGTTATGGGGGGATATGGGAAGCAGGTGCAGGGAATGGATTTTAGGTAATGGCAGGGCTAGGAAATGGGGAAACACAGGATTCTACCGGAGCGTCAAGTTTAACTGGGAACAGCCTACTCACTAGTGTAGGCTGGAAAAGAAGCAAATTCTTGGGAGTGGGGATGGGGAGGACGCCGCTTTCAGGAAGCCCTGACTCAGTCCCCAGATAAGGAAAGGTGGGTGCAACTAAGGGGAGACATTCTAAAAAAGGAATATTCTGCATGTCCAGGTACTTGTCCTGCTTTAAGCTACTTCCAGCCCCAAGCATCATCCCCTTAGTACAGAGCTAGGTGTGGCTCCAACACCCTCACCTTGCAAAAAAGAAACACTGGGCTGGAAATTATTACCTGTATGGCTGAAGGATCCAGAGGAATTAGCAGGAAGTGGTCAAAAGTGAGCAACATGCCTTTTTTTCCCATTAACAGCCCAGGCCATACCATTATGCCAGCTTGTTCTTAGCCAGCCCAGGTGTCTGTGGGTCCCAGCAAGGGCAAGGACTAATTACCATGGTTCAAGGAGCAGAGATCACCTGGACAAGTTACCTTGTAACCTGTACTCACTAGTGTCACCCTTCGGTGCTCTATGAAACACTTTTGGGCTACGCAAGCCAATAGCTTCAAGTTCTAACAATAAAACCAATTGTAAACATCAGCTTTGATTGTAAATGAGGTGGGGAGTCAGGTGGGTTTGAAGGCATGAGTGATGCCCTTTCCTTGGGGGACTGGTTCCACAGGACAGACATCCTTATTGTTTCCATTGGTTTCCCAAGGGCTATGGTACTTTGCAATGTTGGGAGTATGACCTTTAACATCTCATTGCCTTCTAATTCACCCTCTTCCTGGGTATTTCCCATCCCATCCCAATGGCCGTTTATAGCCCACAGATGCAGACAAGAGATGGTTAAAGTAGCCAAGATTTATTGTGGTGGGTAGGATGGGATGGTGAGCAGAGATCAGGAGCCCACACCGAGGCACTCAGGAGTGCAGTGCACGCCATTTGTCCAGAGGCCCACGATTTGGGATGTACTTGACCCCACAGCCATCTGGGATGAGGCGCTTCTCAGCCACCATGTCCTCAAACTCATCTGCATTAAACTTGGTAAACCCCCACTTCTTGGAGATATGGATCTGTGGGAGGAAAATAATCCTTTAGAATTCAGAAGCTGGAGAGCTTGGGCCAGAAAAAGCAGGTCAGAGGCAAAAGTGCCACTTACCTTCTGGCGACCAGGAAACTTGAACTTGGCCCGACGCAGAGCCTCAATCACATGTTCCTTGTTCTGCAGTTTGGTGCGGATGGACATGATGACTTGTCCTATGTGGACTCTGGCTACAGTGCCCTGGGGCTTTCCAAAGGCTCCCCGCATACCTGTTTGGAGCCTGAAATTGGGGCCAATGAGAACCCATAGGAACTTTCAATAAAGACTGTCTCCAAGGTCCCTTATTACAGCCCATACAGGCCACAGGCTGCGTACACTACCAAGGAGGCTGCTTGCTTGCTGTCGGCAACCATTGCACACCGGGTCCCACAGGGCAGAGAGCACGGTCGGCTTAATTGGCTGCACCAGAGAACCCACATTCCAAATATAGTCCTTGGGGACCAAAGGACTGCCAGTACCCCACCTAGCCTCAAGGCCTAAGGGGAACATGTCCACAGCAGGCCAGTGGCTACAGCTTTCAGCCCCCAATGAACCCAGACACCTCAAGTTCCTGAAAACCAGGTGAACAGTACCCAAGCTCACCTGTCAGCCCCAGCACACGACAGCATTTTGTTGATACGGATGACATGGAAGGGATGGAGTCGCACTCGGATATGAAACCCGTCCTTGCCACAGCTTTTCACCATGTACTTGTTGGCACAGATCCTGGCAGCCTCCAGAGCTGGAGAGGGGATGGTGGCAGCAAGACAACCATGGCTGAGTTGGGTTTGGGTGCCCATAACCAAGACTGGTTATTCTGGGTGGCACCATCCCAGAAGGGGACCATGACTAATCACCAACTGAGCAGACTCACCTTCCGAAGAGAGCTGTTCATACTCATCAGACACCATGTGGCCACAGAGTGGGAATTCGTCCACTTTGGCCTTCTTCCGTCCCAGGTCAAAGATGCGGATTTTAGCATCTGAAAAAAATGCAAGTATGGTTAAGTGAGAGGCCACAGGGTTGCCAACTGGGTGGGAGGCATTCCTTCACAACTTACCTGGGACACCGCGACAGAAACGAGACTTCGGGTATGGCTTATTCTTACAGTACCGGTAACTGTGAGAAAAAAAATATAACAACCTGGAGGCTTGGAAATGAGGGGAAAGGTGGCTGGAGAGAAAAACAAGAGGACCCTCAAACTGTACAAAAGTGTCTTACGGCTTTCCCACCCCAACAAGACATAAGCACTCAGTTCCAAGACCACCACCAGCACCGCACCAGGCCGGCTATGTACAAGTGCCCCAGCTCAGGCCACCCAGCTCTAGTTCTACACTACTGGGCACGTGGTAGCAAACTAATCCCAGCACGTGAGCAACCAGTTGCCCGATCTGGGTCTGTCGCCCCCTGCCGGGCTGAGGCCGCTCCCGACCGTCCTTGGCGTCTGCGGTGGCTAGAATGCACTGCTCGCTGCCTGGAAACCCAGTCGGGCCGCACACAAAGCGCACAGCTCTTCCTGTGGCGGTTCGACCCTTCCCCCAACGAAAGGGATCGTTCTAGGCTGAAATTTTGACGAGCGCTCACAGCAAACGAGTAATCGAGGGCTAGTAGGAGCTAGCGGGGCTGCCTCCTAAGCAGGGAAATAGCGCTAAAACCCCCACCCTACGACTACTTTCCGCGGCCTAACACGAACTCCATTTACCAAACTAAGAAATTCCGTGAACTTGGAACTCACCATCGGGCGGGTCGGCGGCCCATGGCGACACCAGGATGGATCTTCAGTGGCTGCAATGAAGTGGACAGAATCGGATAAGAAGGCAAAGGCCACTTTTAAATAAGGGGACCGACCACATAAAAAGAGACCACGAGTAACAGAGAAGCAACACTACTCACCGCGCCGACGGGAAAGAGGCGATCTGACGCCCGCGCATGCCTTTTATAGACGGCCTATCTTCACGCTGAAGAACCATAGAGACTACCTAAAGGCAAGAGGACGCTCTATGAGATTTCCTGACCATAGATGCAATCCTGCTCAACGCCTACGTGTAGGCGTGGTTCAGCACATGCGCAGAGTAGGAATGAAGCTGGGCACCCGCCCCGAGTTGGCTTATTGACGAATGGGGCTCCGCCACATCAACGTGAAGGCCATGCCTCCGGCTGGCCATCTTGGGTGTGGAGCTTGCCCTCCTATGGTTTTGTAATAGCTAAGGACGTGTTTCTAAACTTGAAAGAAATTGTCATTGAATAAGGCATCCGATGCCCTGGGGCATTGAGGGGCCCGGTAGCTCGCCAGTCCTTCGCGCGGCTTCGTAGCCGAGCTGGCACGAGCAAAGTGGCAGCCCTACTCGCGTTCCTTTGTCGGTGTAGCGGTCCCCGAATCCCAGGTCCTAACCAAAGCGTTCTTACCACGATTAACTGTGAACCCCAAGGTCCGGGAAGGGCCTTTGCCAGCTCGGGAAGATCTGACGCGGCCACCGGAGAAAGTCCTCCGAGAAACCTCCCCAAGAACCCGGGACCGGGGAGTCAGCCCATTCTGACCCGGCAGGGGGCCCCCGAGAAGCGGGATGGCAGGGCGGGAGGAACGAGACGAAGCCCGCCCTGAAAGCCGACCTGCAGCCCTCCAGCCACATCCCACTCAGGGCTTTTCCCAGCGCCTTTGCTAGCCTTCCCGGGAGCTTCCACCCTATGTGTACACACACCCCTTGGCCCTTTGCCGTTCCGTCTGGTTTCAGCACCTCGTGAGTGTCTTAGATGGCTCAAAAGAAAGTGGATTTCCCGTTTCCCCCTCCCGGCAGAGTCCAGAGAAGGAGACTGAAGGAGTCAGAGTTGAGGAACAACAGCGTTCTATTCCAGCTTCCACAGGAGATAACGCCCCCAGGAGGCGAGGTCTGTTCCCACCCAGACACCCCGCCCCTTTCTGTCCTGAGCTCTGGAAACTGGGTCACTGGGACTTGCCACCGGACCAACTCCTCAGGTTTTGGCTCCCAGAGGTGGAGAGGACGTGTGGGATTCTCTTCAGCCAGCAGCAGCCACTTCAGTTCCTCTGCCCACAGCCACACATTCTGATCGCTGGCATCCCTGCTGCCCCCATTCCTTACAGCTACCTCTTCTCTCACCGTAGAAACCGCGAGTTCTGCTCAGTGAGGCCAAACAGGGCTCCTCAACACAGTTGCTGCAGACCAGGCCTAATAGCCTGTTTTGTTTGGGGCCACACCTGGTGTTGCTCAGCGCGGACTCCAGGCTCTGCCCTCAGGAATCACTCCTGGTAGGGCTCAAAGGAACATGGTGGGGGGGATAGCTGCCTGTGTGGTTGGCTGCATGTAAAGCAAGTTTCCTGTTGCTGTAGCCCTGTGTGCTATGCCCTATTCCTCTGCCCCCCACCTTCCTCAATCTTTTAGTGAAGAGGAGGGTTGGGCCACACATAGGATATCAGGTCCGAATATAGTCCACAAGCCTCACTCCTTACTCTTTGTCTTCCAGTACCTACCTCCTCCAAGGTTTAAAACTAACTGTACCAGGGCCCGGAGAGAGCAAAGTCGCGTTTGCCTTGCAAGCAGCCGATCCAGGACCAAAGGTGGTTGGTTCGAATCCCAGTGTCCCATATGGTCCCCCGTGCCTGCCAGGAGCTATTTCTGAGCAGACAGCCAGGAGTAACCCCTGAGCACCGCCGGGTGTGGCCCAAAAACCAAAAAAAAAAAAAACTAACTGTACTAGTGAGTCCACTCAGCAAACTGCAGTCTGGCCCTCAATTACACAATAAGTGGAACTTCCAGTGAATATACCCCTGAAACAGAATTCTGCTGTGTGCTGGCTTTCCCTATCACTCATCATGACTCTGTAGCCTGACAACTAGCAACAAATGTCTGATTTGTCAGGAAGAGAGGAGACTCAAGGGGCTACAGATATTCATGTGTGAGCCACTTACCACAGCATTCCCGATCAGGTCCACCACTTCCAAGTCAATTCAAAGATCCACTTCCCCAGTCACTGCCAGGAGAACCCTACCCCCACCTTGCAGCTTAGCCAGGTGCCCTCACACCATCCACCCTCCCTCCAGTCCTGCCAGCCTGTCACTCAATGTGCAATTCCAGTTTCCTCAACTCTTGGGTCCAGTGGCCTATGGGAATGACAGCTCCACTGTGGGGGCTACCACCCGCTGCTGATGAGGACCCCTTGACAAGGAGGAGGGTTGCCCTCATCCAAACCTGGAAGTGGCCCTCCATGGCCTAGAGTCCCATCTGCAGGCAGCAGAGAAGTGCAGTGAGAAGTGAGA
The DNA here is from genome assembly GCF_024139225.1 of Suncus etruscus. Taxonomy (NCBI): domain Eukaryota; kingdom Metazoa; phylum Chordata; class Mammalia; order Eulipotyphla; family Soricidae; genus Suncus; species Suncus etruscus. The sequence continues at coordinate 94,696,612 of NC_064868.1, read as the reverse complement.
AGGCAGCAGAGAAGTGCAGTGCCGGTATCAGGAGAAACCCCAGCCTCGGGTCGAGAGGAGGGTGAGCTGGACTCAGCCTGGGTGCCCAAATTCTTTATTATTATTATTATTATTATTATATTTATTATATTATATTTTATATTTTTGGTTTTTGGGACACCAAACGGTGCTCAGGAGTTACTCCTGCCTCTACACTCAGAAATCACTCCTGTATCAGGGGACCATATGGGATACTGGGGATCGAACCTGTGACAGTCCTGGGTCAGCCCTGTGCAAGGCAAATGCCCTACCACTTTGTTACCACTCCAGCCCTATTATTATTTTAGTGTTGGGGCCGCACCCAATGGTGCTCAGATGTTACTCCTGGCTCTGCTCTCAGAAATAACTCCTGGTGACCGGTGAGGTGGCGCTAGAGGTAAGGTGTCTGTCTTGCAAGTGCTAGCCAAGGAAGAACTGCGGTTCGATCCCCCCGCATCTCATATGGTCCCCCCCAAGCCAGGGGCAATTTCTGAGTGCTTAGCCAGGAGTAACCCCTGAGCATCAAACGGGTGTGGCGCAAAAAAAAAAAAAGAAATAACTCCTGGCAGACTCAGGGAATCCTGTGGGATGCCGAGGACTGAACTCGGGTCAGCAGTGTGCAAGGCAAATGTCCTCCTCACTGTGCTATCACTCAGGTCGCTTGGTCCCTGGATTCTTCTTTGTATCCATATCTGCTCTAAGCATGCATCCACAGCTGGGGGGGGGGTACTGGGGCACAACCGGCTCACCCACATGTAAATCCCATACTCAGCACTTTACCCCCACCATGTGCCCCCTGAGGTTCCTATGGGAGTGACTGTTTCCCACTTTTTTTTGGTTTTTGGCCCACAACTGGCGGCACTCAGGGGTTACTCCTGGCTCTGTGCTCAGAAATCAGTCCTGGCAGGCATGGGGGACCATTTTGGATGCCGGGATTCAAACCAACGTCAGTCCTGGGTCGGTTGCTTGCAAGGCAAATGCCCTACCACTGTGCTATCTTTCTAGACCCGTTTCCCACTTCTTTTTTAGTTAGTTTGTTTTGGGGTCACACCCGGCAGCGCTCAGGGGTTACTCCTGGCTCTATGCTCAGAAATCTCTCCTGACAGGCTCAGGGGACGATATGGTATGTCGGGATTCAAACCACCGACCTTCTGCATGCAAGGTAAACACCTTACCTCCATGCTATCTCTCAGGACCCCCCCCCCCCGTTTCCCACTTCTTTTTTTTTTTTGTTTTTGGGCCACACCCAGCATTGCTCAGGGGTTACTCCTGGCTGTCTGCTCAGAAATAGCTCCTGGCAGGCACGGGGAACCATATGGGACACCGGGATTCGAACCAACCACCTTTGGTCCTGGATCGGCTGCTTGCAAGGCAAACACCACTGTGCTATCTCTCCGGGCCCCCGTTTCCCACTTCTAAAGGGCTGCCTCAGATTCACCAGGGCTCACAAATCCTGTCAGACCTCCAGGACCTTTGCTTTCACTATTCCTTGTGTTGGGCCCTGGAGACAAATGAACATGGAAGAGGGAGACAGCAGAGGAACTTTTATTAGCCAGAGGATCAGCCTTTGCAAAGATCCACAGATCTGAGTTCCGAACTCACAAGGTTCAGAGAAACACTCAGACTGCACAAATGGGGAGATACGAGAGGGTAAGGGGCTCTCCTTACATGTGGCCAGCCATGGTTCTTTCCTGACATGCATATGAAACCAAGTACTACCAACGATGGCTCATGAACACATTTGCAAATGCCTTCCAGCCCCCTGAAACACTAGAACATCATAGTACAGCAGGTAGGGTGCTTGCCTTGCACGTGATCAGCCTGGGTCCAATCCCTGGTATCCCATATGATCTCCTAAGTCTGCCAGGAGTGATTCCTGAGAGCAAAGCCAGGATAAATCCCTGAGCCCTGCCTGATGTGGCTTTGAAGCAAAACAAGGTACAGTAGGAATCAAAAACACCATATGTTTCTTCTCCATCCCCTTCTCCTTTCGATTCTTCTTCTACTCCTCTTTCTCCTTCCCTTCCCCCTCCTTCTCCCCCTCTTCTTTCTACTTCCATTTCCTTTCCTTCTCCCCCTCCTTTCCCTCAATCTTCCTTTTCTCTTCCCATTTTTCTCTTTTCCTTCTTCTTTTTCCCCCTCTTCCTCCTTTTCCCTTCCCCTTCATATCATTTTCTTTTTTTTTTTTTGCCCACACCCGGCAGTGCTCAGGGGTTACTCCTGGCTGTCTGCTCAGAAATAGCTCCTGGCAGGCACGGGGGACCATATGGGACACTGGGATTCGAACCAACTACCTTAGGTCCTGGATCAGCTGCTTGCAAGGCAAACACCGCTGTGCTATCTCTCCGGGCCCTTCATATCATTTTCTTCTGCTTCTTGCCCTCCTCTTCTCTTTCACATCCACCTCCCCCTTATTTTATTTCTAGTTTTGGGGCCTCAGCCCTTACTCGTGTATGGGCACTCCACAACAGGTAGTAATCAGGGGAGCATGTGTGATGCCAAGGATTGAATCACGGTTGGCTATGTACTGGTACTATTGAAATGCCCACTCTTGGGGCTGAAGTGATATCATAGCAGTAGGGTGTTTGCTTTGAATGCAGCCAACCTGGGACCTACCTGGGTTCAATCTCTGCATCCCATATTGTCCCCCAAGCCTGCCAGGAGCAATTTCTGAATGCAGAGCCAGGAGTAACCACTGAGTGCCACTCGGTATGCCCCCAACACCCCTCAACAAAACCAAACAACAAACAACGAAATGCCAAATCTCCTATTCCTCTTCTCATTCTTCCTTTTCTTCTCCTTCATATACTCCTCCCTCCTCCTTCTTCCCCTTCTTCAGGTCACAACCTGTCTACACCTGGGCTGTTTATGACTTTGTGCTGGAGGTAACTCAAGGCCTGGCTCAAGATTTTTTTTTGGTTTTTGGGCCACACCCAGCAGTGCTCAGGGGTTACTCCTAGCTATCTGCTGAGAAATAGCTCCTGGCAGGCATGGGGACCATATGGGACACCGGGATTTGAACCAACCACCTTAGGTCCTGGATCGGCTGCTTGCAAGGCAAACAATGCTGTGCTATCTCTCCGGCCCTGGCTCAAGATTTTTTAATTAATAAAACTACATGTCAGGGCCGGAGGGATAGCATGGAGGTAAAGTATTTGCCTTACATGCAGAAGGACGGTGGTTCGAATCCCGGCATTCAATATGGTCCCCCGTGCCTGCCAGGGGCGATTTCTAAGCGTAGAGCCAGGAATAACCCCTGAGCGCTGCTAGATGTGACCCAAAAACCAAAAGAAAAGATGTTTCTCCTACAAGACAGGGCCAAATTTGAAGTAGTTCTTTGGAGGGGAAACTGGAAACTTTTGAATTCCTTGATGGAAACTGCTTTATGTTTGAGGTTATTCACCTAGAGGAGGGATAATGTTCCAGTCATTTATGAGGGAATGTGGTGGGTATTTGATGCAATTCTCTTAGACGGGAACTGACCCATGTTTGATGTGATTCTCCTCAGGAAACATCAGACAGCCACACAGATCCATGTTCAAGACAGTTTACCTAGAGAGAGTATGGTCCATGTTGAAGAAAATTCTCTGGCATGGACAGTTAATTAGCTTAGAAGTAATTGTGATAGTGAGGAATAATCCTAAAGTGATCCATGTTCAAGGAAATTCTCCTAGAAGGGACGAACTCATGTTGGAATCAATTTCCCAGATGGAAACTTGCCCGTATTCAAGGCATTGATTCCTGAACATATGGAATACATGAGTCAATTCTCCTAGAAGGAAACTGGCCTGGGTTTGAGTTAATTCTCCTTAAGAGGGCTGGAGAGATGGCATGGGGGTAAGGCCTTTGCCTTGCATGCAGAACGAATGTGGTTCAAATCCCGGCATCCCATATGGTTCCCCGAGCCTGCCGGGGGTGATTTCTGAGCATAGAGCCAGGAGTAACCCCTGAGTACTGCCGGGTGTTACCCCAAAACAAACAAAAAAATAATTAAAGCAGGTGGGCTTTTACATAACAAAAGAGGAGATTTAGGAAAAAGTAAATTAGGGAACACCTTTGTTTAGGGCTGTTAATATCCCCTTACACTAGGGCAATGGAGGCTCCTTGCGTATATAATAACAAATGTATTTGAGTATAATAATATGCAGCACACTGTTACCTGAACTCATATGACTTGATTTCTCAACTGAGCAAAATAGTAAGGAGAGAATTGTTGTAGGTTGCATACAGATTTGCAGCATCAGCATCAACTCATCACACAAAAATAAATAAGGCACGGGGCCGGAGAGATAGCATGGAGGTAAGGCGTTTGCCTTGCATGCAGAAGGTCGGTGGTTCGAATCTCGGTATCCCATATGGTCCCCCTGAGCATTACCAAGAATGATTCCTGAGTGTAGAACCTGGAGTAACTTCAGAGCACTGCTGAACAACCAAAAAGGTACAGTCTGGCCTAAAAAATGTACCACTTGTATAGCATGCCCCCCCCAAAAACAAAGTGTACAAACACAAGGTGCTTGTTCTGCTGTAGAACATGTGTCACCCCAAAAAATAACCCTGCACCCCTTCATCATAATCCGCTACTCATGCTGCCAGCCCTGCACCCTCTGTCTAGCATGCTTGGGACTTTCTTGTGAATTGGAAGCATATGTGCCACCTGGATGCCTGACTACCTGGTGCCTCCGAGGATCCACACACTGGAGCGGGCTGGCTCCAGGGTGTTTTCCTGATCTGGCAGGCCTCCATGGTGCACACCACAAAGTTCATTTTCACCACTGAGGGGGTGGATACAGTTTAAGGACTTCATACCCCCTTGTGTGTGTGTGAGTGTGTGTTAAGCACACAGAGTCCTGGAAGGAGGATGACTGCGTGAGGCACTTTAGCCCTGTGGACTGGAAACCGAGTCCTGGTCAGGTTCTGGTGCCATATCTGCCACATGGAGTGCCAAGTACAAGTCTCCTTCCAAGGCTTAGTTAAGGCCCCGAGAAACTGCCCAGTGGTGCCCTCACAGATGCAATGAGCTGAGAGGGAGGCCAGGCAGCCTGTGGAGATGGAGTGGGGCTCTTACTCTGGTCCCACTGCCCTGGTTATTGACTCCTATCCAAGGAGGCAGGCACCTGGGTTCCTTCTCTCCTGCCTCGACCTCTGCCCTCCCCCCTCAACCCCCCCCCCGGCACCCGAACGGCCAATCGCCGCCCTCTCCTGCCCTGCCCGGCACGCTCCGACCCACCATTGGCCACAGTCCCACGCCGGTCCTCAAGCCCGACCCGCCCTACTGGCCCTCTACCCGCCCTCCGCATCTCCATGGCAACATGCTCGCGCTGGGTCGCGAAACGTCATTAGGTTTTGTCCTGTCATTCACTAGTTTCAGCCAATCAGCATCACCTGAGCTCTAGCGGGATCCGACCCCAAAGTCTGGCACCATACACTCTGAACCCCTCAGGCTGTGAGGTACAGGGAAGGCATGAAACCCTGGAATGGGCTGAGACTATAGAGGATGGAGGTAGGGCTGGCTGAGAAAAAGGGTATCAGTGGGTTGGGTTGTGGGGTGGTAACGCGGGGTGGCGGAGACCAAGGGCAGAAGGATCGGGTGTGTGGGGTGCAGCCCAGGTAGCCCCGAGTGTGCAGAGGAGGAAGGCGACACTTCTGACCATAATCCAAGGAGGGGCTGCTGTTGGCGGCTCAGCATTCAGCACCTTCCTCAGAAATGAGAAGGGACCACTCATAGCACTGCAGGCCAGGAGGGGTTCTCAAAGGCAGGCTAGAGGGATGACCACCGTTTGCCATGCATGCGGACATCCTGGTTTCAATTCTAGCCACATCCCATAAAGTCCCCCGAGCCCACCAGGAATGACCTGAATACAGAGTCAGGAGTAACCCCTGAACACTGATGGGTATGGCCCCAAAACAAAACAAACAAAAAACCTGGGCAGGAGAGATAGCACAGCGGTAGGGTGTTTGCCTTGCATGCAGAAGGACGGTGGTTCGAATCCCGGCATCCCATATGGTCCTCCGAGCCTGCCGGGGGCGGGGGGGGGGCTATTCTAAGCCTAGAGCCAGGAGTAGCCCCTGAGCCCTACCGGGTGTGACCCAAAAACCAAACAAACCTTAGAACACCACATGAATGAAAACACCAAATGTCTCTTTTTTTTTTCTTTTTGGGCCACACCCGGTGACGCTCAAGGTTACTCCTGGATATGCGCTCAGAAATCGCTCCTGGTCTGGGGGTCCATATGGGATGCCGGGGGATCAAGCTGTGATCCATCGTAGGTTAGCACGTGCAAGGCAAAAGCCCTACTGCTTGCGCCACCGCTCCGGCCCCTTCTTTTCCTCTTTCTACTTCTCCTTTCCCTTCTCCTTGTCATTCTCCCCCTCTTCTTCCCCTCCTCCTCTTTCTCATTCTTCTCCTCCTCCTGTTCCTCCTGCTCTTTCTTTACCTTCTATTTCTCCTCCTTTCTCTTAGTCCTCATTCTCCATTTCCTCTTCCTTCTCTTTCCCCTTCTCCTCCTATTCTTCCCTCTTCTCTTCCTCCTTCTGCTTCTCCTCCTCTTTCTACTCTGCCTCCACATCCTCCTCCTTTGCTTTCTCCTCCTCCTCATTCTCCTCCTCCTTTCCTTTTTCTTTCTCCTCCTCCTATACTTCCCCCTCTTCCTCCTCTCCTCCTGCTTCTCCTCTTCCTCTTTCTCCTTTTCTGCACCTCCTCCCCTTCCACATCCTTCACTTCCTTTTTCTCCTTCCCCTTCTCTACTTCCTTCTCCTTCTCTTTCTACTCCTGCTATCCTCCTCCCTTTCTTTCTTCCCCTCCTCCTCTTTCTGCTTCTGCTCCTCTTCCTCCTCCTATTCTACTTCACATCCTCCTCTTCCTCTCCTCTTCCTCCTTTTCCTCTTTCTTGTTCTCCTCTTTTACTACTTCCCCTTCTCCAACTCCTTTGCCTTTTCCTTCCCTATGTCCTCCTCCTGTTTTTATTTATTTATAAATACATTATTTACTTGAATCACCATGAGGTACACAATTACAAAGTCATTTGTTCATGATTGACTTTCAGTAATAATGTCCAAAACCCTCCACCAATCAGTGCACATTTCCAGCCACCAAAGTCCCCAGTTTCCCTCTCGCCCTCCAAACTGCCCTCTCCCCTACTTGCTCTGGGGCATACATTTTCTTCTCTCTCTTCTTTTTTTCCCTTTAAGTCACTGTGATTTGCAATATTGCTATAGAAGGGATATTTTACCTATCACTTTATCCCCTTTCAGCACCCAGTTCTTGTCCAGAATGATAATTTCCAACTCTCATTGTCATAGTGGTCCCTTCTCTACCCTATCTGCACTCTCCTGCTCTTTGTGAGAAGCTTCCTACCATGGACTGGTCCTCCTGGCCCTTTTCTCTGTTGTCTCTAAATATTATTACTTATCATACTGTCTTTATTTTAGATCCCACAAATGAGTGCAATCATTCTATGTCTATTCCTCTCCCTCTGACTCATTTCGCTCAGCATAATACTCTCCATATCCACCCATGAATAAGCAAATTTCATAACTTCATTATCCTAACAACTACATAGTATTCCTTTGTGTAGATGTACCACAGTTTCTTTAGCCACTCACTTGTTCTCATGCACTTGGATTGTTTCCAGGTTCTGGCTATTGTAAATAATGCTGCAATGAACATAAGAGTCAGAGGGCTTATATCTCTGGTGTTTTGGGGTTTCTAAGATATATATTTCTATGAGGTGTTTCTGGGTCATATGGAAGTTCAACTTCTATTTTTTTGAGGAATATCCATATTGTTTTCCAAAAAGGCTGGACCAGTCTGCATTCCCACCAGCAGTGAGAGTCCCTTTCTCCCTGCATCCACGCCAGCACTGGTTGTTCTTACTCTTTGTGATGTGTGCCCGTCTGTGTGGTCAGAGGTGATATCTCCTTATTTTGATTGTCACCTCCCTGATGATTAACGATATGGAACTTTTTTGGTTTGCGGGGGGGGGGGTTATACACATTAGTGCCAGGGGTTACTCTTGTCTCTGTGCTCAGGAGTCACTTCTGGTGGGCTTGAGGGATCATATGGGATGCCAGGAATAGAACCCAGATTGACCGCATTCAAGGCAAATATCCTCCCCACTGTGCTATCACTCTGATCCCTGGTGCGAAGCATTTTTACGTGTCTTTTGTCCATCTGTATTTCTTCTTTGAGGAAGTTTCTGCTCTCCCTCTATTTTGTGATGGGGCTAGATGTTTTCTTTTTATTAAGCTCTAACAGTCCCTCATTTATCTTAGATATTAACCCCTTATTAGATCTCCTTTTTCTTCTCCTCCTCCTTCTGCTCTACCCCACATCCTTCTCCTCTTCCTCCTCCCCCTCCTCCTCTGGCTCCTCCTCTGTTCCCTCCTTCTCTTCTTCCTCTTCCTCCTTCTCCTTTTACTCCTTCCCCTTCTGCAGTTCTTCCTCCTTCTTTACCTTTATCCTCTTTCTTCTTCTACTCTTCTTCCTCCTCTTTCTCTTTCTCTTCCTTTTTCTCCTTCATCCCCCTTTCCTCCTCCTTCCCATTTTCTTCCTCTTCCTCCTCCTCCACCACCTTTCCTTTTCTCCTCCTCCTTTTCTCATATTCCTCATTCCCTTTTGTCTCCTTTCTCCTCCTTCACCCTCATCTCCTCTTTCTCCTTCCCTTCTCTTTCTACTTCTCCCTCTATCCCACTCCCCTCTTCTTTGGATTACACCTTGTTATAGGGTTGTTCTTGATGCTGTGTTGAGGGTCCCCCTACTGTATGCTCTGGGCCTCCAAGCCTCTTGCATGCAAAGCCCTAAAGGCAAATGAGTTCTCTCACAACTCCCCTGCCAGTCAGCACCCTCAGGACATCTGGCCTATCTCCAGGACAACCTGGTACTCTCTCCATGAGGAGGCTAGGCTGGCCATTCCATGGCACCCTGAAATGGGGCTTGGGCTGGGGAGCCCCAGTATGAGGTACACAGCCTGCTCTGGCCACATCTAGTCAGCTGCTACTCAATGTTCTTTGAGGTGAGCCCCTTCTTTTTGTTTTTTTTTTTTGTTGTTGTTTGTTTTTGTTTGATTGTTTGTTTGTTTGGGGCCACACCCAGCAGTTCTCATGGTTTACTTCCATCTCTGTGCTCAGAAATCACTCCTGGAAGGCTCAGGGGACCATATGGGATGCTGGGGATCAAACCCAGGTCCATCCCTGGTCTGCCACGTGCAAGACAAACACTCTACTGCTGTGGTATCTCACCAGTCCCCAGATCTTTTCCCTTTTTTCAGACCTTTTCTTGTTTGGGTAGCAGGGGTCACTTGGTCACATCCCCTGAGTGGCAGTGAGGATGGGTTATGAGCACCAGTGGAAAGGTCTGGCTCCACCTTTCACTGATAAGTATCAAGTCTGGGGTCCACAGGACACCCCAGGCCTGGAAGAGCTGGGCTCTGCAGGTTCCAGGAGGCTTGGGTCTCAAAACTTGGACTGAGGAAGTGGCTCAGCTACTCAGAGGGACCAGCAGAAGCAGGAACAGGCCCACAGGCAGGTACCTCTGCTGCCTCCTGCCCCAGAGGGAATGCTCTCATTCCAGGTCATTCTATGAGAGGAATGTTCATTCACCTTTTGGGGAGCGCAAACAGCTGTGGTCAAGGCTTACTCCTGGCTCTATGCTTAGGGATCACTTCTGGCAGGCTCGGGAGACTATGTGGTTCAGGAATCTAACCAGGCTTGGTGGCATACAAATGGCCTACTCCATTCACTTCCATACTCATTCCTCAGAGGGAGACAGATGTGCACTTGAGCTCATTCTCCCAGGTGGACTCATCCAGTTCGAGGTTATTCTCCTATGGGAGAATAGAAGATTGAACCACATTCAAGATAATTCTCGGTGGGGCCAGAGAGATAGTATAGCGTTAGGGCATTTACCTTGCACGCAGCCGATCCAGGATGGATGGTGGTTCGAATCCCAGCATCCTATATGGTCCCCAGTGCCTACCAGGGGCGATTTCTGAGCGCAGAGCGAGGAGTAACCCCTGAGCGCTGCTGGGTGTGACACAAAAACCAAATAATAATCAAATAATAATAATAATAATAAATAATTCTCAAAGCCGGAGAGATAGTACAGCGGTACGGCTTTTGCTTGCATGTGGCTGACCCAGGACAGACCCAGGTTCGGTCTCTGGACTCCCATATGGTCCCCCGAGCCTGCCAGGAGCGATTTATGAACGCAGAGCCAGGAGGAACCCCTGAATTCCACCAGGTGTGGCAAAAAAGATAATTCGGGGCCGGAGAGATAGCATGGAGGTAAGGCGTTTGCCTTTCATGCAGGAGGTCATCGGTTCGAATCCCGGCGCCCCATATGGTCCCCTGTGCCTGCCAGGAGCAATTTCTGAGCCTGGACCCAGGAATAACCCCTGAGCACTGCCAGGTGTGACCCAAAAACCAAAAAAAAAAAAAAAAAAAAAAGATAATTCTTCTAAAGGAAGGCTGATCCTAGAAAAAGAGCCTTGTTTGAGGTAATGGGGCTGGTCCCTCTTTGCGATAGGGACACTGTCCCAAATTCAATGTGATGCCACTAGAGGGAAACTGTGTCGCATTCAAGGAGGCTGGGCCACATTCAAGATGTTTCAAGATGTTTCTCCTAGGGGCCCGAGAGATAGCATGGAGGTAAGGCGTTTGCCTTGCATGCAGAAGGTCGGTGGTTCCAATCCCGGCATCCCATATGGTCCCCCGTGCCTGCCAGGGGCGATTTCTGAGCACAGAGCCAGGAGGGACCCCTGAGCGCTGCCGGGTGTGACCCAAAAACAAAAACAAAATTCTCCTTAAGAGAGTCAGCTTCACATTGACACTAATGTTCTTGAGGCCTAGTGATCCCCATTTGATGGACACACCTCCAGGAAGACTGTTCCTTATGACGGTGTTCTTGAAAGGAGCACCGCTCTATGCTAGTGGTAGTTCTCGAGAGAGATTGATGCATGGCAAGGTCAAAGCTTTGACTGTACTGAAGCCAGTGGGGGCCCTTGGGTGACTTATGTGACATGGGGAGGAGAGAGATGGCTGCCTGGAGGAGAGAATCTGCCATTTTCTCTCTCCCTACCTATGCCACAGTGGGAATTGCTGAGAAATCTAAGACTGATAAAGTCTGCCGTGAATGAACCTTTTCACAGCACAGATCTCACATCCCAACAGTCCCGCTGGGCCGCTGTCAAGCCACCCTTGTTCTGGCCAGCATGGGAGTCAATCTCCACCATACCATTTCTCAGGGAACTGTGGACTCAGCTGGAGTGAGGAGTTGCTCTTTGCAGGAAAAGAAAATCAGTCCTAGATCTTACATAGGCCTTTCAAGTCCATTGTCTTTCTCTCAGAAATAAATTCAGGAGATGAGTGGTGAGTAAAAACGGTTTTATTTAAAAAAAATAAACGGAGGGTTTTATTTAGAAATTCTGCAGAAGGTGGGCTGGACCCATAGCACAGCAGTAAGGCATTTGCTTTGCACTCGGCTGACCTGGGACGGACCCGAGTTCAATTCCCAGTATCCCATATAGTCCCCCGAGCCTGCCAGAAGCTATTTCTGAGCTCAGAGCCAGGAGTAACTCCTGGGACCACCAAGTGTGGCCCAAAAACCAAAACAAACAAAAAAGAAATTCTGGGGAAGGGGAGGTTAAGATAAGATAGAGTGTAACTGGCTCAGGACAGAGTGTAGGCTTCTCCAAAGGCGGACAGAGTACACAGCCCAGAGATCAAGTATAAAAGTCCACACCTCAACAGGGGAAGATGTGGGCCACATGTGCATATGGGGTGCATATACATGGGCCAGCAACATGCCTACATATTCTTGCTTTGTTCCAAGTGGGATTTTATAGGGATTCTCCCAACTGGCCCCATGTGGGCCTTTCTCTCTAGTCCATTGCTAGGGTGGTTATGGGGGGTGGGGGTGGGAGAGAAGAGTTGGGGTAATTGATGTCTTCTTTGACATTTCATTCCTAGCATTCATTTGTGCTGCGCTTCTCTCCAGTGTATGTGGGGGTTGTCTCTGCTTTCTCTGGGCTACAGAGGCTTCAGGTAAATATCTTCTCAGTGACAAATTCCTCCAAGTCTCATCTCTTAGTTTTATTACAATCAAGAACTTTTATTACGGTGTGGGGAGCCCTTCCCTACCTGCCTGCTTCCTCAGTACCAGAAAAAGGGATGGAGAGAAAATTCAGAAGGTAAGGCCCTTTCTTTGCACAAGGCTAATGCACTTCGATCTCTGGCATCCCATATTGTTCCCCCTTGAACCATCAGGAGAAATTCCTGAGCCAGGTTACTGCTGAACATCGCTGGATGTGCCCCCCCCCAAATGTGCTAACCGCCATCATGGGGACTTTTGATATATTCTGAGGCCATAAATTCTCTCAAACAGCAGGTACCTAAGAAACTAGGGGTTTGGCTCAGAAATGGAGCTCATGCCTGGCATTATGGGGCTCTGGATTACTTCCTCCATATTACATACACACACAAATAAACTCACGTGCAAGCAGATTAAATGAGATAACTTTACCATACTGGCATGAGGAATGTAGTGTAACATATACTGTGAGCTTCCAAAAAGCAAAGCAAATAGATTTCATTAATGTTTGCACCTTTGGCGAGGGTGTTTGCTTTTCTTACAAGTGGCCGACCTGGGGTGAATGCATGACACCCCATATTGTCCCCTTAGCCCAACCAGGAGTGATTCCTGAGCACGGAGCCAGAAGTAAACTGTAAGAAACACCGGGTGTATCTAAATAAATAAATAAATAAATGAATATACATTGTTATTAATTCCTTAGGAAAGACAAACGTTCACAAGCTATCATAGTCTTGTTTAAGATTCATACATGATTTTCCTACTACTTCTTCTAAAACTAGGCACCATGCTGAAGAAAGGGGCATTACCACCTATGGGCTATTTAGAAGTTTTGATTTTGATTTTGATTTTGGGGCCACGCCAGAAGTGCTCGGGACTTACTTCAGTCTGTGTTCAGGAATCACTCTTGGCAGGGCTTGGAGTACCGTCTAGAATGACAAGGATAAAATCCACAGGACAGGTGCCACACTTGCTGTACTATCTCTCCAGTCCACTATTTTCACTTTTCTTTATGGGGGCTTGGCCTAAAGCGGAATGCTCAGGGAGAGAACTACAGTAGAACACAGGTAAAGCAAGTGCTTAACTCTTTGCTATCTCTGCAGCCGCTTGAATATTTGTTGGCTATTTCCTTTCATTTTTAAGGGGGCAAGTGTTGAGTAGGGGCACACTAGGTTGTGCTCTGGGCTTATTTTGGAACTGCACTCCGGATCTCTCCTGGAAGTGTCTGAGGACCATCATATATAATGCCGCAAGCAAGGGAAGAGACTTAACTCCAGTACTATCACACCAGACTAGCAGTTCCTTTTTTTTTAGGCTAGTGAAGTGAAGCAGTGGGAGTGGAGAAGGAACAAAGAAATCTGTAACTGGCTGTGATCAATTAACTGTAAACACCAGCTTTTGAGCTAAATGTCCAACAGGGCGTGCGCCATGGGCACCAGCGAGGCCGGGGAGGACCGGAGACGGGCACCGGGCCGCAGCACCAGCAGGCCGGGCAGCACCGGGCCTCTCCCAGCCCTCCCGCCGCACCGCCCACCGCCCAGACTCCGGGGAGCCGGGCCGGGGCCGCCAGGGTCGCACGCCACGGATGGCGCTGATTGGGCCGAGGACGCGTCCGTCGAGGCGGCAAGGCGGAGACATGCGACTCAGCGTCCCGCTTGGCCTAGCCGCCTTTCGGGAGCACGCACGCAAGCAGCTGGCGGTGATTGGGCAGAGGACGTGTCGGTCAGGGCAGAAAGGCGGTCTCCGGGTCCCTCGCGCCCATTGGCTTAGCCGCTTCTGACCCCGCGTCACGCCCGCTCATTGGCTGAGTCGCCTTTCCAGGCGGGCGGAGCCTCCGGCGTGCAGCCTGAGTGAACAGAGAGGGCCATCTGCTGGTGTCGGGCGCGGTCCTTGCGCCTCAGTCCCACCGTCGCGTGGCTCGGGGCTCGCGCCTGTCTCGGCCTAAGTCTGGCTGCCCCGCGGTCCATGACCCTTCCCGGAGAGCCCGAGCGAGCCTCGCTCTCCCGTCGGAGAGCAGCGCCTCTGTGGGCACCGCGGCCGGGACTCCCCAGACCAGCAAAAGGGCGCCCCCTCGCTGACCCGCCTTCCCTAACGCGCGCCCTGTTCTGCGGCCCGCACAGGGCCCCCAGCCCCCGGCCCCGGAGCTTACCCTCGACCCCTCACCCGTGCCTCCCGTTCGCCCCACCGGGCCCTCGGCTCCTCATGCTCTTTTCCTTACACGCCACATCGGGCCTTCAGCCCCGGACTTTTCGCCCCACTCGTGCCTGCCCCACACTTTCCTCAGCCCCTCGCCCTCGCCTCCCCATTCGCCCCACGGGCCTATGGCCCCTCACCCTCGCCTCCCTTGAGCCCCATGGTTCCCTCGTGCCCTCATCCTCCCGTCCCTCTGTGCCCCACGGGCCCCGGGCCCCTCAGCTCCTCAGTCGCACCTCCCTGTGGGCCCCACCATGCCCTCAGCCGGCCTTCAGCCCCTCACCCTCGCCTCTGCATGCACCCCACCTTTCCCTCGGCCCCTCATCCTCGGCTCCCCATGCGCCCCACCTTTCGCCCATCGCACTCACCCTCGCCTCCCCGTGCCATCAGCCCCCCTGAAACTCGCCTTGCTGTGTGCCCCAGGGACCCTCGGCCCCCTCATCCTGGGCTCCTCATGGGACGGGATGAGCTGCCTTGAGTTAGTTGCTCAGAAGTCTGCTCAGCATCAGGCATCACCTTCACCTTCTGGACTCCCGATCAGGGGAGCAGAGGACAGTGGAGGGAGCAATCCAGCCTTTTGAGACCCAGGCCAGTGGCGCTGTGGTCTTGCAGATGGAGACACACTGGCCTGCAGTGTGGGCCGAGGCAGCTTCCCTGCACCCCGAGTCTGTGGGCGCTGCGCCCCTGCCCTGGACTCCCACATTCCCAGCCATGAGCAGTGCCCCCATCGTCGCCGCCACAAGGAAGCTTCGGGGATGAGTTGGGCGTCTGTCTCCCTAGAGCAGAAGCAGGAGAGGGGCGCCCGTTTCCTAGGCTTCCCTCATCAGGCCTAGACTGTTCTGGGGAACCCTCTGGCCAGGAGGTTGCTTCGTCCAGGGGCCCCCTTGGTAGCGGGCCTGCTGCAGCCTGGGGACCCTCGGCCTCTGGCTCTCGGTGGCTGAGGGCCCGCCTTCCCCCTGGCACCTGCGACCCAGCACCGGCTGGGCTGTGGTGCCGGCTGAGCTGGACCACACCATGGAGGGCAGGGTGGGAGCTCTCCTGGGGCTCACAGACACCTTCTCCTGCCCCCAACCCCTGCCCGGTCTTCCTGAACCCCCTCCTGCTCACCTGGAGCCTCTGACCCGGCCTCGTGTCCATTGCCCCGTCCTGACCTGTGCCCATGTTTTGGACACCTGTTGGAGAGCGTGGGACACTCGTCTTTCCTGTGCGCTGTGGGCCAGGGCAGGGACGGGGGTTGGTGGCGGGGGGTGGGGGCCGGCGTGGGAATGCTGTAGCTTAGCTGGCTCCTGTGGGACCTGGGCACAGGCAGCTCTGCAGGGGTGCTTCCCTGGACAGGGCTTGGCTCCATCTGTCCCTTCACTGAGCAGTCTAGAAGCTTCCAGATGTGGCCCCCTCTTTCAGGCTGAAATGGCAGAACCCACTGGCTGTACCTAGTTGGACTGGGATGCTAGTTTCATCGGGGGGCGTCTGACCTCTGGGGCAGTCCTGGGTGGCTACCATGCCCTTCCTGCTTGCTTGCCCAGTCTCAGCAATGCAGACTCAGAGGGCCATGCTGGATGCAGCCAGGCTGGTCACACACCTCAGCCGCTAATGTGCTCTCTGTGGGTCACTATTGCTTGGTGCTCAGTATGTTCTGGGCTCAGTATTTTCTCCCATAGGGACACCTCTGTCAGAGCTGTTGCTTGTCAGACTCAGAAACCAGACCAAATGGTCTGGGAGACCCATTACTGTAAAGGTCCCCACAACCCAAGGGAGCACCTGTGGCATGGGCTGGCATGCAGACATTGGATATGTGTAGAGGGATTTGATGTGGGGGCCTTGAGCTCCAGTTTTATTTTGCTCTTTGGGTGACAGCGGTTTATACTGGGAGTGATGCCAAGCCTGGTGGTCTGAGAGCTATGTTGTACCATTGCTGAATCCACAGCTCCTGCACGAACCACCTTGCTTTACCCAGTTGTGCTGCTCAGCCCTCGGGCAGTGTGAGGAGGGGACAGAGGGCCAGTGTGGAAAGGCCATGCTCAGAGCTTCATGGCAGCTCTATTTTTATTTTGGGCCACATCTGGCTGTGCTCAGGGGTTACTCCTGGCTCTACATTCGCTCCTGGCACGCTGTGGGGGACCACATAGAATGCTGGGGATTCTGAACCCAGTTCAGCGCTTTGCAAGACAAACACTCTCCAAGTTGTGCTATTGCTCCAGTCCCATTGGTGGCAGCTCTCCTAGGCTTAAGGACAATGTTGACCCTCTGCAGATTTGGGCAGGACTGTGCACTGGCTCTCCCTCCTAGCACCTCACGCTACAGCACAGCCTGTGGCATGGTTTCTGTATCATGGGCACCCAAGTCCCATGTCCCCTTGGTCATTCATACCCATGGTTTGGCCCCAATTTCATGTCTGGGAGGCAGGAACAGCTGATGGCCTCCTGGGCCAAGGGATGGTGGTGGGTGTGCCAAGGTCCCTGGTTCAGCCGCTTTGTCATATACTTGTAAAAAAATCTATAAAGCTCTCAGGACAATGGAAGCAGAACTTTATTCCTTTTGGCTAGGGAATGGGTGGGGGGATAGGGCCCCCCCAGCTTTCACCCCTACAACCAAAGAAGACATCTGCTCGCCTCTCTCCTTTGCCCTATGGAGGCAGGTGAGCGCAGCACGGGGCAGGGGCGGCTGCAGTGATGGGTCGGTCAGCTGGCCGGGACTCCAGGGCAGAGGATGAGGGGGTTGCGAGGGGGCGCGGGGGCGCTGCTCATTCCAGGGGCTCAGGGCACCAGCACACGGTAAGGACTTCCGGGGATGTGCTGGTCACCCCACTTGACCACTAGTGTGTACTCGCCCTTGTCCTTGAGCAGGTAGGACACACTGTAGAGCCGGCTGCCCATGTGCTTCACCAGTATCTCCTCGCAGGGCGTTCGAGGGCCGTGTACCCCCACCAGCAGCATGTTGTTCCCTGGGGGACAAAGAGCTTCAATTGCTGCTCTGGTTCCCACCCAGCCTCACTCTGCTCCACTCCTTTACCCACCTGCTTTGCTGCAATCCACTGTGAAGCTGCTTTTCTGTCCCACATACGCCTTGCTCAGCCCCAGGCCCTTGGCCAGCACCTTGCTAGCATCGGCTCCACCTGCTGGGAGCCCATGCTGCGGGATGCTGGCTAATTTATTCAGGGAGTCCACAAACACAGATGAGGTTTCATGCAGGCTGTGGTTGCTGACGAGGCGGGGGCCTGCAGGGCAAGCGAGAAGCTGAGTAGAGCACAGATGGTATGGCAGGCACATCGGGCACAGGACCAAGACTCACCTGTGACCTTGGCCTTGAAGGGGCTGCCCCCAATGTGGTAGGGGCCACCGTACTTGATGGAGATGAGGTAGCTGCCTGGGGCCATGGGGGTGTAGGTAACACGGTAGCCCTCGGGGCACTCTTGGCAATCCATCTTCACTTTGGAGGGCCCGTCAATGGTTACTGACAGGGCACCGGCACCAGCATTACTTGTGTTCACGATAAACTCACAGGGGTTCCCTAAGACACAAGAAGGTGGACTGAGCAGCAGTCCTTGCAGAGCCTTGTCACCTTGTCATAGCTAAGTACTAACCTGTGATGCCACCTTCCAGGCCTGCTCCATAGGCTGAAACCAGGCCTGGGTCCCCTCCATGTCCAGGCTCCCCAACTCGGATCTTGAAGGGGCTTCCAGGGATGTGGGTGCCATTGAACTTGACATCAATCAGGTAGACACCATTCTCCCGTGGGATAAAGCGCACAGCATATTTATCTAAGGGGCAGAGGGAACCCTGTAAGTCAGGGTCTTGCCTCATTTGGGACTTGAGTGGCAGTACTTGCCCACCCCATCTACATGGCCTGTTCTGCCTCCACTGAGCCCCACCGCCCACAGCAGACCAGCACCTAAGTGGTCTGTAGCCCCAGTGGATGCTATCAGGGACTGAGATGCCAGATCCTGCCTGTCTGTCTCCTTCAAGAGCAGGGAGACTCAGCACCTGGGGCTGCCAGCTCCCCTACCCAGAGCAATATTGATTCTCAGAACCAGAGTCCCCAGTGGGAAGGGGTTCCCTGGCAGCAGCATAAATCCCTTTTGTAGCCTCAGCTGTTGCCTGCCAGCTGGCCAGCCCTGCCTCTCACCTTGGTCAATCTCTGTGACATAGCACTCCTCCAGGGCTCCTGAGGGGCTGTGCACCTTGGCATCGATCACCCCCTTGGCCCCATTCAGGCTGACTGCAAAAGAGGCTGGCTGGTTGACCTTTAGCCCTGACTCCTGGAAGCACAGCAAATGTGGTTAGACGAAGGCTATGTGGGGTGTGGGACAGGAGCAGGGCCCCACAAGCCAGAGGCCTGCAGGGTGGCACTTACCCATTTGGCGTCCAACTTGGTTTAAAGAGGGAGAGCCATGGATCTGAGGCACAGGGAAGCTCTAGGCCCTGCCCCACACCCCCGCAACAGGAAGGGAGGGCAGCACCCAGCCCTGGCAGGCTGTCCCTCTTTAAACCTCAGGCCAGTGCTCAAGGGGCACAGGCTTCTGTTCAAAGCCTTTAGACCTGAGACACGAGAAAAACTCAACGCGGTGGGCAGGGCTGCTTCCTGCCAAGCCCCTGCGTGGGCTGTACCCGGCCCGAGCAGAGGCCATGGCCTGAGCAGAGTTGCATAGAGCATACTCGGGACATGGTGGCTCTGGTCGTGCCGGGTCCAGAAGCCCTGTGGGTGGTTTCTCTCAGTGCCTCACCTGAAGACTAGAAACAGTAAGGCGGCGGGCGTCGCCAGACGGAGAGGCCACAGGCACCACGAATGGGCTGTCAGGAATATGCTCCTCATTGAACTTGATGGAGACCTCATAGTCACCTGCACAGAGCACAAAGCCATGTGGAAAGGCCTGACTGATCAGTATCCAAGACTGCCTTCCACCCCTGGCTGCAGTGGCCCTGAGATGTCCACATTGAAACCCTGTAGGTAACAGAGTCTCTATACCTGGCTCCTGGACCACATAGGCCACACCGCAAGAGCCATCCTTGCGATCTTCAAAGGAAATCTCGGCCTTGCTGGGCCCCTCGACTGCGATGGCCAGGCCGCCAGCCCCAGCTTCACGGGTCCAGATGCTGAATTCAGCTGTGAGACGAGGAGTGAACATAAGAGATGAGGGTAATGTCCTGAGCGCCTCAGTGCCCCCACTGATTAAGTATGTCCTGCTGGGGGAAGGGAAACCAGCCTACCTGGCACTCCAGCTTCAGCTCTCTCTAGGCCAGGACCCCCAGCACGGACCTTATGGGCGCCCCCTTCTCCCAGGGGCCCCACGGTGAACTGGAAGGGGCTCCCAGGCACGTGCTGGCCCTTGTACTTGACGCTGACTGTGTGCATGCCCATCTCAGCAGGCACGAAGCGGATACAGTAGGTATGGTTCTCCCCTTCCACAATCTCTGCCTCGTGGGTTTTGCCTGATGGGCTTGTCACCTGGGCCATCATGTCCTGGATGCTAATTTCTGTAGGGAGAGAGTGTGGTAAGCAGGAGACCCAGAACTCAGCTTTTGCTTGGGCCACTCAGGCACTCCCCCATGGTCCTACCCGGGATCTTTAGGCTGAGGTCACAATGACTGCCAACATTGGCCACAGAAGGAGCTCTGCGCCTGCGTGTGATACTCTCCTTCACACGTCCCTCACCAGTCACCTTCACAGAGAATGGGCTGCCTGTGGAAAGGAAGCATAGGCCCAGCCACTAGTGACCCTCTGCAGGTGGGCCCAGGCTGTAGCCACAAGGGGCTAAGCCAGGTGTCCCACTCACCGGGCACATGCTGGTCAGCAAACTTGATATTAATGATGTAGTTTCCAGGCTCTGTGGGGCAGTAGGTGACCCTGCATGTACCATCCTCCAGGTCCTCTGTGTTGATGTCCACCTTGCTAGGGCCCTCAATGGATAGACTTAATCCACCATAGCCTGCAAAGGGAGAGCTCTGAGCTGGGGTACCATGGATGTAGGTCTCTGTTGAATGGGCCAGCCCCCCTGCCTACCTGCATCACGGGTGTCAATGATAAACTCAGCGGGCTCAAAGGTATGGCCTTCATGCAAGCCCTGGCCCGATACCCGCACACGACTGGCATCCCCAATCTCGGACTGGTTGATCACCACGGGGATGGGGCTACTTGCCACATGCTGGCCATTCTTCTTCACATGTACCAGGTGTTCCCCAGTCTCTTTGGGCACGAAGGAGATTCCTGGGCACAAGGGCAGGGTCAGCTAATGAAGGGACTCCCACCCCTTTCCTCCCCAAATACCTTATCCCCACCTCTTACCTACGTGGCCATTGCGCAGCCGCTTTAGCAGGCACGGCTCCTCCCGACCTGATGGTGGTACCACAGTGGCCGTGAGCAGGCTGAGGTCTGTCTCAGAGATGTTGATGGGGATGTCCGCTGCAGAACCCACCTTCAGGTGGGACATGCGCATTGAGTCGTCCCCTGTGCAGGTGGGAGCAGTGCTGAGTGAGTGTTGAGGCAGCCCCCACCTGCTCCCAGGCCTGTGGTGCCCGGCGCCTGGCCCACCTGTGACCCGGGCTGTGAAGGGGCTTCCCGGGATGTGCTGCTCATTGTACTTGACCAGGATGCTATAATCTCCAGGCAGTACCGGTAGGTAGGAGACACTGCATGTGCCATCCTGGTTGTCAGTGCAACTAATCTCTGCTTTCGATGGGCCTTCAATAGCCAGAGACAATCCCCCTAGAGAGAATAGTAGGTCAGAGGGAGCAGCAGCCCCAGAGGTAAGCAAGGACCTGAGGCAAGGGGAGTTCCTGGAGTCAAGCACCTAGCTGAAAGC
The DNA here is from genome assembly GCF_024139225.1 of Suncus etruscus. NCBI lineage: Eukaryota > Metazoa > Chordata > Mammalia > Eulipotyphla > Soricidae > Suncus > Suncus etruscus. Next base: position 94,675,520 of record NC_064868.1, on the reverse strand, counting down.
CACTCACCTTCTCCTGCATCTTTGGTGTTGACAGTGAAGATGGCAGGCTTGTTCACAACCCCATGTGTGAGTCCAGGCCCATAGGCTGTGACGTGACCACAGTTGACATAATCCACATAAAACTGCAGGGGGCTTCCTGCAGTTGGAAGAGAAGTGGTGACAGGGTGCCCTGGTGTGCCCTTAGGGTCTCCCCACCCCAGAGATGTGGTTCACCTGGAATGTGCATGTTGTCGTATCGGATATCCATCTCGTGCAGGCCGGCCTCACTGGGAGCATAGCGCACAGTCACGGTGCCATCCTTGTTGTCAGTGATGGCAGGTTGTGCCACCTTGCCTGAGGGCATCCGCACCTCCCCTATAGGGCAACAACCATGCAGGGTTAAGGGCAGCCTGGTAACAGCCCTGGCCCCTGTGCCCTGTTCCTACCAGTCATTACTCACCAGTGATCTCACCCTTCTTTATGGTAAAGGGGATAACAAGGTCGAAGGGTCGCAGGCTGGTCACATCTAGTCCATTGACTCCTACAAGGGGCCTTTCTGGGGCCTGTAGGGGACACAAGGCCCTAATGAGGGGCGCAGAAACTGGGTACTCTAAACATGTGGCAGAACAAGGCCTCACAGCATCCTTGTAGGCCCACTCTCAAGGTCCCCTGGGGGCTAGCCAAGGGGAGCCAGGCCATACCCAGGTCTGCTGGCCACCCTGAGCGTAGGTATATGGTGAAGCCAGCTGCTGAGGCCGCAGTGCAGGCTGTGTTGTGGGCTGGTCTCCAGCCAGAGCCTGTGGAACAAGGAACAAGAACAGAAAATTCCTGAGGAGGCCCCAAGGAATTGGCCCCACCTACAGCCCTTGGTCCCTAACTGCTCCTCACCGTCACTTGGAAGGGGCTGTTGGGCACATGCTCGCCCCCAAAGCGCACACAGATGACATATTTGCCTGGCTGGGGTGCTGTGTAGAAGATGTCAAACGTGCCATCGTCGTTCTCCACCACATCCACATCCACCTCTGAGCCATCAGGTGTGCAGACAGTGCAAGTCACCTTGCCTTTGCCCGCTGCCTTGGCATCCACAGTGATCACTGTCTCTTCCCCAATCTGTATGGTGGGGCCAATGCCAGCACCTGGGGGCAGGACAGGTCCCCAAAAGGGGTGCAATGTGTGAGCTGGGGGTCATACCATGCCAGGCTTTTTGTTGCCGCCACTTGGCAGCTGGCATTCCCAAGCTGGGCCAGTGAGTCATTTCTCAGAAGGCAGGAAAGGTTCCCCTGAGCCCCCCGAACCCAGGAATTAAGTCTGGGGCCCCTACTGGATGGCACCTGGTGTCTGAAAGAATGAAGGGCAAGAGTGGGTCTGTGTGCCACTGCCGCCTCCCTGCTTGCCCAGCACCAGTGCTCAGGCTGTGCCCAGAGCTCCTTGTTCCCTGTGGCCTGGCCCCAGTGCTGAGTGCAGGCGTGCTGAGGTGAGCTCCTGCTGCAGCGTGGGGCTTGTGACACTTGCCTCCCACCCCCAGGCCTGAAGAGCAAACTGGAGTTTCCTGACAACTGAGAACACTCGCTTGCCAGCCAGCGGCTGGCTGTGAGGGGTCAGTGCGGTCTGGTGCAGGCAGGGAGTAGGGAATGGAGAGGCAGAGGGTTAGCATGGAGCAGCTCAGCACAACAGGCAGGGCAGTGCCCAGGGAGGGCAGTGGGGGCCCAAGCACAGCAGTGAGTTGCAAGGGCCCATAGCAGAGCAACCTCTAGGGCCCCAGAGTGCTGGAGGAAAGGGGAGGGACAGTGACGTTATGGCCTGCACTCAGCCACAGAGGCTCAGGCAGGGGCTGTGAGGCTAGCAGCCAGTGCTTCTTGCAGTCCAGGCCCCATCAGGGAAGCAGCTAGGAGCTCCAAATCCACTTAAGCATGAGCTCCAGTAGCACCCATCCAACCCTAGCTCGAGCTCAGACAGTGGCCAGGGGATCTGTGCTGATTGCTACCTGGCCTGCACACCTCACCTAAGTCCCCCAGGTTGGTCCCATTAATTGGCTAGGGGCTCAGGACTCCAGTTTGGTAAACCCCAACTCTAAGCCAGCAACCCTACACTACTCCATCACTGAAGCCCACACATAAAAAAATTGGCTTGTTCCAGGCTGTCTGCTAGCTGGCCCCAAAGCTGAATGCTTGGCCTTCTATTTTGCTCTCGTGGACAGACACTCCCTGAGCTAAGGTCTGTCCTGGCCCTGGTCCCCAAGGCCTGTCATCTCAGCCCTCCCAAGTTCTTAAGCCTCAGGCCCCACCCCCCTCAGTAGCTGTCATCTGGCTGGGTCTGGCTCCCCCCACACCAGATCAGGGGGGCCCTGTGAATAACGTCACTGCCGGGGGAAGGGGATGGGAAGGAGGCGAGGAGGGTGGCCCATAACCAAGGGCACTTTGGGGCTCTGAGACCACGCCAGGTCCTGCCATGCTGGCCACCCAAGCAGCCAGCCCACCCACTCATGCAGTCTATGCCTCCCCCATCGGGCTGGGATGCAGCAGCCCCAGGGAGATGGGGATGGGGGGTTCTGTGGATCTAGCCAGGGCTGGGTACTCCCACTAGTCAGGGGAGACCCCTTGTCCACTTGGCTCACACAGGAGCCCTTGCAACAGAAGAAGCAAGAAGAAAGGGCTGGCTGCCTGGCCTCAGATCCCCAGATCCCAAAGGCCCCATTGAGGTGTGTCTCAGGACACACCCCACCCCAAAGCTCTCAGCTGCAACCCCACTTCTCAGGAAACACTGAGGCCCAGAGGAGTGGGGCTAGAGCACACATGCTCAGCTCGAGGCCTCCCTAGGCCTGACCATTCAGCCTCCCCTAGGTCCCTGTCCCGAGCTGCAGCTGGAGCGGCCTGGGAGGCAGCACCAAGGCGGGGGAGGGGTAGCTACCCCCTGCGCAGGAGGGGCATTGGGAGTGGCCCCAGCAAGCAGCTTACCTAGCCCGTGACCTCCGATTGACACTGAGGTGAGAGGGCAGAGAGCAAGGAGAAAGGTCAGGTGAGTACCTCGGGGGGCGGCCCCCACTCCCACTCGCCACACCAAGCTGTGAGCCCTAGCACACAGGCATGCCTCAGCCCACCACGGTGCCACCACCAGCCACTTACCTGTCACTGTGCACTTGCTGGCATCCCCGGTGGGCACAGCACGTACGCGGTACGGGGAGAAGGGGATCTCGTCACCACCATACTTGACCAGGATGGTGTAGCGGCCTGTCACATCAGGCACGTAGGCCACAGTATAGGTGCCATCGTGGTTGTCCTGGATGTGGGTCTTCTTGGGCTTGCCTTCTGGGTCCTGCAGCCATATCCAGGAGGTGATCAGCCACTGCCCTGCTGATGGGCACCGTGGAGACCACATCCGGTACTGCTCATCCTCTGCTTCTCCCTAACCCTGAACTCAGCCCCATCTTGAATTCAGGATAAGGAAAAGCAGAGGCCTGGACTGGCTCTCACCGTGATCTGAACAGCAAGCAGGCCCTCCCCAGCATCCTTGGCATCGATGGTAAACTCCACAGGCAGACTGGCAGGCACACCGCTGGTATTCAATCCAGGGCCACTGGCCTTCACTTTGCTGGCATCGTGAGTAGGCAGCACTTTGACCTTGAAGGGGCTAACAGGCTGGGCTGTGAGTGGCCTCCAGACACTCCAGACACTATTCTTGCCCCACCCCAGGCAGGGCCCCCCCTTACCTTCTGGGCACCTCCTCGTCCCCGTACAGCACTGAGATACTGTAAGGCCCTTCCCGGCTAGGCACATACTTGACAGTTTGGGTGCCATCAGCGTTGTCCACCACATCCACTGGCTCCACCAGACCTGGCCCCGACCCAGAGCCAGAGCCTCAGTTAGTCCCCAGGCCCCTCCCTCTGTGCTCCCCACCTCCAGATACTCCCTCGCAGCCTTTGCTTTGATGGCCCCCAACCTGGCCTCTCCATGTGCACATCCCACAACTCTCACTCACCTTTGGGCCCCTGCACTTTGACCTGGAGTGGGGCCACACCAGCTTTGCTCGTGTCCACCTGGAAAGACTGAGGGAGGTTGGCACGAACCACACCTGGGCTCAGGCCAGGCCCGGAGCACTTAACTTTGGTGGCATCCGTCATGTCATGCACAGGGACCTTGAAAGGACTGCCTGGGGAAAGGGCAGAAGGGCAGCAGTTGGGTGCAAGTGCCTGGAGATGAGCAGGGGCCGCAGGTATGACTTGTCCAGCGGGCACCCTCACCTGGCACTTGGTGGCCACCATAGGTGATGTTCAGGCTGTACGTGCCGGCCTCATAAGGGATGTACTCAACCAAGCAGCTGCCATCCTTGTTATCCATGCATGACATCTTGGCCTCGGATGGGCCCTCCACCGCCAGGCCCAGGCCTCCAGTGCCGGCGCCCCTGGTCCAAGCAGACAGCCAGTGACTTGGGTTCCCAGGACTCATGCTGCACTGCCAGCCCCTGGGAGCCCACTCACCTGGTCTCCACAGTGAACTTGTTGGGCTTGTTGGTGGTGCCACTCTGGATGCCCGGCCCATGTACCCGCACGCGGGAGGGGTCACAGCCCTCAGTGACAGGTACGTGGAAGGGGCTGCTGGGCACAGGACTGCCATCATAGGTGACATCCACAGAGTGAAGACCTGGGGAAGGGCAGCAATGGTGAGGGGTGCCCATGGCCTGGACCCCAAAACCCACAGTGACAGCACGTACCCTCTTCATACGGCGTATACTCTACTTTGTATGTGCCATCCCCATGGTCCTGCACGAAGGTCTCGGTCAGGCTGCCCGAGGGGTTGGCCACACGGGCCTTGACATGGGGGCCTCCAGTCTGCGTGAGGGCCCGGGCATCTACACTGAACTCTGTGGTGGCCTCTCGAAAGACACCTGCAGGGCAGCATGGGAGGAAGCATGGGGCTCCAGAGCACTCAGATGCCCACAGCCCCCATCTCACAGAGGGGCCTCTCACCTTGGCTCTCTATCCCAGGACCATAGCACTGGACACCTGACGTATCCACAGCAGGCTCCACTTGCAGCTTGCTGGGGAAGTTGGGCACAGGCTGGCCGCCGTACTTGATGGTGACTGTGTAGGCGCCAGGGCAGAGCGGGATGTAGGTGATGGTGTGTGTGCCGTCGCCGTGGTCCTGAATGTGCACCTCGGCGGGCAGCCCCGCTTCTGAGCAGATCTCAATGGTCAACTCGGCACTGCCGGCGCTGGAGCAGTCCACGTGGAACTGGCCTGCTTCGCCAGCGGTGGCCCGCTCCAGCCCTGGGCCCGAGCACTTGACCTTGGAGGCATCAAAGCAGGGAAGCACGTGGGCCTTGAATGGGGAGCCAGGGATGTGGGTGTCAGCAAAAAGAAGGTTGATGCTGTACTCCCCCGGCTCGGTGGGTACATAGGACACAGAGCATGTCCCGTCCCCGTTGTCCACGCACTCGAGCTGGGCCTCGCAGGGGCCCTCCACCGTCACGCCCAGGCCACCTGTGCCGGCCCCCTTGGTGTCGATGGTGAAGCGGGCTGGGGAGCCTGCACTGCCCCCCTGCAGCCCTGGCCCATAGGCCTTCACCTGAGGGAGGAGGGGCACATCAGGCCAGGCCCCGCCCTACCTCCTGCCCTAACTGACCTTCCAGCTACCTCCTCTCATGCGGGCTCCCCTCCCCACCGCACAGGGGCAGGCACAAGGTGGCCTGGGCTGGGCCATGAATGAAGACAAAAATGAGAAAGAGCATAGCAAATCTGAAGTGGGGGCCCCTGAACCCAGGTTACCTTGTTTGGCTTGGTGGGGGCCACAGCTTCCACTGGGAAAGGGCTGCCAGGCACTGGCACGCCATCGTAGGTCACCTCCACCTCGTATGGCCCCTCCTCTCGGGGCACAAAGCGGACCACGCTGTTGTCGGCGCCCAAGCCGGGCTCCACCTTACAGGGGACAGCAGCGCCGGAGGGGCCCACGACCTTGGAGGCCACTTTGCCTTGGCCCCCTGCACCCTTCGACTTGACTGTGAATTCCTGGTCTTTGCCCACATCCACTTCTGTGAAGACAATGGAAGAACCATGACAAGCCAAAGTAACAGGTAGTCCTGGTTGCCCCCAACCTGGCCATGGGCCCCTACTTACTCTCTCCCAGGCCGGACACCTTGATCTTGCTGAGGTCCAAGCTTGGGGACACCCCCACTGAGAAGGGGCTCTTGGGGATAGGGTCTCCTCCATAGGTGATGCTGACACCCACTGGGCCCTGGAGAATTCCAAGGGTATGGGTAGTCAGAGTGATGCCCTATAGGGAGACCAAGGGCTGGGGGGCAGCCTGAGGGCTCCAGGGACTCACCTGCTGCACAGGTGTGTACTTGACTGTGTAGGTGTTGTCATGGTTGTCAATGACATCCACATCCTTCACTGAATCCCCCTTACTCAGCCCTGAAAACTGGACATCCAGCTTGCCTTTGCCAGCACTCTTGGCATTAACCGTGAAGTGAGTGGGCTTGCCCAGCTCAACCCCTGTGGAGACAGGATGGTGTCAGGGTCCCTGGTGCCAAGCTCCACAAAGGCCTTCTGACCTGTCCAAAGGTCCCATACTCACCGGTGCGATTGAGGCCAGGACCCTCGGCTTTCACCTTGCTGGCATCATGTGATGGCTCCACCTTGACCCGGATGGGACTAGTGGGTGTGGCCTGCAGGAAGAGGGGCACAGGGCTCAGAGGAAAGCTGGCTGAATCCTGAGTGGGGGATCAGGGTTGCAGGTGGCAGCACCCACCTGGTCAGCAAAGAGGACCATGATGGTGTAGCTGCCTGCCCCACGTGGTGTGTACTTGACGGTGAAGGTGTCGTTATCATTGCGGATGATGTCGAAGTCAATGTCAGCCTCAGCAGGGCCCACAACACCAGGGGCACATTTGATGCCAATGCTGACATCACCTGTACAGGACAGGGAGCAGAGGTTGGGGGTCTAGTGGGGTACTCCCATCTGGCCCATGCACCCCAAAATGCGCCTTACCCTGGCCAGCCTCTGTGCAGTCGACAGTGAAGTAGGTCGGCTCATGTGCCTTAAGCCCTGTCTTAGCCACTCCTGGACCATACACCTTGACTTTATTGGGGTGGCTACCAGCTCCCACATTCACCTGCAGGGCAGAGAATAAATGCAGGTGTGATCCAGCTGGGAGGTGGGAGGAGTGGGGAATCTTAGGGTGCATCTGTTAACTTTTCAACTGTTATTTGCTTTGGGGGTCATACCCAGAAGCTTTACTTAGCTTACTCCTGGCTGTGTTCAAGAATCAACCCCAGAGAAACTTGGGGACGCTATGGACTATCAGGGATGGAATTCAGGTTGGTCATATGCAAGTCAAAAGATTCTTCCTTGCTGGCGTGATAGCACAGTGGTAAGGCGCCTTGCACACAGCCAACACAGAAGGGACCACAGTTTGAATCCTGACATCCCATATGGTCCCCTGAGCCTTCCAGGAGTGACTTCTGAATACAGAGCCAGGAGTAACCCCTGTGTGCTGCCGGGTGTGACCCCCCAAAAAAGGGTGTCTTTCTTGCTGGATTACTACCCTGGCCCCAATTTGTTTCAGTTTCAGAGCCAACTCTCAGCAGTACTTGGGGACCACATGGGACTGGGAGTGGGTCCTTTTCAGATAAGGAACCAAAAAGTGGCTGCCCTGCTGCCACCACCCATGGTCAAGGATTTCTTTCTTGAACTCCAAAGGTCAGCCCCTCAAAGGCTCATAGCCCAACTTTATTTATCCATCTGTATTTTTTGTTTTGGGAACCACACCCAGCTGTGCTGAAGACTATGATGAGCTCAGGGATCACTCCTGGTGGGGCTGGGGGCAGTATGTGGTACCCGAGATTGGAACCTGTATCCTGCCTGCTATGCTATCAGTCCAGGCCCTGGCACCCCAGTTTAGAGCAGAACTGTTCATCATGGCCTGGGCACAGACCACTCTGCTATTACTAGTCCAGTGGCAGGCAAGGAACATATCTGACTCCAAAGCCAAAGTGTGGCTGAAGGTGGAGAGTGGGCAGAGTGAGAGCTGTGCTTGTAGGGTGCAGGTGGAAGAGCTCTGCACACTGCCTGGCTTTGATGCCATCTCAGGGACACTTACCCGGAAGGGGCTGTTGGGGATGCTCACGCCCCCCCAAGACACCATGGCCGTGTGCTTCACTGGTTTCCTGGGCACATAGGAGCAGCTATATGTGCCGTTGCCATTGTCCTTGATAGACGTCTCCACGGGGCAGCCCTCATTGTCCTAGAAAGCAGCTGAGGTCAGTGTCAACTCATCCCAGCCCTCACCCTTCACCCCCCATGATACTCACCTGCACTTGAACCCGCAGAGGTGCCTTCCCACCAAGCTTGGCATCTACTGTGAATTCGGCCGGCCTGTTGACCGCCACGCCTGTCTTCTCCAGCCCAGGCCCTCTGGCCTTCACCTGTAGGGGGGGCCTTCACACCTCAAGGCCTGAGCAAGACACCCTGCTAGGCCCAGCCCCTGCTCATCCGGCCCAGTTGCACACCGTACCCTGTCTGGGTGGAAGTCGGGGGGTGCATCACGGATGTCAGCCATGAACGGGCTGAGGCGGATGTCCTCGCTATTACACAGCACGTGCACTGCATACTCGCCTGGCTCCTGAGGCCAGTAGCGTACGTCACAAGAGCCGTCACCTTTGTCATCACACTCTATCTTGGCTTGTGATGGGCCCTCCACGGAGAAGCCTGATGACAACCACCAGCTCAGTCAGCCATCCAGGATGGGGAGGAGGCCCCCTCCCTTGGCCAGGCACCCCTATATGAACACCCACTCACCCAGTGTGCCCACATCATCCCCAATGGCCTCCACCACGAAGTCCGCTGACTTGCCCACCACGCCGCCTTCCAGCCCCGGGCCCCAGGCGCGCACCTTCTGATTACCACACTCAGTGCCCACCTTCACCTCGAAGGGGCTGCGATAGGAACAAGGAGAGGCAATGTTGAGGGGACTACTCTGAGGGGAACCCAGGTGGGCACCCCACATAGGTCAGGCTGCTTGAGCTGGGGCCTTACCTACGTCCAATGTTCTGGCCACCCCACATGATGGTGACAATGTAGGTGCCAGGGGACGTGGGGTAGTACTCGAAGCCATACACACCATCTCCCAGGTCTTTCTGCTTCACGCGCTCCTCACCCTCTGCAGAGAAGGGAGAAGGGAGTGTCCCACAGGTGGACCCAGCAGCACCACACAGGCTGCCCACCCCCTGGGCCAGCCCCAGTTTACTCACTGGGTCCCTTGACAGTGACCTTCAGCTCCCCGCTGCCAGCGCCCTTGGTATACACCTTGAAGTCAGCTGTCTCCTTTACCCGCACACCCTTGGGCTGCAGGCCCCGGCCCACGGCTCGGCAGGCACTTGGGTTACAGGCTGCGGGCAGAACATGGCTGAGTATGGATGCCCATGCCAGGTCCCCCTGCCCACCATCCCCCAGGGTACAGCCCTGAGAACCAAGGAACACACAGGAAGGGAGAGCCCCCCAACCCAACAGAAGGCAGATTAGAGTACCGTAGGCCTGTGGGCAGAGCAGACAGCAGCAGGGCTCCAGACAGCCAGAGTGAGTCCTCCAGAGGTGAAAGCACGGGGAGAGGCGAGAGGAGAGGGGAGAGAGCACCCCGACAGTGGAAGCAGGGACCCGGGCTGCAGCGCCCGTCTACCTTGGCCCACGGTGACTGTGTAGGGGCTGCGCGGGATGGGCACGCCAGCAAAGGTGACGTACACCGTGTGTGTGCCCTCCATGCTCGGTTGGTAGCTGCAGCGGTATGTGCTGTCGCCACGGGCTTCCAGCTGAGGCTCAACCGTGCCCTTATTGCCGGTGGGGTCCTGGATCACCACCTCCACCTCACCGGTGCCAGCTCCTGCCACGAGATGTCCTACCCTGAGCTCCCAGAGCCTCTGCAGCTGGATAGGACCCTGGTGCTCCCCCGACCCACTCACCTGCAGTGAAGATCTCAAAGTAGGTGGTCTTGTTGGCAATGTTGCCACTGGGCTCCAGGCCAGGGCCCTGTGCAGTCACTTTGCTGGCATCACCCTGAGACTTGTCCACATAGACCTCAAAGGGGCTCTTGGCAATGTGCTGGCCTGCGAAGAGCACGGTGACCTGCACCCCAGAAGGAGGGACACTTGGTGACAAGGGTCAGGCCCTGGGCCAGTTCCCATCTCCCTTGGGTTGATATCTCACCTTGTGAGTCCCTGTCACCTCGGGAACATACCAGACGGAGAAGGTCCGGTTCTTGTCATTGTTGGCTGTCACCTTGGCCTATAGGGGGTGGTGGGAGCCATAAGCCATAAGCCATAAGCCTGGGTGGCAGCACCCAGGCCCGCTACTGAGTTACCTACCTCCTCTTGGTGTCCAGCTGGGTCCTCCACATACACCAGCACCTCCCCCTGGCCAGCACTTCTGGTCTCCACTGTGAACTCTGCCCGCTTTTTCACCATATTGCCAGTGGGCTCGATGCCTGTGGGGTGCCAGGACCTGTCAGCACTGCACCCCTACTCCTAGGTACCAGTCAGGCCTCCTGAGCTGGGTGTGGTGGCAGCAGGACAGGTCCAGGCCTGTCCCCCAGAATGTTCTGTTGGCTTCTGCTGAGGCTCAGCACAAACTTGGACCCCAGTTATAATGACTTGGTTGTGTCTGGACCAGCAGAACTTATCAATGAGCACCTCTGAAGGCAACTCGCCAGACCTTCCAGCATGGAGGGGACTCGCATGCAGAGGGTGGCTGGTCTCCCTCACCTGGCCCGTAGGCACGAGCTTTCTTCGGGTTCAGTTTGGGGCGCAGGGGAGCTCCTGGCTTGAGCTTGGCCTTGGGGAACTGGGACAGGTACGTCATGACCGAGTGCTCATCCACGTTGGGGTCGACAATCTCCTCAGGGGTGATGACCTAGGCCCATGAAGGACACTGCTCAGCTGGTGCCCTGGGAAGCATCCCCTCCTCGGGCTGGGAGGCTGGCAGTGACCTACCTGTGGGATACCTAGCCAGTCGTCAGCTTGCTGCATGGCTTCACGGGCATTATTCACAGGCTTGCTGGCATCCCAGGAGTCCCAGTCAGGACACAGACCTGCAGACAGGGAAGCTGTGAACCAGGGCTCCTGGGACCCTCAGCAAGCCATCCCCTCCCTCTCTGTCCCCACAACCCTCACCAGGGGCACAGCTATCAACCAGGGCGCCTAGAGCCCTGCCGCTCTGCCAGTCCCGGCTGAAGTTGGTGATGGGCAGCTGTGGCAGTTTGTTCTGTATCCAGCCCAGCAACCTCTGCTTTGGGGTCTGCTTCTTGGCCTCTTCATCCTCCTCCTCATCCCACATGGGCATGGAGATGGAGTAGTGCAGGATCAGAGTCCAGATGAGGCCTAGGATCAGCTTCAGGTTCCCATCCACGATAGCCTTGCTGTCTGTGAGGGAACAGGGTCAGCAGTGGGTGGGCTGGGAGATTCAGAGACAGATTACAACTATCGGGATTAAAAGTGACTCATACACAATGAGTGGTCAGTGCTTAGGTGGGGGACCCAGAAAACAGTGAGGCAGAGTCAGGCTACAGAAGGAGTCGGACCTCCCCAACCTTCCCAATGATGATGTGACTCGGCCAGTAGGCGGGATGAAGCCTATCAGGGTCTCAGGGAAGCCAGGCAGGGCAGGGCTGGAAAGGGGCTGGGTGCATGCGGAAGAGGAAGGCCCGCAGTATGCCACTTAAGCAAAAACACTGGATACCCATATGGGGGTACAAGGCAGGGGAAGTGGAGGCGTTGGGCAAGGCCCCTTTGGGTGGAGACTGTGGGCCCCACCCACCCCCACTTCCTCAGTGTCCCCCAACTCCCTGGAGCACCAAGTTGGTGCATCAAGTTGGCAGAGGTGGGTAGGGTGGGTCATTCAAAGGAAGAGGGCAGGGGGGATAGCCTTGACTCAGGCCTTGGGGACTGCCTGCCTGGAATAAGATAATGAAAGGCCAGTCACCCACTCAGTTCAGAGGTTGAGGTTGGGTTCCTGAGCCTTGGCAGCCCCAGAACCAGCCATCCAACACCAACTGGGCTCACCGCAGGGGAAGTGGTTAGGGCAGGCCCTGGCGCCCCTCTGTGGGCCACACCCAGGGTGCCCTATGGGGCTGGGCTGCAACTGCCATCTAGGGGGCCCATGTCTCATTCTCTCACTGATCTGGAGTACTGAGTCAGTTGGGGGGCTCCAAAGACCCCCCACCCGTCAACTGCTGAGTCCTGCCCCATGGCCTGGAACTGTGCCCAGCCTGGAGTACCCAGTGTGGAAAGGGGCTTCATGCTGGGGCAAGTGGAAGTTTGGAAGACCCAGGGCAGGGGATGGGCTGGAGTGTCCCACTCCAGAGTTCTGGGTCCAGGATGGTAGCCCTGGAGAGGGAAGAACAGCAGGGAGAGGGAAGGACCCAGGGGTTGAGACACAGCCCGGTGGGGTGGCCCCGCCCCAGCCCACCCCCTTTCCCCAGTCCACGGCCAGCCCCTTCCCTCCCCTAATCACTGCTGCTTTCCAACATTTTTTTGCCTTATATGGCAAAGCTCTGGGAAGTAGGCCTGGTTGAGCTAGCTCACAAGAGGAGGAGGAGGGAGGAGACCCTCCCCCAGATAGCTGGGGTGTGGCTCACCTCCCCACATCCGGTTGCCCCCCCAGACTTAGATGACTCAGCTAGGCTAGACAGAGGCTTGGAGTGGGGGTGGGTCATAGCCTGGACCAGGCACCAGAAGACTTCCAGAGCAGCTGCCCAGTGGGCGCGTGGTGCAAGGCTTGATCCCTGGCTTGGTCTGCTTGATGTGGACCATGCCAGGGCTCAAGGTCCCAGAGCCCAGCCATTCGCTTTGGAGGCAAAGGAGCATCTACTCTTTTGTCCCAATGCTGACTGTGCCCTTAGTGGTCCCCATCTGGAGGAGAACCTGAGATACTGCTGCCGCCAATCAGTGCCAGCCTCACCAGCATGGTGACATGGACACTTGGATGGTATAGTGCCCGGTACATGCTGGAGAGACTCCACCCTGCTGGAGCCCCAGAGCAGCAGGTCCACGTGTGGGAGGGAGGTGGTGGCCAAGTTCATTCCAACCAGTGTTTCACAGCCTACTGCTGGCGGGGGCTGTCTATGACTCCGAAAAGGGGTATATCAACTGGGGAATTTCTGAACTGGGGTAGGAGTCATCTTCCGTGCCAGAAAAATAAAATAGCACCCTTGGGGCTGGAGTGATAGTCAGGGGGGGGCGCGAGCATTTTCCTTGAACGAAGCCAACCAGAGTCTGAGCTCCAGCACCAAATATGGTCCCAGGAACCCAGCAGGAGTGAGCCCTGAGTGCAGAAACCCTGAGCAGAGCCGGGTGTGACCAAAAAAATAAAGAAAAAGAGTAGGAAAGAAAAGAAAGAAAGAAGCAAAAGGATAAACGAAAGAAAGAAAAGAAAGCTAAAGGATAAACGGAAAGCCATGGACAATGGGTCCTGCCCGCCTAGCCTGGAGACAGGCAAGCCAAGTGTTCTGAGGGTCTGGAGCGCTCTTAAAACTGCGGCAGGGGGCGGGGATCCGGGCCTCCCTCTCTGCAGGGCCTGGGCGTCGGGCGCCGAGCCAGAGCCTGGATAGTGTCCGTCCCCTCCCCCCAGACCCTCTCCCACCGCAGCGCAGGGGCAGGGGGCGCGGCCGGCGGAGGATGTGAGCTCAGACTGGGCGCGGGCCAGCCGGGCGCGGCGGGCGGGGGCGCATAGCGGTCCACACGCTCGACCCGCTGACACGCGCCTTTGTTCTCGAGGCCACTGCGGGATCGGGCCGCCTAGGGAGTTGAGTTTGGGGACCGACTAGTAGATTTGGGCCGAGGCAGTACCCCCACCGTGGTCCTCCCAGCCCCTCGGGGTGGCCCCTGCCCTTACCAATGGATACGAGCTTGATGCTCTCCCGGTCCAGGAACTCAAGCGCCACCGACACGTTTTCCAGCTGCATCTGGCGGAAGGTGGGCCTCTGGTTGTGTTTGCGGTGCATCTTCTTTTGGCTGAGCACCTCGAGCAGTGCGATGAGCCGCAGCCCATCGCTGAGGTCTGTCTGCAGGTTGGCGATGCGCTTGCTCACGCACTTGAGGTGCTCGTTGCACCAGCGCGTGAAGGTGTTCTGCTGGATCTTCTTCCACGGCGCGTCCTCCGCCAGGTCCTTCTCGGTAGCCGGCATCTCGGCGTCTCGCGTCTCGGTGCTCGGAGCCGCGCCCGCCGCGCTCTGGCCCGCCCGGGAGTGGGAGCTACTCATTTTGAGGCGCGAGGAACCGAGGGGCGGTGCTGGAGCCGAGGCGAGGGGACGGCCTTTTTAATTAAAGTCGCAGGCACCTAGGCACGCGAGGGATGAAGCAGACAGCGGCGGTTGAGCTGCAGGGAGAGCGCGAGCCCTTTAAATGCGGGAAGGGGGCGGGGCCAAGGGCGGGGCTCTGGTGGGGTGGAGACGCAGGGTGGAGCTTCTCGGCCCCTCCCCGCCCCTCCCGTTGGAATGCCCCCTGGGGCCACCCCCCAGCCTACTCTTGGACTCGACCCCCGCTCTCCCTGCAGATTGTCGTGGGGCCCTGAATGGGGGGCTGTGATTCGCCCAGTCATCGCGTCGCGCTGCAGCCCGGCAAGACGCACTGCAGCGAAGAAAGACCGAGGCGCGCCTGGTGCTGAACCGCTGGGCGCCTTCCTCCCGCGTGCTCGCCTTACAAGGGACTTTCCTTGCCTAGGGCCTTGCAAGGGATGTCGAAGCTCATGAGCCCCGCCTCAAAGCGTTCCACCCCGTGCCTGACGCCCCCGCAACTCCCCTGCCCTGGCAGCCAGGGCCTGGGCCCCACTCGCCCTCCTGAATAGCAGCGGCAAGAGGCCCGACCCAACCAAGAACCCAGGCCTGGCACTGCCAGGCTCAGCGCTCTGTGTGAGGGAAGCACCTCCCAAGGACCACCCCTAGACTTTCCACACCCCAGGCCCCTTGCCCTGGCCCTGCTGGGCTCCAGAGCCTGCCTCCTGCCTTTCCTCCTTCTCACCCCATCCAGAGGAAATGGGGGCACTGGGCCAGGAGGTTAGTCGCTCTCCAGGAGCAAGCTGCCTTGCAAGGGGCTGAGCATGCCAATGGGCACTGGCAGAGGGCTCTGAGGGTGGCCCAGACAGAGGGAGGGAGCCCAGTGGCCTCAATGCCCCCAGCAGGCCGTCCAGCTGGGACACTGGGCAGCAGAAGGCTCCTTTCGAAACTGCCAGGAGCCCCGTTATGACCCAGGAGGCGGGGTCGTGCACAAGTAGGATAAGGACTTCCAGAGAAGGGTACCCCAGGACAGTCTCCTGTGGCAGGATCCGTCACTATTGAACTTATCTCTGGGCAGTGGAAGCTGGCGTTGGAAATGAACCGATGGGTACATAACTGGGGGCACAAGGAAAGCAAAGCAGGGAAACCAAGGTGGGCACACTGTCCCCGCTGCAGCCCCTACATGGACACCCCTGTCTCATCCAGCTGCTCCCTTCATTCCAACTTCCCCCAGAAGATCACTTTCTGTGCCTTTCTCTGTCCCTCCTGCTCAGTTCCTTGGCAGGGCAACAGGCCACTTGGAGTGGAGCAAGTTAAGGCCAGCGCCAGGGAGCTCATAAGTGGGCACACACACATGCCCAAATATGGCTGCTTCTCGCATGGCCCCAATTTCGGCATTACCCAGATCTGCAGCCCAGTGGGCATCTCCTGTCATGTAGTGCGCTCACCAACGGTCGTGGCAGGGCTCAGCCTCCTGCACAGGCCCCAGTGGCGACCACTTCTACACCCCTGCACGAAACTGTGTTTCCGCGTGTGAGAGTCAGAGTAGGGTAGCAGGGAGCTCTCTAGACAAGCATGCTCTCTGCCAGGCCCCGCTTTCAAGCCAGTTCCCGAGCACGTCTATGGGTGATCGCCTGAGCCCTGGAGAGCAGGGGAAGTGGGCATCGGTTGGGATGGTGTTGACGTTCTTGCCATCCTGCTCTAGGCTGTCCCTTTGTGGGGAAAATGGGGTAGGTGGGGTTCATGGTCCAGTTGGGGAGGAAAAAGCGTCTCTCACCAGCAGATGGCGCCTCAGCATGAAGACCCCACAGCAGGCAGTACGGGGGAGACCAAATCCCTCACTTTCATATTTTCCCTTATTTGGGGATTCTTGGATGTTAGTGACACCCGGTCCCACCCCACCCCCAGCCCTCATGCCCGAGACCAGGCCATCCCATTGGGTGCGTCAGCTGGTCAAAGCACAGTAGGGTGCTATGTAGAGCTTCAGGCTGGTGAGGCAATCCTGGGAGCAGGTGCTACCATCACTTCCTGAGTAAAATGCCCACCTGCTGTGCAGCAGGTGGCTGTCTCTGCCGCCGTTTTGCAGACATGGTGGCATGCATAGGACACTGGGAGCTAAACTGTGCCAGGTCCTGTCAAGAGGGCCCCTGCTGTGTATCTAGCTGCGCCCTTCTAAGGACTCCACTCTTGTGACCTAGGTAGCCAGTGCCCTGGGGCACACTAACCCAGAATCCTGCCAAGTGGTACTCACTCAAAGCTGTGCCCGCACAATGCCCAGTTCTCCAGCGCTTTCATGTCAGTCCTGGTGAAGGTAGCTCATGGGCACCCACAGTGAGCATAGCTCATGTCATGCACCCGGGCCGCCTTTCCCCCAGAGCCCTCCTGGCTACCCCGCTGATTTGCCCACCAGCTTCTCGCGCAGCGCCAGGACTCTCTCTCCCGGTTCCAGGGCACCCTCCACAGCTTCTGAACAGAGCCACGCCCGCTCGCTCCCCGGCCATCTCCACCTGCCTTGCCCACGCAAGTTGTCCACAAGCAACGCGGTGACCGCTGAGCGGCGCTCGCCGAGCCCTCACCTGCCGATGTGCGGGGCCCGCGACCGGGGGGTGGCGCCTGGTTGCAGGGCCCCGCTGCTGTGCCTGCGCAGCCACGCGAATGCGCCCGCAGCCTCCTTCTTGTTAAACGCACCCCCCCCCCAGCGCACCGCCCCACGCCTGGCTCGGCCCGGCCCGACCCGGCGAGGAAAGCCTTAATTGGTAAAACCACGCAGGAGCTGGGGGGCGGGGGCGCCGTGTAGCCAGCGCCTGGACCTCTGGGCGACCCGCCCTTCAGGGATGAGCTCATCACCCCACAGGGCCACCGAAGGCAGGGTGGAGGGCGCGACATGACGCCCCCAGCCCCTTCCACTCAGTAGAGGGCCTTGCTGAGCCAGGTGTGGGCGCCTTTCCCATACCACTGAGCCAGGCAGCAGAAACCTACAGTTCTGGGGAGTACAGGGTCAATGATCCACAGTCTGGAGGTGCACAGCACAGTGCAGAGCCCAGAGACTGTGAATTGGATGGGCGCGGCCACACCCTTGCACTGCCAGGCGTGCCCTCTTCCTCTTCTGTGTGCCCATTTCCTGGTAGCTTCAGATTTAGCTCAAATGTCACTTCCCCAGGCGTGGGTGTCACTTGAAGCCCCTAGAAGTCTCTCATTGCATTCAGCACTCTCACACATTTGGCACCCAGATCTTTCCCTGAGACCAAGGTTGCCCAGAAACTTTCTACTTGCTGGTTCATCTCCTCACCACGGAGGGAAGAGTGGGAAGAAAGAGAAAGAGAAGGGGTTGCTCACCTTGCTCAATGCATTTGAGGCCCCCAGATTTGCACACAAGTCGCCTGCCCCAAGTGCCGCCTTCACCAGTTCTGCTGAACCTGCCCTTCCATCTTGACCCACTGTAGGATGTCCTGGCAATTCCTAAGGCTCCCTGACTGCTTCCTGGGCAGGGTGTCACCTATTGGCACTTGAGGATGAGCAGGCTGAGATGAAAGGCAGATGGTACAGGTAGGGCGGGGATTCATCAGTACAGGGGATGGGGGAGGGTTCACGGAGCTGGCTGGCATCTTGGGTCCCTATCTATAGTTGAGTCCTCGCTTCTTCCCTGGCATGCATGCATACATACATACATACATACATACATACATACATACATAACATACACACAGAGAGCACTGACTTTCCAGGGAAGTGCTTTCATGGAAGAAGTCCTGCAAACCTCTCATGTATGCTCTCTGCTATGACACTGCCAGCACACCAGCAACAACCAGCTGTGCTAGAGTATAGTGCAGCCATTTCTTCAGAGAGGTGGTGACCAGCTAAGCCATCTGCTGTCTGTGGATCCTTCAGCACGTTCTCATGATAACATCATCTTGTAACTCCAGTTACTCTTTGAGCCATGTTTCAAAGCACGTCCCTGCCAGTTCCTTTTGTTGGATTGCTCCATGTTATGGGTATACCTAGCGGTATTCAGTGGCTAGTCCCAGCTGTGTGGTAATGTAGACCATGTGGTTCCAGGAACAGATCAAACTGGGTATTGTCTGTTTATTATCTTTCAAACCCCTGAAGTATCTTTTGTATGTTGTTTTAGGGAACACACCTTCTTGTGTTCAGGTCTATGCTCCTATCCCTGTGTTCATGGATCACTCCCAGCAGGGCTCAGGGGATTCTCTATGGTGCTGAGGATGGAACCAGGTTGACTGAGTGTAAAACTTACCCTGTACTATTTCCTATTTCTCTGACCCCTCCAAAGGATCTTTAACACCATTGAAAAGTTGTATATAGGGCTGGAGAAAGCACAGCTGTAGGGCATTTGCCTTGCATGCTGCTGGTCCAGGATGGAAGGTGGGTCAAATCCCAGCATCCCATATGGTCCCCTGTACCTACCAGAAGCAATTTCTGAACTCAGAGCCAGGAGTAACCCTGAGTGCTGCCAGGTGTGACCAAAAAAAAAAAAAAAGTTGTATATTGGGGCTGGAGCGATAGCACAACAGTAGGGCATTTGCCTTGCTTGCTGCCAGCCCGGGACAGATCCGGATTCAATTCTTAGCATCATATGTTCCCCAAGGCGGCCAGGAGTAATTTCTGAGCACAGAGCCATTGGTAACCTTTGAGTGTTGCTGGGTATGGACTCCCCAAAAAAGTTTATATCATATAACAATTACCATTTTGAGCTTGTGTTTGGCCCACACCCAGTAGTGCTCAAGCTTACCTCTGGTTCTGTACTCAAGAATTACTCCTGGTAGGCTCAAGAGATAACATGAGGTGCTCAGGATAGGAACAGGGTCATCTGCAGATAAGGCAAGGCTCCTCCGCACTGTGCTACCGCTTCACTCCCTAAGTGATGTCAATTCTGACCCAAGGGCTGGAGCTGAAGCTCAGTGGTGGAGCACACTCTCGATAAGTGCCTAGGCTTTCTTTTCCATAGAAAAAGAAAAAAATGGATTGTTATTTGGGGGTCACACTCCAAGCTGCTAAGGGGTCATTCCCAGTGGGCCACTCCCAGCCATGCAGTACCAGACACTGAACTGATGGTTCTCCTATGAAGCCTTTTGAACTGTTTCCCCAGGACATTCTGGTTTCCTTCCTTCCTTCCTTTCTTCCTTTCTTCCTTTCTTCCTTTCTTCCTTTCTTCCTTTCTTCCTTTCTTCCTTCCTTCCTTCCTTCCTTCCTTCCTTCCTTCCTTCCTTCCTTCCTCCTTCCTTCCTATTTGACCATACCCGGTGACGCTCAGGGGTTACTCCTGGCTATGCGCTCAGAAATTGCTCCTGGATTGGGGGCCATATGGGACGCCAGGGGATCGAACAGCGGTCCATCCTAGGCTAGCTTGCACAAGGCAGACAGCTTACTGCTTGCGCCACTGCTCTGGCCCCCACATGTTTCTTGAAGCAGAGAAATGCATCCTTGCCCGCAGGACTTTTCTTTCCAAAGTTCCCCGTACTCCTCTCAAAGAAGCAGCTCCTTGAGTCAGCAGTTCCAGAGAAACGTCTGCTCCTGTCTGTCAACTCTTCCTAAGGAACTCTGCCCTGGTCTGGGTCCCAATTCCTCTGGACAGCCTACGACAGCCCTATGCCCCACTGGCTGGGGTCCTTCATGAATGCCTCAAGGCACCCAGGACACCTGGGTGTGTCTCCATTCTTCTTGAATGCCCAGATCATCTCTATGACAAGGAGGTACCTAGGACCTCTAGGGCCAAGGGCTTGCTGGCTTTCTGGGGTGGTTGGGAGGGATTAGTGGGGGCACTGAGGTGTCAGGTGCTTACGGGGTGGGCATGGGAAACGTCACCATTCTGTTGCACCTGTTGGGAGCTCACAGGTGGTTAGGATGGTGAGGAGACATAAAAGGCAGAGTGCCCCCCACCAAAAGGCAGAACACTGAGACAGGTGCCAGGATGGGAAGAAGGCAAGTTGGAATTCCTTGACCTCATAAGGAAACAGCTTGGATCTGTATGGGAGGGAGGAGTGGCATGAGAAGGACCAAGCCTCCAGGACAGGGGCCAACACTGCAGAAGAAAGCCTTGGAGAGAGACTGGGGACTCGGATCCTGCCCAATTACATAGTCCCATGAGGCTGCCTCTGTCTGAGCAGACCAGGGGCCCAGCATGTCTGTTATGCTCAGGAGGGAGGGGCAGGGATGCTGACAGGCTGGAGACTAGAGCCTCAGAGTGAGGGACAGACCCCAACTGCCCTCCTGACACCTAGAGACCTGCATTTTCATTGTTGGCTGGGCCTATACATGCAGGGTTCCAGGTAGGCCTGCATCCCACTCGCTAGATTAGAACTGGTGCTTGCCACCTCTTCTTCTCTAAGGGACAGTTCTATAGTACATGGTCCTGCCTCAGGCAGCCAGGGCATCGGGGCTCAGTGGGCCCCTGTCCTGGGGTGCCCTTGTCTGAGAAGTCCTTATTCTACTCTTGGATGTGCACGGCCCCGCCTCTGGGGTCATAGCGGGGCTCCAGTGGTTTCGAAAGAAAGCTCTTTGCTGTCCAGTATTCCAGCTGGACGGCCTGCTGGGGGCATTGAGGCCACCGGGCTCCCTCCCTCTGTCTGGGCCACCCTCAGAGCCCTCTGCCAGTGCCCATTGGCGTGCTCAGCTCCTTGCAAGGCAGCTTGCTCCTGGAGAGTGACTAACTTCCTGGCCAAGTGCCCCATTTCCTCTGGATAGGGTGAGAAAGAGGAAAGATGGGAGGTAGGCGCTGGAGCTTGCTAGGGCAGGGGACCCGGAGTGTGTGTGGGGGTCAAGGGGTGGCCCTTGGGAGGTGTTTCCCTCACGCAGATTGCTGGCGGCAGGGCAGTGCCAGGGCCCCGGCTCTTGGTTGGATCAGGCCCCTTGCTGCTGCTGTTTAGGAGGGCAAGTGAGGCCCAGATACTGGCTGCCTGGGCAGGGAGCTGCGAAGGCCTCAGGAACGGGGCGGGGCGCGCGAACTCCGACCACCGTAGCCCCGCCCCGCTGGCAGGTCCCGGCCTGTGTCCCACGTTCACGGGCTGGAGAGCCCGCGGGTGGGGAACGGTCCCGCCCCGCCCCTCTGCGCATGCACCTCGTGCCGACACCGCCCCGGCCTTGAGCACGCCCCGCCCCGCTCCCACGGCCTGACCGGTCTGAGCCGGCTGCTCTGTCCGCCTAGGCCCGCCTCGGGCCGCGCGCGCAGCTCTCGGGCCCGCGGCCGTGACGCCGTTGTGACGGGACCGTGACGCGGGCTCAGCCGCTCCCGAGCCGCACAGGCAGCTCTCCCGGCCCCTGGCAGCCTCGCCATGGACGACTACGCTGTGCTGTCCGATGCCGAGCTGGCCGCCGTGCTTCGCCAGTACAACATCCCTCACGGGCCTGTCGTAGGTATGCAGCGGCGGTGGCGGGCCGCCCTTCCCCGCGCCGCCCCCACCCACGACCCATGTCGTGTCCCCGCAGGCTCCACTCGCAAGCTGTATGAGAAGAAGATTTTTGAGTACGAGACGCAGAGGCGGCGGCTCTCGCCCCCCAGCGCCTCAGGGGCTTCATACTCCTACCGCCTCTCGGGTGAGGCCCCCCGGCCCAGCCCCCCCTCCCGAGACCGCCATGGGGGAGGGCGGGGTAGCGGGTGGGGGGAACGGTGGGCGGGGTGGGCGGCCTGAGAGGGAGGCGGGGCCCTGGGTCACAGAGCCGAGCAGGTTGCCCCCCCCCATTGGAACCTTCACTCAGCCTCGGACGACTCGGACATGTATGATCTACCCAAGAAAGAGGATGCATTACTCTACCAGAGCAAAGGTAGGGGCCCTATGGTTCCCCCGTCCCCCGCCTTGGTGGGTACACCTTGGGACTGGCAACGGCATAGTGGGGGTGGCTCTGGGGGGGGCCACCACGCTGCACCTCCCTCTTCTCTAGGTTACAACGATGATTACTATGAGGAGAGTTACCTGAGCACCAGGACCTACGGAGAGCCCGAGAGTGTGGGCACCGTCAAGGGCTTCCGCCAGCCCTGCGCCTCCATGGCAGATCCCGACTCATTCAACTGCCAGGTCTGTATGGGCAGACAAGCGGGTGTGCAGAAAATGGGACCACGCCCACCTGCCCAGCCAGCCCCCTCCTTAGGGACTGGGATGGGATCTGGATGGAGCACGCCTGACAGTCCTGGAGCAAAAAAGAGGAGGTGGCAGGGCCCAGACTCTGCATCAGCTACTGTTAGGGTTGGGTTTGGGTTTGAGCAGGGCCTGTTCCTGTCCAAGCTACCCTCATCAGCCTTGCCCCCATTGTTCTGCAGGTGCGCGAGGACAGCCTCTTTTCTTTTGAGGACGGCAAGGACAGGTGAGTGGCCGGCAGGGCCAGGGGCCAAGCAAGCATGTTCTTGGGCCTCTTGGCCCTATGAGCTGCCCTCTTTGTCCTAGGGAACGCCAACTGTTCGGCCGTGACAGCCCCTACCAGAGCATCGCACATTACCGCCCAGTGTCCAGCATTTCCAGAGGCTTGTCCTATTTCCCATCTTCCCCCAGCTCCCCAGTATCATCATCCTCAGCAACCCCTTCATGGCTCGCCCGCCGCGCTATCCGGCCTGAAAAGCAGAGCCCAGGGGCTGGGCTGGGTCCAGGCCAGGTCCCACTGTGGGGCCAGTTGCTCCTGTTCATGGTCTTTGCTGCCTTCCTGCTCTTTGTCTACTACTCCATGCAGGCCGAGGATGGGAACCCCTTCTGGACGGAGCCCTGAGGGCCTGGCT
The DNA here is from genome assembly GCF_024139225.1 of Suncus etruscus. Classification (NCBI taxonomy): domain Eukaryota; kingdom Metazoa; phylum Chordata; class Mammalia; order Eulipotyphla; family Soricidae; genus Suncus; species Suncus etruscus. The sequence goes on along the minus strand of NC_064868.1, from coordinate 94,652,566 downwards.
GTATGGCGCACTGCCTTAGCTGTGTCGGTGGGGTGGGGGTGGGGGCTTTTCTGTGTGTTCTAGCTTGGGGGCGCTGAGCCCCCTGCCTTGTTCTGCTTGTCGTGCCTGGAAGGCCACAGACCCAGGCCCTGCCCCTCTGGAGCCTTCCCTGCTTGCCGCTACCGCTCAGGCCCAGGAGGGCAGTCCCTTCTGAGAGGAGCACGTGGTTGTCCTGCATGCCTCCTGTGTGGTCACTCGTCGGGGGCTTCACCAGAGGCCACCCTGACTTTGTGTTTGTGGACACAATAAAAAGACCGTTTATTTTTAGCCTCTGGGCTCTTTCTGCCTTTTGGCCCTGGTGGTGGGCAGGGCTCATGACTACCTCTAAACACAGGCGTGCTTGGCTTCTGGGGCTCACTTGCTGGCTCCCCGAGCATGCTCGACACTACCTCCAAGGCCAGCATGGTGGCTGGGGCATGGAAGTGCAGACCTGGCTTCCCTGAGCACACATTTCAGAGGGTGGAGGCACCAGGAAAGGCACCCACCCCTTACCTGCCTGTCTTCTTGCTCACCTCCAGGGGTATTTTGTAATCATCCAAGTTTACATGTGTTTCTCAAAGCGGTGCTAAGGAAACCCAGGACAGAGTGCCACCTGCAGCCAGCATCCTAGTCCCAGCTTCCAGCGGCGGCAGGAAAGCATGGAGGGCTGGCACAGTTCCTGGAAGCCAGGACACAGCTAGGGTGCTGGCTTCAGCCAGTTTCTGCTCCACTGGGCTCCTAGCTATAGGGGCAGGGTTCAGCTGGATCTCTCCTGGCACAGCATCCACAGGCTCCCAGGCTGCATGGCAAGTTTTTGTGGGTCACTGGGCTGTGCCTGTTCTTGCCAGCTGGGGGTCCATTCTGCTTGCCGGTTGTTTCCTATAAAAGTCACGAGGGCTTTGTGTTGCCAATACACTGGGAGAAGGAAAGATGCCATGATGTTTAGTGTCTGGACTTTGTGCCTTTCCCAGTGTGAGGGCTTCCTATGGTGGCCAGAGTGGGTATAGTGGCAGCTCCTTCCAGCAGTGATCCTAAGGAACTGCTGTGGGATATCCCTTGCCTGGGTTGTACATAGCATCAGAAGCTGGCATAGGAAAGGCCGTGACAGCAGGGGAAAATTAGGAGTCCTCACATGGAAAGGGGGGCTTGGCAGGCAGAACAACCACAGTGCTATCAAGCCTGAGAAGCAAGTAAGGAGGAAATGGCGATCTTCTGCCACAGCACTGTCTCCACTCAATGTAGGCCAGATGGAGGGTTCCTAGGGCTTCCCCGACAGCTGAACTCCCACCGGGGCTATGACTTGCCACCACCAGGCTCCCAAGAGTTCCCCAGGGCCCTTTTCAGATCCAGGACTCCCTGGCACTGGACCCCACTCACTTGGATGCACCTAATGACTGTATCACCTCACTCCTTGCCCCCAACTGAGTGCTCCCCAGTGCCAAAACAGGCTACCAGGGCTCCAAGGATTCCTGGGGACACTCAGCCACCAAGGGACTTGAAGGGTTCAGTCAGCAACTTGAAAGCTCTCCAAATTCCCAGTTTGCCCTCTGCCCTTGACCTATCCTCCCGAGGTGGCAGCAGTAGACGGGAGCTGCATGGATGCTCTAAAACTACCTTCTGGGTGGGAACAGACAAGCGGGGCAGTAGCTGGGTGGCTGGGCTGGGTAAGACTTCCACCCAGGACTGCCCCAGAGGTCAGACGCCCCCCGATGAAACTAGCATCCCAGTCCAACTAGGTACAGCCAGTGGGTTCTGCCATTTCAGCCTGAAAGAGGGGGCCACATCTGGAAGCTTCTAGACTGCTCAGTGAAGGGACAGATGGAGCCAAGCCCTGTCCAGGGAAGCACCCCTGCAGAGCTGCCTGTGCCCAGGTCCCACAGGAGCCAGCTAAGCTACAGCATTCCCACGCCGGCCCCCACCCCCCGCCACCAACCCCCGTCCCTGCCCTGGCCCACAGCGCACAGGAAAGACGAGTGTCCCACGCTCTCCAACAGGTGTCCAAAACATGGGCACAGGTCAGGACGGGGCAATGGACACGAGGCCGGGTCAGAGGCTCCAGGTGAGCAGGAGGGGGTTCAGGAAGACCGGGCAGGGGTTGGGGGCAGGAGAAGGTGTCTGTGAGCCCCAGGAGAGCTCCCACCCTGCCCTCCATGGTGTGGTCCAGCTCAGCCGGCACCACAGCCCAGCCGGTGCTGGGTCGCAGGTGCCAGGGGGAAGGCGGGCCCTCAGCCACCGAGAGCCAGAGGCCGAGGGTCCCCAGGCTGCAGCAGGCCCGCTACCAAGGGGGCCCCTGGACGAAGCAACCTCCTGGCCAGAGGGTTCCCCAGAACAGTCTAGGCCTGATGAGGGAAGCCTAGGAAACGGGCGCCCCTCTCCTGCTTCTGCTCTAGGGAGACAGACGCCCAACTCATCCCCGAAGCTTCCTTGTGGCGGCGACGATGGGGGCACTGCTCATGGCTGGGAATGTGGGAGTCCAGGGCAGGGGCGCAGCGCCCACAGACTCGGGGTGCAGGGAAGCTGCCTCGGCCCACACTGCAGGCCAGTGTGTCTCCATCTGCAAGACCACAGCGCCACTGGCCTGGGTCTCAAAAGGCTGGATTGCTCCCTCCACTGTCCTCTGCTCCCCTGATCGGGAGTCCAGAAGGTGAAGGTGATGCCTGATGCTGAGCAGACTTCTGAGCAACTAACTCAAGGCAGCTCATCCCGTCCCATGAGGAGCCCAGGATGAGGGGGCCGAGGGTCCCTGGGGCACACAGCAAGGCGAGTTTCAGGGGGGCTGATGGCACGGGGAGGCGAGGGTGAGTGCGATGGGCGAAAGGTGGGGCGCATGGGGAGCCGAGGATGAGGGGCCGAGGGAAAGGTGGGGTGCATGCAGAGGCGAGGGTGAGGGGCTGAAGGCCGGCTGAGGGCATGGTGGGGCCCACAGGGAGGTGCGACTGAGGAGCTGAGGGGCCCGGGGCCCGTGGGGCACAGAGGGACGGGAGGATGAGGGCACGAGGGAACCATGGGGCTCAAGGGAGGCGAGGGTGAGGGGCCATAGGCCCGTGGGGCGAATGGGGAGGCGAGGGCGAGGGGCTGAGGAAAGTGTGGGGCAGGCACGAGTGGGGCGAAAAGTCCGGGGCTGAAGGCCCGATGTGGCGTGTAAGGAAAAGAGCATGAGGAGCCGAGGGCCCGGTGGGGCGAACGGGAGGCACGGGTGAGGGGTCGAGGGTAAGCTCCGGGGCCGGGGGCTGGGGGCCCTGTGCGGGCCGCAGAACAGGGCGCGCGTTAGGGAAGGCGGGTCAGCGAGGGGGCGCCCTTTTGCTGGTCTGGGGAGTCCCGGCCGCGGTGCCCACAGAGGCGCTGCTCTCCGACGGGAGAGCGAGGCTCGCTCGGGCTCTCCGGGAAGGGTCATGGACCGCGGGGCAGCCAGACTTAGGCCGAGACAGGCGCGAGCCCCGAGCCACGCGACGGTGGGACTGAGGCGCAAGGACCGCGCCCGACACCAGCAGATGGCCCTCTCTGTTCACTCAGGCTGCACGCCGGAGGCTCCGCCCGCCTGGAAAGGCGACTCAGCCAATGAGCGGGCGTGACGCGGGGTCAGAAGCGGCTAAGCCAATGGGCGCGAGGGACCCGGAGACCGCCTTTCTGCCCTGACCGACACGTCCTCTGCCCAATCACCGCCAGCTGCTTGCGTGCGTGCTCCCGAAAGGCGGCTAGGCCAAGCGGGACGCTGAGTCGCATGTCTCCGCCTTGCCGCCTCGACGGACGCGTCCTCGGCCCAATCAGCGCCATCCGTGGCGTGCGACCCTGGCGGCCCCGGCCCGGCTCCCCGGAGTCTGGGCGGTGGGCGGTGCGGCGGGAGGGCTGGGAGAGGCCCGGTGCTGCCCGGCCTGCTGGTGCTGCGGCCCGGTGCCCGTCTCCGGTCCTCCCCGGCCTCGCTGGTGCCCATGGCGCACGCCCTGTTGGACATTTAGCTCAAAAGCTGGTGTTTACAGTTAATTGATCACAGCCAGTTACAGATTTCTTTGTTCCTTCTCCACTCCCACTGCTTCACTTCACTAGCCTAAAAAAAAAGGAACTGCTAGTCTGGTGTGATAGTACTGGAGTTAAGTCTCTTCCCTTGCTTGCGGCATTATATATGATGGTCCTCAGACACTTCCAGGAGAGATCCGGAGTGCAGTTCCAAAATAAGCCCAGAGCACAACCTAGTGTGCCCCTACTCAACACTTGCCCCCTTAAAAATGAAAGGAAATAGCCAACAAATATTCAAGCGGCTGCAGAGATAGCAAAGAGTTAAGCACTTGCTTTACCTGTGTTCTACTGTAGTTCTCTCCCTGAGCATTCCGCTTTAGGCCAAGCCCCCATAAAGAAAAGTGAAAATAGTGGACTGGAGAGATAGTACAGCAAGTGTGGCACCTGTCCTGTGGATTTTATCCTTGTCATTCTAGACGGTACTCCAAGCCCTGCCAAGAGTGATTCCTGAACACAGACTGAAGTAAGTCCCGAGCACTTCTGGCGTGGCCCCAAAATCAAAATCAAAATCAAAACTTCTAAATAGCCCATAGGTGGTAATGCCCCTTTCTTCAGCATGGTGCCTAGTTTTAGAAGAAGTAGTAGGAAAATCATGTATGAATCTTAAACAAGACTATGATAGCTTGTGAACGTTTGTCTTTCCTAAGGAATTAATAACAATGTATATTCATTTATTTATTTATTTATTTAGATACACCCGGTGTTTCTTACAGTTTACTTCTGGCTCCGTGCTCAGGAATCACTCCTGGTTGGGCTAAGGGGACAATATGGGGTGTCATGCATTCACCCCAGGTCGGCCACTTGTAAGAAAAGCAAACACCCTCGCCAAAGGTGCAAACATTAATGAAATCTATTTGCTTTGCTTTTTGGAAGCTCACAGTATATGTTACACTACATTCCTCATGCCAGTATGGTAAAGTTATCTCATTTAATCTGCTTGCACGTGAGTTTATTTGTGTGTGTATGTAATATGGAGGAAGTAATCCAGAGCCCCATAATGCCAGGCATGAGCTCCATTTCTGAGCCAAACCCCTAGTTTCTTAGGTACCTGCTGTTTGAGAGAATTTATGGCCTCAGAATATATCAAAAGTCCCCATGATGGCGGTTAGCACATTTGGGGGGGGGCACATCCAGCGATGTTCAGCAGTAACCTGGCTCAGGAATTTCTCCTGATGGTTCAAGGGGGAACAATATGGGATGCCAGAGATCGAAGTGCATTAGCCTTGTGCAAAGAAAGGGCCTTACCTTCTGAATTTTCTCTCCATCCCTTTTTCTGGTACTGAGGAAGCAGGCAGGTAGGGAAGGGCTCCCCACACCGTAATAAAAGTTCTTGATTGTAATAAAACTAAGAGATGAGACTTGGAGGAATTTGTCACTGAGAAGATATTTACCTGAAGCCTCTGTAGCCCAGAGAAAGCAGAGACAACCCCCACATACACTGGAGAGAAGCGCAGCACAAATGAATGCTAGGAATGAAATGTCAAAGAAGACATCAATTACCCCAACTCTTCTCTCCCACCCCCACCCCCCATAACCACCCTAGCAATGGACTAGAGAGAAAGGCCCACATGGGGCCAGTTGGGAGAATCCCTATAAAATCCCACTTGGAACAAAGCAAGAATATGTAGGCATGTTGCTGGCCCATGTATATGCACCCCATATGCACATGTGGCCCACATCTTCCCCTGTTGAGGTGTGGACTTTTATACTTGATCTCTGGGCTGTGTACTCTGTCCGCCTTTGGAGAAGCCTACACTCTGTCCTGAGCCAGTTACACTCTATCTTATCTTAACCTCCCCTTCCCCAGAATTTCTTTTTTGTTTGTTTTGGTTTTTGGGCCACACTTGGTGGTCCCAGGAGTTACTCCTGGCTCTGAGCTCAGAAATAGCTTCTGGCAGGCTCGGGGGACTATATGGGATACTGGGAATTGAACTCGGGTCCGTCCCAGGTCAGCCGAGTGCAAAGCAAATGCCTTACTGCTGTGCTATGGGTCCAGCCCACCTTCTGCAGAATTTCTAAATAAAACCCTCCGTTTATTTTTTTTAAATAAAACCGTTTTTACTCACCACTCATCTCCTGAATTTATTTCTGAGAGAAAGACAATGGACTTGAAAGGCCTATGTAAGATCTAGGACTGATTTTCTTTTCCTGCAAAGAGCAACTCCTCACTCCAGCTGAGTCCACAGTTCCCTGAGAAATGGTATGGTGGAGATTGACTCCCATGCTGGCCAGAACAAGGGTGGCTTGACAGCGGCCCAGCGGGACTGTTGGGATGTGAGATCTGTGCTGTGAAAAGGTTCATTCACGGCAGACTTTATCAGTCTTAGATTTCTCAGCAATTCCCACTGTGGCATAGGTAGGGAGAGAGAAAATGGCAGATTCTCTCCTCCAGGCAGCCATCTCTCTCCTCCCCATGTCACATAAGTCACCCAAGGGCCCCCACTGGCTTCAGTACAGTCAAAGCTTTGACCTTGCCATGCATCAATCTCTCTCGAGAACTACCACTAGCATAGAGCGGTGCTCCTTTCAAGAACACCGTCATAAGGAACAGTCTTCCTGGAGGTGTGTCCATCAAATGGGGATCACTAGGCCTCAAGAACATTAGTGTCAATGTGAAGCTGACTCTCTTAAGGAGAATTTTGTTTTTGTTTTTGGGTCACACCCGGCAGCGCTCAGGGGTCCCTCCTGGCTCTGTGCTCAGAAATCGCCCCTGGCAGGCACGGGGGACCATATGGGATGCCGGGATTGGAACCACCGACCTTCTGCATGCAAGGCAAACGCCTTACCTCCATGCTATCTCTCGGGCCCCTAGGAGAAACATCTTGAAACATCTTGAATGTGGCCCAGCCTCCTTGAATGCGACACAGTTTCCCTCTAGTGGCATCACATTGAATTTGGGACAGTGTCCCTATCGCAAAGAGGGACCAGCCCCATTACCTCAAACAAGGCTCTTTTTCTAGGATCAGCCTTCCTTTAGAAGAATTATCTTTTTTTTTTTTTTTTTTTTTGGTTTTTGGGTCACACCTGGCAGTGCTCAGGGGTTATTCCTGGGTCCAGGCTCAGAAATTGCTCCTGGCAGGCACAGGGGACCATATGGGGCGCCGGGATTCGAACCGATGACCTCCTGCATGAAAGGCAAACGCCTTACCTCCATGCTATCTCTCCGGCCCCGAATTATCTTTTTTGCCACACCTGGTGGAATTCAGGGGTTCCTCCTGGCTCTGCGTTCATAAATCGCTCCTGGCAGGCTCGGGGGACCATATGGGAGTCCAGAGACCGAACCTGGGTCTGTCCTGGGTCAGCCACATGCAAGCAAAAGCCGTACCGCTGTACTATCTCTCCGGCTTTGAGAATTATTTATTATTATTATTATTTGATTATTATTTGGTTTTTGTGTCACACCCAGCAGCGCTCAGGGGTTACTCCTCGCTCTGCGCTCAGAAATCGCCCCTGGTAGGCACTGGGGACCATATAGGATGCTGGGATTCGAACCACCATCCATCCTGGATCGGCTGCGTGCAAGGTAAATGCCCTAACGCTATACTATCTCTCTGGCCCCACCGAGAATTATCTTGAATGTGGTTCAATCTTCTATTCTCCCATAGGAGAATAACCTCGAACTGGATGAGTCCACCTGGGAGAATGAGCTCAAGTGCACATCTGTCTCCCTCTGAGGAATGAGTATGGAAGTGAATGGAGTAGGCCATTTGTATGCCACCAAGCCTGGTTAGATTCCTGAACCACATAGTCTCCCGAGCCTGCCAGAAGTGATCCCTAAGCATAGAGCCAGGAGTAAGCCTTGACCACAGCTGTTTGCGCTCCCCAAAAGGTGAATGAACATTCCTCTCATAGAATGACCTGGAATGAGAGCATTCCCTCTGGGGCAGGAGGCAGCAGAGGTACCTGCCTGTGGGCCTGTTCCTGCTTCTGCTGGTCCCTCTGAGTAGCTGAGCCACTTCCTCAGTCCAAGTTTTGAGACCCAAGCCTCCTGGAACCTGCAGAGCCCAGCTCTTCCAGGCCTGGGGTGTCCTGTGGACCCCAGACTTGATACTTATCAGTGAAAGGTGGAGCCAGACCTTTCCACTGGTGCTCATAACCCATCCTCACTGCCACTCAGGGGATGTGACCAAGTGACCCCTGCTACCCAAACAAGAAAAGGTCTGAAAAAAGGGAAAAGATCTGGGGACTGGTGAGATACCACAGCAGTAGAGTGTTTGTCTTGCACGTGGCAGACCAGGGATGGACCTGGGTTTGATCCCCAGCATCCCATATGGTCCCCTGAGCCTTCCAGGAGTGATTTCTGAGCACAGAGATGGAAGTAAACCATGAGAACTGCTGGGTGTGGCCCCAAACAAACAAACAATCAAACAAAAACAAACAACAACAAAAAAAAAAAAACAAAAAGAAGGGGCTCACCTCAAAGAACATTGAGTAGCAGCTGACTAGATGTGGCCAGAGCAGGCTGTGTACCTCATACTGGGGCTCCCCAGCCCAAGCCCCATTTCAGGGTGCCATGGAATGGCCAGCCTAGCCTCCTCATGGAGAGAGTACCAGGTTGTCCTGGAGATAGGCCAGATGTCCTGAGGGTGCTGACTGGCAGGGGAGTTGTGAGAGAACTCATTTGCCTTTAGGGCTTTGCATGCAAGAGGCTTGGAGGCCCAGAGCATACAGTAGGGGGACCCTCAACACAGCATCAAGAACAACCCTATAACAAGGTGTAATCCAAAGAAGAGGGGAGTGGGATAGAGGGAGAAGTAGAAAGAGAAGGGAAGGAGAAAGAGGAGATGAGGGTGAAGGAGGAGAAAGGAGACAAAAGGGAATGAGGAATATGAGAAAAGGAGGAGGAGAAAAGGAAAGGTGGTGGAGGAGGAGGAAGAGGAAGAAAATGGGAAGGAGGAGGAAAGGGGGATGAAGGAGAAAAAGGAAGAGAAAGAGAAAGAGGAGGAAGAAGAGTAGAAGAAGAAAGAGGATAAAGGTAAAGAAGGAGGAAGAACTGCAGAAGGGGAAGGAGTAAAAGGAGAAGGAGGAAGAGGAAGAAGAGAAGGAGGGAACAGAGGAGGAGCCAGAGGAGGAGGGGGAGGAGGAAGAGGAGAAGGATGTGGGGTAGAGCAGAAGGAGGAGGAGAAGAAAAAGGAGATCTAATAAGGGGTTAATATCTAAGATAAATGAGGGACTGTTAGAGCTTAATAAAAAGAAAACATCTAGCCCCATCACAAAATAGAGGGAGAGCAGAAACTTCCTCAAAGAAGAAATACAGATGGACAAAAGACACGTAAAAATGCTTCGCACCAGGGATCAGAGTGATAGCACAGTGGGGAGGATATTTGCCTTGAATGCGGTCAATCTGGGTTCTATTCCTGGCATCCCATATGATCCCTCAAGCCCACCAGAAGTGACTCCTGAGCACAGAGACAAGAGTAACCCCTGGCACTAATGTGTATAACCCCCCCCCCCGCAAACCAAAAAAGTTCCATATCGTTAATCATCAGGGAGGTGACAATCAAAATAAGGAGATATCACCTCTGACCACACAGACGGGCACACATCACAAAGAGTAAGAACAACCAGTGCTGGCGTGGATGCAGGGAGAAAGGGACTCTCACTGCTGGTGGGAATGCAGACTGGTCCAGCCTTTTTGGAAAACAATATGGATATTCCTCAAAAAAATAGAAGTTGAACTTCCATATGACCCAGAAACACCTCATAGAAATATATATCTTAGAAACCCCAAAACACCAGAGATATAAGCCCTCTGACTCTTATGTTCATTGCAGCATTATTTACAATAGCCAGAACCTGGAAACAATCCAAGTGCATGAGAACAAGTGAGTGGCTAAAGAAACTGTGGTACATCTACACAAAGGAATACTATGTAGTTGTTAGGATAATGAAGTTATGAAATTTGCTTATTCATGGGTGGATATGGAGAGTATTATGCTGAGCGAAATGAGTCAGAGGGAGAGGAATAGACATAGAATGATTGCACTCATTTGTGGGATCTAAAATAAAGACAGTATGATAAGTAATAATATTTAGAGACAACAGAGAAAAGGGCCAGGAGGACCAGTCCATGGTAGGAAGCTTCTCACAAAGAGCAGGAGAGTGCAGATAGGGTAGAGAAGGGACCACTATGACAATGAGAGTTGGAAATTATCATTCTGGACAAGAACTGGGTGCTGAAAGGGGATAAAGTGATAGGTAAAATATCCCTTCTATAGCAATATTGCAAATCACAGTGACTTAAAGGGAAAAAAAGAAGAGAGAGAAGAAAATGTATGCCCCAGAGCAAGTAGGGGAGAGGGCAGTTTGGAGGGCGAGAGGGAAACTGGGGACTTTGGTGGCTGGAAATGTGCACTGATTGGTGGAGGGTTTTGGACATTATTACTGAAAGTCAATCATGAACAAATGACTTTGTAATTGTGTACCTCATGGTGATTCAAGTAAATAATGTATTTATAAATAAATAAAAACAGGAGGAGGACATAGGGAAGGAAAAGGCAAAGGAGTTGGAGAAGGGGAAGTAGTAAAAGAGGAGAACAAGAAAGAGGAAAAGGAGGAAGAGGAGAGGAAGAGGAGGATGTGAAGTAGAATAGGAGGAGGAAGAGGAGCAGAAGCAGAAAGAGGAGGAGGGGAAGAAAGAAAGGGAGGAGGATAGCAGGAGTAGAAAGAGAAGGAGAAGGAAGTAGAGAAGGGGAAGGAGAAAAAGGAAGTGAAGGATGTGGAAGGGGAGGAGGTGCAGAAAAGGAGAAAGAGGAAGAGGAGAAGCAGGAGGAGAGGAGGAAGAGGGGGAAGTATAGGAGGAGGAGAAAGAAAAAGGAAAGGAGGAGGAGAATGAGAAGGAGGAGAAAGCAAAGGAGGAGGATGTGGAGGCAGAGTAGAAAGAGGAGGAGAAGCAGAAGGAGGAAGAGAAGAGGGAAGAATAGGAGGAGAAGGGGAAAGAGAAGGAAGAGGAAATGGAGAATGAGGACTAAGAGAAAGGAGGAGAAATAGAAGGTAAAGAAAGAGCAGGAGGAACAGGAGGAGGAGAAGAATGAGAAAGAGGAGGAGGGGAAGAAGAGGGGGAGAATGACAAGGAGAAGGGAAAGGAGAAGTAGAAAGAGGAAAAGAAGGGGCCGGAGCGGTGGCGCAAGCAGTAGGGCTTTTGCCTTGCACGTGCTAACCTACGATGGATCACAGCTTGATCCCCCGGCATCCCATATGGACCCCCAGACCAGGAGCGATTTCTGAGCGCATATCCAGGAGTAACCTTGAGCGTCACCGGGTGTGGCCCAAAAAGAAAAAAAAAAGAGACATTTGGTGTTTTCATTCATGTGGTGTTCTAAGGTTTGTTTGGTTTTTGGGTCACACCCGGTAGGGCTCAGGGGCTACTCCTGGCTCTAGGCTTAGAATAGCCCCCCCCCCCGCCCCCGGCAGGCTCGGAGGACCATATGGGATGCCGGGATTCGAACCACCGTCCTTCTGCATGCAAGGCAAACACCCTACCGCTGTGCTATCTCTCCTGCCCAGGTTTTTTGTTTGTTTTGTTTTGGGGCCATACCCATCAGTGTTCAGGGGTTACTCCTGACTCTGTATTCAGGTCATTCCTGGTGGGCTCGGGGGACTTTATGGGATGTGGCTAGAATTGAAACCAGGATGTCCGCATGCATGGCAAACGGTGGTCATCCCTCTAGCCTGCCTTTGAGAACCCCTCCTGGCCTGCAGTGCTATGAGTGGTCCCTTCTCATTTCTGAGGAAGGTGCTGAATGCTGAGCCGCCAACAGCAGCCCCTCCTTGGATTATGGTCAGAAGTGTCGCCTTCCTCCTCTGCACACTCGGGGCTACCTGGGCTGCACCCCACACACCCGATCCTTCTGCCCTTGGTCTCCGCCACCCCGCGTTACCACCCCACAACCCAACCCACTGATACCCTTTTTCTCAGCCAGCCCTACCTCCATCCTCTATAGTCTCAGCCCATTCCAGGGTTTCATGCCTTCCCTGTACCTCACAGCCTGAGGGGTTCAGAGTGTATGGTGCCAGACTTTGGGGTCGGATCCCGCTAGAGCTCAGGTGATGCTGATTGGCTGAAACTAGTGAATGACAGGACAAAACCTAATGACGTTTCGCGACCCAGCGCGAGCATGTTGCCATGGAGATGCGGAGGGCGGGTAGAGGGCCAGTAGGGCGGGTCGGGCTTGAGGACCGGCGTGGGACTGTGGCCAATGGTGGGTCGGAGCGTGCCGGGCAGGGCAGGAGAGGGCGGCGATTGGCCGTTCGGGTGCCGGGGGGGGGTTGAGGGGGGAGGGCAGAGGTCGAGGCAGGAGAGAAGGAACCCAGGTGCCTGCCTCCTTGGATAGGAGTCAATAACCAGGGCAGTGGGACCAGAGTAAGAGCCCCACTCCATCTCCACAGGCTGCCTGGCCTCCCTCTCAGCTCATTGCATCTGTGAGGGCACCACTGGGCAGTTTCTCGGGGCCTTAACTAAGCCTTGGAAGGAGACTTGTACTTGGCACTCCATGTGGCAGATATGGCACCAGAACCTGACCAGGACTCGGTTTCCAGTCCACAGGGCTAAAGTGCCTCACGCAGTCATCCTCCTTCCAGGACTCTGTGTGCTTAACACACACTCACACACACACAAGGGGGTATGAAGTCCTTAAACTGTATCCACCCCCTCAGTGGTGAAAATGAACTTTGTGGTGTGCACCATGGAGGCCTGCCAGATCAGGAAAACACCCTGGAGCCAGCCCGCTCCAGTGTGTGGATCCTCGGAGGCACCAGGTAGTCAGGCATCCAGGTGGCACATATGCTTCCAATTCACAAGAAAGTCCCAAGCATGCTAGACAGAGGGTGCAGGGCTGGCAGCATGAGTAGCGGATTATGATGAAGGGGTGCAGGGTTATTTTTTGGGGTGACACATGTTCTACAGCAGAACAAGCACCTTGTGTTTGTACACTTTGTTTTTTGGGGGGGCATGCTATACAAGTGGTACATTTTTTAGGCCAGACTGTACCTTTTTGGTTGTTCAGCAGTGCTCTGAATCATTCGTGGTAATGCTCAGGGGGACCATATGGGATACAGGGGATTGAACCCAGCACTCCATATGGTCATGTATATAGGGCAAGCTCCCCACACTCTGTATAATCTCTCCAACCTCTGAACTGTTTTGTTTTGTGGCCACACCTGGTGGTGCTTAGGGTTTACTCCTGGTTCTATGCTCAGACCTGGGGGACCATAAGTGGTTCCAGGTAGCTGTGTGCAAGGTAAGTGCCTTCCCCTCTGGACTATGGCTCTGGCCCCCTAAACTGTATATTTTAAAAAGATGCATTACTGTTTGGATGTGTGAGGGCACTTACATGATTTGTTTATTTCCATTTTAGTGTGAAATGGAAGTTTGAGGGTAGATACTAATTCTGAGGAAGACAGAGGGAGGGAGGGAGGGAAGAGGGGAAGGAGGGAGGGAGGGAGGAAGACTCATGAAGGAAGGCAAATCACACATTTGGAGCTGGATGCTATTCCAGAACATGAATTCTAGATAATACCTCTGAACCAACTGCTTGCTGATGAGGAGAAAATAAGCAGTGATGTGTTTACTCTCAGTAATGTTCAGTGCTGCCCAGGAAGAACACCAGCTTCTAGGGTAAGGCCTGGTCCCTGGCACATACACATTAGAGAGAAGCAACCTGGAGCAAGCAGTTCCTGAGGGCAGGGGAGGACCAGAACCATGCAGGCCCTTGTCAGTTCTGCTGGCTAGGAGTAAGGAAACAACTTGGTGCCAAGTCCTTCAGTCAGTGAAGGAGTCCCTAAAGGTATTTTCATATTGTGACCTATATCATTAAACTTTTGACTTGTACCCCTACTTTTTTGTTGTTTTGGGCTATACCTGGCAGTGCTCAGTTACTCCTGATTGTTTTCAGACATCACTCCTGGCAGGCGCGGGGGAACAATGTGGGATGCTGGGAATTAAACCTGGGTGGCTGTGTACAAGGCAAATGCCCTACCCACTGTGATATTGCTCAGGCCGCAATTTGTACCCCTATTTTTTGGCTATACTCAGTGATGCTCAGGGGTTACTACTAGCTATGTACTCAGAAATCACTCTTGGTTTGGGGGACCATATGAGATGGCAGGGGATTGAACCACAGTCAGTCCTATTTTATCGCATGTAGGACAAACTCTACCACTTGCACCACTGCTCTGGCCCCTGTATTTCTATTTTATTTAAATTTTAATTGCTTTATTTAAGCACCATGGTTATAAAATTGTTTATTGTTGTTTCATTCATAGAATGTACACCACCCTTTACCATGCACCCCTCCCACCACTGATGTCTCCTGTTGGCCCCCCTCCTATCTGTCTCTCAGGTAGGCAATTAATTTGCTTTTTTGTCTTTCTCCCTTTCCTTTTTGACACTATGATTTGACTATTGTTAGTGGTGGGGTGCCCAGCATGTCACTTTCTTCCATTTCATCACTAAATTCTTGTCTAGAGTGAGCAGTTCCAACTATCGTCATAGACCATTCTTTACCTGGCACTCTTTGTGGCAAGCTTTCTACCCTGGACTGAACCTCCTCACCCTTATTTATTGTCTTTGGATATTGTTACCATACTATCTCATTCTTATATCCCTCTGACTCATTTTACTCAGCATAAAAATCTTCATGTCCATCCATGTATAAGCAAACTTCATGTCTTAATTATTCCTACTGGCTGCATGGTATTCCATTATGTAGATATACCAGTTTCTTCATTCATCTGTTGTCGGGCACCTGGGTTGTTTCCAGGTTCTGGCTACTGTAAATAGTGCCGTGCTGAACATAGGAGTTCAGAGGGCATTTTTGTGTTGTATTTTTGTGTTCCTGGGGTATATACCTAGGAGTGGTATTGCTGGATCTTATGGAAGCCCAATTTATAGCCTTCTGAGGAATGTCCATATTGATTTCCAAAAAAGGCTAGACCAGTCTGCATTCCCACCAGCAATGAATAAGAGTCCCTTTCTCCCGCCATCACTGAATCTGCCCCTAACTTAAATACCCCAGGTCACACCATTTCTTGGGCCAATGGAGGTTGCCCATGGAAAAGGTATAAGCAGCCTGAAGGTTGGGCTGGTACTTCAGGCCACCCAGTGGTTCTTCTTCTGTTCAGCACCCTTTCCCAGGATCATTTTGGGGCTCCCAGCTATAGTCTCTTCCCCAAGGGAAGGAGCATCTATACAGGGGAAAGCCAGAGAGAGGAAGGCAACTGCTTTGGAAAAGCTTTATTAATGAGGACTGAACAGGGTCTGGAATGAGGTGTGCGAGCATTAATAGTGTCGCTCACTGGGCAAAGGACATGCTGTAGAAGCCTGTGATAGTGTGGAGGGGGGCTTGAACAGCACATCTCTCTATAGGCTAGTGACTGAATGCTCAGAATACCCTGCTGCTGCCCAGCCAGACTGCAGAGGGAAGATGCAAGTGACCACCAGAGACAAGCCAGTGTGGTGACATGACACCTGGGAATCTGCAGGTAGGAGGGTAGTGGGAGTGTTGGAACAGGGAGCCACATTGCCCAGCCTCTGTGGGCCCTAATTCCATGTACGTGGCTTTTACGTGCAGAAGCGCATTTACCAAACTCTTCCCAAGCACAGCCCAGTGAGCTCAAATCTCACTCTGGTATTATTTAAGATGTTATGCCCAGGGCCCGGAGAGATAGCACAGCGGCGTTTGCCTTGTAAGCAGCCGATCCAGGACCAAAGGTGGTTGGTTCGAATCCCAGTGTCCCACATGGTCCCCCGTGCCTGCCAGGAGCTATTTCTGAGCAGACAGCCAGGAGTAACCCCTGAGCACTGCCGGGTGTGACCAAAAAAAAAAAAAAGATGTTACGCCCAACATTGTAGCCCAACAGGGATAATGAAGCCCATCTCCAGAGATGTGGCTAACAGGAATAGGAAGGGAACAAAATTGATTTTCTATGAGAACAATGAAGATCAACAACATAGGTTTGAAGGTCAGAAGGCAGCCTGCTTCACTGGAGCTTCAGAAGATGCTCCACAGCTTTGACAATATACTTGGCGCTGTTTCCGTACTTGTCTAGCAGCTCACTCTCCCTTCTACTCTGGGGCACCCCAAACACTGCCATCTGATGGATGATGATGTCAGGCTCCATGCAGATGGCCGAAGACACAGCCTCTCCAATGCCACCTGGGGATGCAGAAAACAGCTTGGACCTTTGAGTAGCCGGTTGGCCTTGGAGTCCCAGGAAAAATGTTCTTATCCCTCACTCACTCATGTGAATGCGAAAATGACCACTGGAAAATTGGTGGTCTTCAAATGGCCCCCCTATCTATAGCCAGGGCTTGCCACTGGTCCCCCCAAATAGGGTAGGGTATGTGGTGCACCAGTGTCATAGCTCTCAGACCCAGGTGATCCATTCCCATCCACCCATGAATCTCCCTAATGGGCCCGAGGCCTGAGATGTGCAGCCTTCCCAGTGAGACTGGCCTAGACTGCAGGCACTGTGGGGAACTTTCTGGACAAGCACGTTGTTCCCTACAATGCCATTGCTCCCTGTCAACCTGCTCTTTTGCATTTTCTCTGGATTCTTTGTACAGATCCACCTTTGGGGATATCAATCCAAATATCAACCACACAAAAGGCAAGGACATTGTGATACGTTTACTGAGCCTTCCATCAGTGTGCCCACAGAAGGGAAGATGTGGGCTGTATAGCATGTGTTGTGGGATGTCAGCATGGCTGGGGACATGTTGGGCTTTACCTTCAAAGTGGTGGTCCTCCACAGTGATGACCTGGCACCGGTGGCCCTGGCATTGGTGATGACTGACATGGTATCCAGGGGCTTCACAGTGATGACACGGATAAAAATCCCTACACAATAGTCCACACACCAGTAAAGAAGATGAAGCCAACAGTAGCAAAAAACTTGGAGGTATCCCAAGCATGAGCCTCAGCCACTCCCACTGACCTTTTTTATGGAGGATGTCAGCAGCCACCAAGGCTTCGTGAAGGGTCACTCCAGCTCCAATAACAGTGACTTTGTCCTCCTTACTATGGCGCACGACCTGGCAGGTTTCCACAAAGCACAAGTGCCTGGTCAGTCCCATGACCATCATCTCAGAGAGGAAGGTATTTTGTGACATTGCTTGTCACCATTCCCCTTTCTGAGTTCACTATCAGAAGGACAGTCTTTCCGGATAAGCCCCATTTCACAGTTATTTTACAAATCCCAACCATTTCTCATGATTTACACCAGGGGCACTGCTCCAGTGACCAAGCCCTGGCTCAGGGGCCAAACCTCTCAACAAAGAATGCCAACTTCTGGTGGGGGCTTTTTACTGGCATTTGAACCACTCTGGGCTGGGTGCAAGGTCCCTCAGTCCTGCTGTGGTGACCTGGGTGCCCTTAGCACTGCTGGGCAGCACTAGGAGAGGTTCCCCCAGATTAAAGAAAAAAAGGAACCATTGCTATAGAAAAGAAAAGTAGCAAGGCTATAGGCCCTCTGATCAGTGTGGAAACATAAGTTTTTAGGGACTTTCAGAAAGCCAGCCCTCAAATTCTCCACACTCTTGATTATTAGAATAGGGCCAATTGCATGACTTTGTCCCTCCTCACAACACAGGCCCTGTGTGGAGCTAGGGAAGTGCAGGGGACAACTAAGTCTGAAACTTGACTGCTTGAGAGGTGGTCCTGAGGCTGCTCTGGGCACCTGGGAGCCTGAGGTCTAGCCAGGTAGACTCTCACTTCACAGCACAACACAGCAGTTGCTTCAGGCAACTTAAGACAGCAGAGACAAGAGCAGGGCCCAGACCTATCCTGTACAGGGCACTCTCACGGAGGAGACTAACTTGGGCTGGGGAGGTTAGGGAAGTTAGTTTACATGTAATCTCTGTGAAGGGAGCATATGGAGTTGGGGCTCTAACTAGGGTTTGTTACAGTCAAGGCAAACCTTAGACTCTAGATGCTGACCTGCCATTTCCAGGATTTTGTTTAGTCAAATTGAAGCTGTGTTGTTTCAGCCACAAAACTCAAGGTCCTGCAAGTTACTTCTCAGGAAAACTCTGCTGGGAAAGGACCAAGCCATGTCCCAGCTGCTGCCCTATGAGAGCCAGATAGCTGTCCTGGCAGAAGCCCAGTCACACAGACGAACAGGGAGCCTCACCTTGGCCTGCCCAACTTTGAAGTTCTCCTGCGGATTGTAGATGACATCCATATCAGGGCGGCTGATTCAGATGTAGCAGATCCCCTAGGGCACAAGCAGGGTGTCAGAAAGTGAGAGCGCTCAGGTTGCTCCCTCCACAGAGGAGAGAGGCACTTGCCAGGCTGAGTGCCTTTCCTGAACCTGCAGAACCCAATCTCAGGGCAAGTGCAGCAAGCAATGCCCCTAAATGTACCTTGGTAATGGCTGCCAGGAACACGGCATACTCAGTAGAGACAGCATCGCTCGGGTAAAAGGTAGTGCAGTTAGGAATGTTCCGGAATATGGCCAGGTCCTCCAGCGCCATTTGGGAGGGACCATCTTCCCCTGAAGAAGCAAAGTCACACTCAAACAAGACATATGCCCCCACACAGAGTCCTCTCTAACCTGTCTCACCAACCCCATATGCCAATCCTTCCTTCACTCCTGCATTCTTGCAAACACACACTAGTCCTGCACTCTGGACCAACTGGTAGCTCTCTTCCTTGCACAGGTGGACAGTGGGCTGCACGTGCCCTGCCTGCTTGACCTAGCAGACACTGGGTCCATTTCCTATGAGTCCTAGTTGCTTCTCAGAGTTTTCTTCCAAGTAGTCCCCTTGGGGCCCCTGGGGGTGCTGTTCTTAGTAAGAAAGCCTAAACCTGTTTCAGAGTGTGAACTTCACAGGCACAGAGAAGCCTAGCTGCTCTCTAAAAAGGGACATACCATGCCCCACCCTCATCTGGTCTGGGTCCAACGACTAAGCCAGAGGCCACTCCAAGGAGCAGACCTGGAGCTCTCTGTGTGCTCTGCATTGAATGCTCTGCCCATGTCAGGTGCCAAGCTCTCTGATCTGTCAGACCCTAAAACTCTGTTTCCATCAGGTTCCCCAGAACACTTGATTTACTCTTGTAAACCTGATCTTCAGGTTCGGGGTTCAATCTACCACTTGAGCTCGGTTCGGGGTTCAATCTACCACTTGAGCTCAACCCAGCCTCACATTCTAGTCAAGTGCTCTGACATTCTATCCTGGTGAAAGAAAGGGAGTGGCAGCATACCCCCGGACACTCCTAAGTGAGAGCCCATGATGTTGACATCAGAGTTGCAGATGGCCCCCGTGCAGACTTGATCAAATGCATGGGTCATAAAGGCAGAGAAGGAGCAGGCAAAGGCAATGGTTCTACCACGTGTGGCACAGCCCAGAGCCACGCTCACCTGCAATGGAGAAGGAATGAGAACACTCTCGGGTCATGGTTTCATCTTCCTTCAGGGCAGATCATGTGGTTCCCCAAAGGACCCCTTCCATACCCTTCCTGCCTTACATTCCTGGGCCTCAACCAAGCAAGCCTATAATGCACAGAAGCTACTGCCCAGAAAGTAGAACTCTTCCTGCTGAATGGCTGGCACTCAACCTTGCCTGGACACTACAGATGGAGCAGTGCCCTCCTGCTCTTGGGCTATTCTGACACCAAGTCCGTCCTGGTCCTCCTGCCAAAGGCTGTGCTTCTGGCTTACCACCTGACCAGTGGAAGAACACCAGGTCTTCATCTGAGATAGCCATGCAGCCACAGTGGGCATCAGGCTCTTCCTCCTTATCTGACCTGGCTGGGATGTCCTTGCACCATGCTGGGTCATAATTAGGGCTGCTGGAGCTGGCTTGAGCTGGGATTTGGGATCTGCACTAAGACATTGCCTCCACTCAAGACAAGCAGGCTTCCTGAAATCTTCATCCGTCTTAGGGAAGAGAGGTGTCTCCTCCAACCCTTCCAGCAGCCACTGGACAGAGGGCCCCATTCTGGCAATAAAAGCCCCAAGACACTTTGGCATCATCACAGAAAGGGAAGCACATTCTTAGCCAGGTGTTTTTCTAGGCTTGCTTTGTAAAAATGGCGAGAACTCAGTGAACTTAACTTTTCCAGGGACACATTCCTAAACAAGCTAAAAAGAGACTGTCACATGACTGCTCCTTGTAAGTAGGAAGGAATTTTAAGAATTGAATGACATCCCTACAGCAAAACTCCTTCCTTTCCCATCTACTCATGGATGTGAACAAGTTTCCGAGCACTGACGTCAGTGACAAAGAATGGGCCTGCTTCTCATTCTTGGCTTACCGAGCTGTGAGCTTTCATGAACAAACAGTTCATGGCTCGAACCATGGGGCTAAGACAGTGCAGCAGGGAGGGCACTTGCCTTATACAAGGTCAACCTGGGTTCGATCGTTGGCACCCCACAAGGGAGTCTCAAGTCCCACCAGGAGTGATTCCTGAGCACAGAACCAGTAATCAACCCTGAGCACTTTTGGGTGTAGCCCCCAAACCCCTCCAAAAAAGTAACTAGAACCAAATCTCTATCCAGAAGCAAAATGCAATGTTCACAGGTAAATGGAGTCAGAATACATTTTAAAACTATCAATACTGGTGTGTTTTTATTGCAGGGTCAATAAAAGGCTTTCGTGCATAATATATGTTGAGGAAATAAGAACCCAGGTAGAAAAGGGGATAGAATTTCTTAAAATTAAAGAGTGGCATCTTTATATAATCATATGATCAGAGTATGTGAACTGATTAAAAATCCAGATCCTAACTTAAAACAAGGCAGGAAAAGAGGAGTAAAACCAAATAAATAGGGGCAGAATTCAGAGCTCAGAATAATAATGACAAGTTGGGGATGTGGCTCAATGGTAGATGCTTCACAAGCATGAGAGCAGGGCTCAACCCCAACCCAACCAGGAAAGCTCTACAACCTCCAGTGCATGGTGAGAGCAAACACATCAAGAGAAATGATTCAACAGGCCTGTCATTCTGTCCAACCTATCCAACCTGTCCTCTGGGAGCTTTACCCACACCATAGGGCCCAGCAGTACTCTTGGGTGGATGCTCAACTCCTCTCTATTCTTGTCAAGCAGAAGCACACTGCACCCAGGGACTTTAGCCCCACCCTCATGCCAAGCTATCTTCCTGCCTTGACCCCAGTCCAGAGTGTGAGGGACCTGAAGAGCCATGTGCTCCAAAGTTGTCTGTGCCACTACTCTTAACAGGCATCCCTCCCCATTCTCTGCCACTCCTACCTCAACTGCAGTGGTACCTCTTTTGCCTGCCCTAACTGCACTCCCACCACAGCCCCAGCCAATCTTGGGACCCACGCACCAGGAAGCTAGAGCCCTGGGGGTGCTGACCACAGGCACTGAGGAGGAGTGGTTTGAGGGAAGCTGAGATCAGAAAACAAAGTTGGGAAAGGATATCGTTCAGTGAGCCCATGGGGCAACAGTCCCCTCATGGTGGGGATGCCCTGCTCTACTGATCAGTTCTGACTGGGCACAAGTCCATGGCCAGTTGACTGTGGCTGCCCTGGAACTGAGTCTAAAGAACTGACCAGGGCCCGGAGAGATAGCACAGCGGCGTTTGCCTTGCAAGCAGCCGATCCAGGACCAAAGGTGGTTGGTTCAAATCCCGGTGTCCCATATGGTCCCCCGTGCCTGTCAGGAGCTATTTCTGAGCAGACAGCCAGGAGTAACCCCTGAGCACCACTGGGTGTGGCCCAAAAAAACAAAACAAAACAAAAAGAACTGACCAAAGCTCTCCTTGTTTCAAATGAGTCTACTCTAGGGCCGGAAGCTCTGGTACCCTATGTCTGAAAGAGTGAGGAGTTCTGTCTGTGCTAGTTGAGCTCAGGTAGTGAACAAAGGCCACCTGACCTGATGGATGAGTTCTCAGAGATGTGTGCACAGGACTGATCCCAGCCCCACTCCCAGAGCTCTGTGGGCCACAGTCTCATGGAGTGGTCAGAAAGCACCATCCCTGCAGCTTTCAAACTACTGGACTCTCAGCTGGCAGAAGGGGCTGGGTGCTGAGCAGAACCAAGAGGACCACGCAGAGATACCAGTGGGATTGGGATGCTTCTGCCTGAATCTGCAGCCTGCTGTCTTAAGTCTCCCCCGAGAGGGGCCAGGCAGCTGCTTCAGAAGCAGCCTTTCACATCGCTTTCTCCCTGCATCCCTGCATTCAGGCTCTCTGGCTCCTGCACCTGGCTTTTGGCATGAAAGGAAATGAGGGGCAGGCTACCAATGCCCATGAGCCCACAATACACCTACCATGTTTTTTTGTTTTGGGGGGTTTGGGCCACACTTGGTGGTGTTCAGGGGTTACTCCTCGCTCTGCATTCAGAAATCGTTCCTGGCTGGCTCGGGGGACCACCATGTGGGATGCTGGGGATCGAACCTGGGTCCATCCTGGATTAACTGTGTGCAAGGTAAACACCCTAATACTGTGCTATTACTCCAGCCCCACACCTACCATGCTCTGCTCGGCAATGGAACAATCAATGAAGCACTCCTGGTGCTCATTTTTGAAGAGCTCTGAGAAGGTGGAGTTCTTGCTGTCACCATTTAGTACAACAACACGGTCATTGATGTGACCCAGTTTAGCCAGAGTGAGCCCGAAAGCCTTTCGAGTAGATACCTGTAGAAGGCAGGACGCTGTTCAGAAGGGGCACTGGAACAATTCAGACCCACTCGCTGTATGCAGAAAGCCAGTGTGACTCCTTACCTTTCCACAGGGCCATTAAACAGACTGCTAGTCTCAAATCTGTATTTGGTAAATGGGGCTCAATTGAGCTCTGCCCTGTTCCTCTGATCAAACTTTTTCAAATGTCCAAAATGCAAACACCTCTGGGACTTTTACACTGTGAAAGTCAATTTCACTTCAAACATTACAATGTATAACTACACTTTTGGGGCGTCATACCCAGCGGTGCTCAGGGGTTACTTACTCCTGGTTCTGCACTCAGAAATCACTCCTGGCTCTGCGCTCAGAAATCACTCCTGGCAGGTACTGGGGACATATGGGATGTTGGGATTCAAACCACCGATCGTCCTGGGTCAGCTGTGTGCAAGGCAAATGCCCTACCGCTGTGCTATCTCTCCGGCCTCTACAACTACATTTTTCAGGACTGGGGAGGAAACCCAGAGCATCACACATGCAAGACAAGTGCTGGACTGAATTTTAGAAATAGCTTTATAAAGATCCTGCACAGTCTGAGTAATTATTTTCACTTTATTACTATTATAAGAAAGGACAGCTTTCCATTCTGTCAATAGAAAAACAGAATTAAAACTGGTAGTTAGTCTTTCTCCAAGCTAACTCTCTCTGCAAACTCTTATTTCTAACCACTTTGGCTGATTCTTGTGGCTCTGCATTTCCAGAGCTGCTCTGCCACTGCCTTCTTCAAGCCAGCTCACAGCTTTAATTTCCTCAGCACTTCCTAGGTGGGATAGACTCAGCAGATGCAACTTAGCCTTGAGGTTTAGGGCATTACATTTTGAAGCATCCTCTCTCTAGATCTTTGTATCTCACCAAGCCCATTTTTTGTACTGAGGTTTGAAAAAGTAGGAGTGCTGAATTTTCTAAATGCTTTCGTTTCATGTGTAGGAAAATGCTACTCCTCACCCTGCCTTGTATTACTAGTCTGTACTTCACTGATGAGAGCAGCTTGTGAATGTACTTGTGGTTCTGAGATCAGTCACTGTTTTCTCAGAACTTGTACGGTAATGTTCCTAGAGAACTTAGTCAGATCTGGTTTTTTTGTTAGCCTGGTTCTCGTTTGGAATTCACGAATGAACTGGAATGATGCTTTTGTTTATCTCCATATTTGGGAAGATTTGAAACAGTCTAGATTAACCTATTCTTTTTTTTTGGGGGGGGGTTCTGGGCTATAGCAGGCAGTCCTCAAAGGATCATATATTGTGCCAAGGCCGAAGTCAGGTCAGCCACAAGGCAAGCACCTTAATTCTTATTCTTTCTCTCTAGCCCCTAATCCATTTCTTGAATATTAAAAAAACTGTATTTTGATGAAGATAGTTGGTGCTTGGAGGCCTCACTCTGGGTTATTCTCTTTTTTCTATGGTTGTTAATCTACCAAGTTTGTCTTGTTTTTAAAGTCAATAATGGTATTTTATTAATTCCTTAAAAAAGGTCCATCCTGGATTTCGGTATCAAAAATAAATAATAAATAAATAAATAAAAGTTCCATCTTTGGGCTTTCGATGTTATAGAGCTTCAAATTTTACCCAGAATTCTCAGACTCTAGGAATATTCTCTTCAACTGTGCTTCTCTCTTCTAATAACTAATGCATTTATTTATTTGAGATTTTGGGCTATACCCAGTGACATTCAGGGGTTACTCTGGCCATGTGCTCAGAAATCTCTCCTGGCTTGGGGACCATATGGGACGCTAGAGGATTGAACCGCGGTCCGTCCTAGGTTAGCCACGTGCAAGGCAAATGCCCTACCACTACGCCATCGCGCTGGCCCCTAACTAATGAATTTATAATAAGTGGTTTCCCTTCTGCTTTGGCTCGCATCTGGCTGTGTTCAGGGATCACTCCTGGTGGGGCTCCGGGGACCATGTGGACAGGCATGAGGCAAGCATATTATCCCCTGTACTACATCTCTGACCTAACTAATTTTCCCTAAAAAATACATTATTTGCTCCTTTGCTATTTTAATTTTTTTCTTTTTTGGGAGGCACACCCAGTGATGCTCAGGGGTTACTCCTGGCTATGAGCTTAGAAATCGCTCCTAGCTTGGGGGACCATATGTGACGCCGGGGGATAAACTGTGGTCCATCCTAGGTTAGCGCACACAAGGCATGCACCTATTTTTGTGTTTATTGTCATATGCCAGAATGCAGGATATAAATGTGTTCATAAAAAACAGAAATGACTGATTTGTTTCCTTCTTGTAAGACTGGTCTTTGGCAAATTGGCTTGTTTCCTTCTGCAATTCAGGAGTTTTCTCCAAGACCAATCCAGTCGGGCCCCAGTCTTTGCAATCAAAGCAGACTCCTGAGTGTGGGATGGTCTGTGACCACAAAAATGTGTGATCCATGTGAAGAGGCCAGGTATTAGTAAAGGAAAGGTGATCATCCATACTACTCAACCTTCCACCCTCCAGTCACAGGGGAGTCAGAGCACAGCAAAGGTACTTAGGAAGGAGAAGAACAGGAATAAACTTGGCCCACTGTCCACCTTTCTGCTTACCAACAGTGTAAAAAGGGTGAGAGGTCATTTCAACATCTGAAATGTTGACTTCTGGGGAATCTTCAATAGGAGCTTTGGGCTCAAGACGCCTGTTGGTTTGTATCTGGCTCTCAATCACCTTGATAATTGCATCTGCTCTCTCCTTTGGCATTGGCTTTCCATGCCAACTTTCTGCATCAATACCTGCAACACACCAGACTCAAGACTTATGCCATACATAGTACTCAAACACTGTTAGACAAGCCAAAAGACATTTCGAGGAAGAGCTGTTGGCCAAGAGCTCCCTGGCTTGGAGAGCCTGCAGTGGGAGCACTAGCCTAGGATAGTCTGGACAAAGGCCCAGAGGTTCAGGAGACATCAATGGCCCAGGTGTTGGTGAACTAGGGGATTGGTGGGTAAAGCATGGAGACCCCAGAGGGGGCACAAAGTTTTGGAGTTCTGCTTAAACCAAGCTAGAAATACACTGAAGGTTTTGGTGAGGTTTTGGTGAGGTGACCCGAAAGATCCATGCAAGATCAGGCAAGACCCACATGGCAGCCCCATGGAGACTGACCCGTAAGAAGGATGGTATGGCGATGACCAGAGAGCCTTAGTGGGGATAAGGACAGAGAATGGCTAGAAGAAGTGGGAGACCTACAGCTGGGGCAGAACCAGTTAAAATTAATTCCAATTGAACTCAGGAGAGGAAATTGGGGGGAGGGGCAGGTCGACTGAGATTTCACCAACTTGCAGAGAGTTCAACTGCCATTACTAAACTGGAGGTTAAACTAAAGGTGCTTTATGACTTTGCTCTCTAACTTACAAAGATACCAGAGGTCAAATACCCCCTTTAGGACTATGCATGCTTGATGGGGCTGGAGAGAGAATTACAGGAGTTCAGGTGTTTGCCTTTGTATGCAGATCTCAAATTCAATCCCTGGCACTGTATATGGTCCCCTGAGCATAACAAGGAGTCATCTCTGAGCACAGAACCAGAAGTAAGCCCTGATCACTGCTGAGCATGGTCCCAAAACAAACAAAACTGTTCACACGAAAGATGAATGATCTACAAATGACCATTCAAACTTTATGTTCTCCTTTGCTGTAGACTGGCCTGTGTGGAGTCCCTGGTGACCCAGCTGCTGCCATCTCCTGAGACCAGCAACCAAGCATACTCACTTGAGGTCCCGTAGCCCTTGAAGGTCTTGGCAACCACAGCTGTGGGCTTGTTTTTCACTTGAGCCGCCTGCCAGAACACTTCGCACAGTGCATCCACCTCACAGCCATCCACCACGTAAGTGTTCCATCTGTAATATAAAGGGAGTCAGGACACAAGACAAGGGAGGAGGGAACTGCCAGGCATGCTAACACAGAACACAGTTACCCAAAGTTTTCGCAGCGCTTCTGGTAGGTGTCAATGCAAAGCTCTAAGGATATGCCAGTGCTGTGGCTCAGGTGGTTCACATCGAAGATTGCCACAAGATTATCCAGATTGTAGTAGGACCCGAAGGCCAAAGCCTCCCAGACAGAGCCCTTGGCGGACTCCATATCTCCCAGGAGGCAGTACACGCGATAGCTGTCACAAACAAGTCAAGAGAGGTGAGGGCCCCAGTAAGGAGCTTCCTGAGAGAAGACCAGGACCAACAGAGGCAGCTACAAAATGCCAAGTCTCCTCAGACTATAGCCAGCAAGGCACTGAGGCAGCCTCCTCTGTGGCTTCCCTTCAGTAAGGCAGCTCGTTCACAAGTTTAAGGGAACCTAGAGGGGCTGCTGTCATTTCTCAAGGCTCTACGAATAGGAGAGGAAGCAAGGAGAGGAGAAAAAGTACCCCAATGTTTATGTACAGTTTCTGGGTTAGCGACTTCCAGCACAGCAATCTGCGTTTGAACTCACGGATACTTACACCAATCCTCAGAGAACTTGCCACTGCATAACACAGATCTTGGAATGACCAAGCCACTGAAAACATCCAGAGCCTACAGAAAGGCTCAGCTGGTGGGAGGGCCATGACCACAGGACAGGGATTGAGAGACACAATTATCAGAGATGAGAAATGGAGCACCAGGTAGCTTAGCTGGGGGCCTCAGCCTCAGGCTCCTTGTGGGAAGATAAGCACCCACCCCCAACAAAGTGGACAGATCCCAAATGAACCCTGTGAATGTCCTATGTAGGGCAGGCCTCTCCAATAACGGCTCCTGGTGAAAGGGTGTTAGCCTTGTGGAGCTTCAAGTCCTCACAATAACATTTGAAATCCAACCAGAGGCCAAAGCAGTTTCCAGAAAGAGATTCTCCACTACCAAAGCCACAGTAACCTGAATTTTCTGTGTTTCCAAAGCACCCAGGCAGGTATAATGACAGGGAAGCCTTACCTGGCTTTGTCAAAGTACTTGCCAGTGTATGCCATTCCACAGGCAGCCCCCAGACCCTTTCCAAGCCACTTGGTCACCATATCAAGCAGAGATAGTCTCTGTAAGAAAAGAGCCCCAATGAACCCAGGCATCCCCTCCCAGACTGTTGGAGGAATTCTTCTTTGCTGAGCCCGTGTGTGGCCCAAGTCTTGGATCAACACTGCACAAAGGATCAACCTTTTAGTTCTCGAGTTTAGTTTTGGGGCCACACCCAGTGGTATTCAGGGCTTACACCAGGCTCTGCACTCAGGTACCACTCTTGTTGGAGCTCAAAAGACCTTAGGGAGGTGCCCAGGAATGAACCCAGCTGGCTTAGTGCAAGACAAACAAGCTACCTTCTGTATTATCTATCCCACCCAATGGTCAAATTTTATGATGAACATGGGCTCTTTAAACAGAATTCAGAAGAACAGGATTTGGAGAACTGACTCAAAAGGCTTTCCACGTTGGGACCCTGGGTTTAATACCTGGCACCCCAAAACACTGCTGAAAATGATCCTGAGCACATCAATTGTGACTCAAAGAAACAAATAACCCCCAGAAACACCTATGATATGGGGCGCCCCTGGCATGTACACGAGATTTTAGAAGTGCACATAGGAGCAAGAAGTGTACATCTGCATCCTATCAGGCAAGGCCTCCATCTTCTACAGACACAAGGAAGCCCTGAGGCCACGAGGCGATGCCATCTTACCCAAGTTTCCAAAAATTCACTGCATTGCTTTACTCAATGGAGACTTTTGCAACACACCATCCCCCCTGCTACCTATTCCTTTTCCTCCTTCACTTCCAATCAGGGCCACCAGGGAGTGCCCTCCAGAAACCTAAGCCTGTAAGTGCAGTCAAGCCAAGCCGGGCACCATCCTGCCCACTGAGCCCTGCCCACTCTGAGCCCTGCCACTCCTTGCCCAGAGAGCTCGTGGCCCCTCCCCCAGGGCACCACCTGCCTGGTTCATCTCTTTCAACCCCTTCCATGTCCCCGGAGCAAGATACACTGTGGCCTTGGACATGGCAGCCATTGACAGTGCTAGAGCTTTTCCCTCCTTCACCCCATCAGCTCCATTCAAGCAGACATGGGTGCTCACTTCTACAGGGGATGAACAGCACTGCTGGGTTTTAGACTCCTCACTCGTTTGCCTTCTGCTCCTCCTGGGGGGCATCTTGTCCAGATTTCTCCTCCAATTTGATTTCGCATCACTCAGCAGTCTTAAACCTCATCTTTCCCTCCCTCAAATCCTAACTGGCTCCTGAAATGAGCTCTGGGCCCTAAGGTGGAGAAGCATGATCAGGCGCTGCAGAGGCAGCCCCCTGAAAGCAAAAGTGTTTCAAGCAGCATGGACATGAAAAAAAAAATGGAAAGTCCACTCCAGTTTTCTCTGACAAAAAGACCAAGACAAGGATTGAGAAAGCCCTGAGCGTGCTTCCTGGCTGTGAGCACTGACACACATGATCTGCATGCAGGAGCCCCAAGTCTCATGTCCAGAACCTCAAGGTCTTTAAGCACTGCTGGCAGTGGCCCCAAAATGAAACCCAAGTAGATCGGGAAAAGGACTCAGGGCACCTCAGATAGGTCCACATAATAAGTGGCCTGCCACATCTGAGAGCACACACTTTAGCCATATGAGGCC
Source organism: Suncus etruscus (assembly GCF_024139225.1). Lineage (NCBI taxonomy): Eukaryota > Metazoa > Chordata > Mammalia > Eulipotyphla > Soricidae > Suncus > Suncus etruscus. Next base: position 94,623,338 of record NC_064868.1, on the reverse strand, counting down.
CCTGAGCTTGCCTTTGCCCCACTGTCTCCACTGTCACCGTCCCCACTGAGGGGAGAGCAGGGTGGAACATGAGTCTGCGCCTCGACTTGGCTATGCTAACACTGCAGGTGGGCACAATGGCTGGGCATGCTGTCCACCATATAAGCTTCGTTAGCACATCCACCATGCCTGTCATAAATGCTCTGCTTTAATGTAGATCTCGGCCCATCCCAATCTCTCCATTTGTTGAAACTTAGTGTCCATGGCAACGGGGATGAGTGGGGCTCTTTGGTGACACCAGGTGATGCTCAGAAATTGCTCCTGGCTTGGGGAACCATTTGGGATGTCGGGGATTGAACCCAGGTCTGTCCTGGGTCAGCCACGTGCAAGGTAAACGCCCTACCACTGAGCTATCACTCTGGTCCCTAGGGGCCGCCTTTCTTATTAGCAGCCCCAGAGACACCACTCTTTTTTTTTAGAAGACACCACTCTTGTCTTGATAAGTCAGAGTGCAAGGAGAGGTTGTGCACAGGAAGACAGCCCCGGCTTGAACAGGATTCAGAAGGAGCCTGGATCTAGGTATGCCCAACCTGCAGGTTTGATCAGCTCCTGTGCTAGCTTACCTTGGAGAGGATGAATCGGTCATTGTATGGGCTCTCGGGATCTGAATGCTTGTACTTCATGACATGGAAGAAGAGCACAGACAAAATCTCGGCGGCACTGCTGCAGGATGTGGGGTGGCTGGAAGGAAGACATGACACTTGTCGTCTCTCAGAGCCAGGCATTCACCAGGGACCATCATGGGAGATGACCTTTTGGCACTCTCTTTCTTCAGATGGGGGCAACTCCACGACTGCAGCAGAGCGCAAATGGAGTGCACAGTGTGCAAGGGCATTTGAAAGCCCAGTAATCACATCACTTGCCTCTTTTCGAGGACCAGAATTCTTCAGCCCTTTCTAGGAGCACACCTGGATTCTCAGAGCAAGGTCACCTGGGGGCTCATGAGCACATCAGTGTTCTTATGCTGCTTTAAAATCACTTGGGCTATCGTTAATCACAAGTCATTTGGCAAAAATAAACCAGCATGTGTTGTCAAGTTGACTAATACTTGACAAGGGCCTCCAAGCATTCAATTTAGCACAAAGCATTTTTAATAAAGAGGGATACAGAAATTGGAGATTTCCACATAAAAGAAAGAGACTAGGGGCCAAAATGATAGCAGAGAGATAAGGGCCTTGTGTTGTATGAGGTCGACCTGGGTTTGATCCCCAGCATCCAATATGGGCCCCAAAGACCAACCAGGAGTAATCCCTGAGCACAGAGCCAGGAATAAATCCTGGGCACAGTCAGGTGTGTCCCCTACCAATAAGACAAAATAAATGAGATACCATTCCCTATCTTTCACTGGGCACAAAAATTAATTCAAATGAGATGGAAGACTGGAAAGCATTAACTGCCTAGAAGAAAACAGAAATATACTCCTGGTCTTAGGAATGACATTTTGGAGACAGCACCTCAAGCATAAGCAACGCAACACAAAAGCGTCATGACAAAGGCACAAGTAGGCACTGTAAAGGAAATGGATGAAAGGAGATATCTTATAGAAAGGGAATAAGACACACAAACCTAGTGGAGCACAAACCAAATGGAGTGAGTTGGTGAAGTGGTAAAGCACATGCTTTTCTGCTGTTTGGGGGCACACCTTCTGTTGCTCAGGGGGGGCATATGGGGTGCCAGGGATAGAACCCAGGATGGCCACACTCAAGGCAAGTATCTTACCAACTGCACTCTCTCCAGCTCTGTAAACACATGCTACATGTGCAAGAACTTGAGTTCAAGACCTGAGACCACCAGGCTGATGTGATTTCATAGAGTTAAAGGCCAAAAAGGCCCGTTTAAGGAAACACTTATCAGGGAGATGATTCAAAGGGCTAGAAAGCAGGCTTTGCATGCATAATCCTGGGTTTGACCACAGATATTGCATGGTCCCAGGATAACTGTTAGTTGTAGCAAAGCAATTCTGAATAAAACAAACAAGATGGAAAAAGGTATGTAAGAAGTTACTCAATGTTAGGGCCAGAGTATTAGTATTGCAGGTAAGGTGCTTGGCTTGCATGCAACCAAACCAGATTTGATCATCAGCACCCCAATAGTCCCCTGAGTATCGCCATGAGTAATTCCCTAGTACAGAGCCAGGAGTAAGCTCTGAACATTGCCAGGTGTGTTCCCCAAACCAATAAAGTCATCACCATGAGAAAAACTCCATTGCAAAATCTCTATGAGATTGTAGGTTCTAACTGAACCTATTGTAATGCTTCATATACTAACTCAAATCACTATCTGCATACCATAAACTTATATAGCACTACCATCCAGGTCTTAAACTTGAAAAATAAGCATATATTTTTGATAAAAGGAAGAACAGGATCATGCTTTGGAAAATGAATTGTGAGACAAATTCCTCATGGTGCGGTTTATTCAAGACCTTTGTTGAATTCTGAATACTGCATGGGAGAGCAGCCAGTCAGTATGTGTGGGGGCCAGGGTAGGATGGAACATCATCTGCCTAGAGTCCAGTCCTAATTCTCAGAATAAGACTTTTGGACCAAATTCTGAGTATCTGGAGGCCAGAGAGATAGTGCAGCAGGTAGGCACTTGTCTTCCAAGTATCTATCTGGGGTTTGATTCCTGGTTTACATATAATACCCAAATCCCTGCCAAGAGTGCTCCCGGAGTGCAGAGCCAAAAGTAAACCTTAAGCACTGATGGTGTGGCCCAAAAGTCAAACAAAACCAAAAATCAACTAAAAAAAACCCAAATTAACCAGCCCCCATGTAGTAAATGCCTTTCAAGTTTCACAATGTAAAAGAAAACTTAAAAGCACTCACTTGTCTTGTAAGTAGAGACCCTGAAATAATAATTGGAATTGAACAAGTATCATATCTACAGCCCTGAACTTTTACTGACATAGCCCAGGATGGGGTACAAAAAATTAGAAGATGCAAGGTATTTTACCTGATCAGACAGAATGAAGTTAGAATAACATAAGAAAAAAAGGAGAACATATACAAATCAGTGGAAGTAAACAAATTTTTTAAGTAACAAGTGACTCAAAGAGGAAACCATAAAGCTGGAGAGAGCAGAGCAGGGCAAGCAGCTGATGCACGCTGGTGGCCTAAGATCTATTGCCGGCACTATATCTGGTTCTCTATGCCTTTCCAGGAGTGAAATACACTAAAAACACACTAAAAAGTAAAATATTTAAACCCAAACTCCACAGAAATAAAGATCAAAGCAAAAAAATGAGACTAGGGACACAGTGGGGGCAGTACTACCGACTATTGCAAACTATGCAACACATATACGATTGAATGCCAACTGGTAATCTAGAAGAAATTTCTAGAAACAGGAAATCCAAGATGACTTTGTCATGAAGAAACAAAATATGAACTAATCCATATCTAAGATACACATAGTTAAAAATGTCCTAGACAAAAACAAGCCTGAACCTGACAGTGTTACTGGTGAATCTCAGCAAGCATTTAAGTCCTTAACACTCCTGAAAGGCAGCATGAAAATAAGAAATGGGGAATAAATGTACATGGTCATTTGGAGACAATCAATACAGCCTAATCTCCCAAAGGCTAGTACACCTCCTTTGCACCCCAGAGGCTCTAATTCGTCGGAAAATACGCCATCCAATGTGGGTTTGCCCACCCCAATCCAACAACTAAGAAGTTAGGGATAGTCTATAAAATAAGGCATTGCTGACACCAATTCCATCCCTGAAAAAACCTCTTGGCACCACCAGTTGTAACCCTAAAGCCCTCCACTCCAAACCTACCAAGAAAGTCTCCTCAAGATAGAGACTGCATACAGTCTTTTCTGTATAGATAACAGATCCCAGAGGGGTACTGGGACCACCCAACAGTGCACACCACCCTCAGTCATGATAATTTGCAAACACCCCTGCTGGAGGCCCCTCTTAGATGGAAAGCCAAGGCCCTACTTTGGTTACTGAGTCAGTTTGGGGCTTTTATTTATTGTTGGTTCTGGCATGCAAACATTATTTTACTTGGTTGATTGCAGTTCCTTTCTGGGTCTATGCTCACACCCACTTTATGTACCTGAACACGCAATCTGCCCACACCACTCACTTCTCTCTTCCCCTTGTGGCCCCCTGCCTGCACCACTCATAATTCTCTCCCTACTGCAACTCTGGCTGTACCCCAAGCCTCCTGCCCAGACCATTAGAAACTTCTTCTGAGCTCCCAGTGATCACCAGTTTGTGCCACTCTTGTTTCCACGGCGGCTATTCCCACCTTCTTCCTTCATGACCTTCAAAGCAGTAGTCTTCTTTTTCTCACGCCCCCTCTCTGCCCAGATAAGTCCTTGGTTTTGCCCATGCATCAGCTCTCCCACGTGATCTGCCTACAAATTCGCTCCATCAACGATCTACCCAGGCTGGTGCTTTAGGTCCCTTGTGACCTCCATGGCTCTGCCCCTATACCCAACCCCTTCCACGGCCCCCTAAGGGGTCTGACCCTTTAGGACTCGCCGTTTTGTCCTCACACTTCCTCTTAAAGTCTTGAGGCTCTGCCCCTACACGCTGATCCTCCAGACTGCCATTTTTTTTTGGGCCACACCCAGCAGTGCTCAGGGGTTACTCCTGGCTGTCTGCTCAGAAATAGCTCCTGGCAGGCACGGGGGACCATATGGGACACCGGGATTTGAACCAACCACCTTTGGTCCTGGATCGGCTGTTTGCAAGGCAAATGCCGCTGTGCTATCTCTCCGGGCCCCAGACTGCCATTTTGTCTGTACACTCCTCCTGCATCATTCTAGGCTCTTTCTGGATGCCCTGATCCCCAAGATGTGCCTTTTTTTTGGAGGGGGGTCACACCCGGCAGCACTCAGAGGTTACTACTGGCTGTACGCTCAGAAATCGCCCCTGGCAAGCTCGGGGGACCATATGGATTTGAACCGTCGTCCTTCTAAATGCAAGGCAAATGCCCTACCTCCATGCTATCTCTCCGGCCCAGGATGTGCAATTTTGTCCCCAAGCTCCCCCTTCGACTTTTGAGTATCTGCCTCCATGTCTGGTTCTCTAGGACACTCCATTTTGCCTCCATGACCCCCTCGTGACCCTTTAGATTTTGCTTTGATCTCTGGATCCTCCAGGGCATTTTGTTCCCATGCTCCTCCGTGAATTTGCCCCATGTCAGAACCCCCAAGACATGCCATTTCCCCCCTCAATTCCCCCGCGACCCTTGCGGCTCTGTCCCAATACCCAGATTCCCCAGGACATGCCATTTTGTCACCACGCTTCCACCCCGTGACTCTGCCTCGTGCCTGGATCCCCCAGAACACTATATTTTGTCGCAACACTCCCCCGCTAACCTCTCAGCTCTGATGACCCCCTAACATGCCCACATTGTCCCCATGATACCCCCAGGACCCTCGAGGCTTTCCCCCAACATCCGTATTCCCCAGGACATGCCATTCCCCCCCCTACTCTCTACCCCCATGCCTCTATCCCCCAGAACATTCCATTTTGTCCCACGATCCTCTTGCGGCTTTTCCCCCAATGCCCCAATCCCCCAGAGTGTGCCATTTTGTCCAAACGCTATGCCTCGAAGCTCTGCCCCATGATGGCGTCTGCCCACTCGTACTCTGAGAGGTCTGGGATTCCCTTGGGCCAACCCATGGAATATCAAGAGGCCAGTGTGGGGAGGAAGGGTCGAGGTATTGGGCCAGGAGCAGACAACCCTATGGGGCAAGCCCCCAGCAGACATGGGCTAGTGGGGCCTCACTTCACCCTCCCTCAGTCCAGTTGCCTTCGATGGGGTCAATGGTTGCCTTACCCATAGCTCAAGGCACATGTGTCCTGGATGGATCGGATGTGCAAGTGGTTGGCCAGGTCCTGCAGCACCTGAAGGATCATTGAGTCAGGTTTGGATTCGTCAACCATTATGGCCTCAATTTCTTCCATGGCTGCCATCTTGTCATCCATGTTGATGTCCACGGAGTAACTGAATTTAAAGAGTTCTCCAACGTGCTTTTCCGTGCAAACTGTCCTGTGGATCCCTCTGCGTGGTTAATGGAATCCCTCCATGGGCTGTAGATTCCCAACGCATGGCTATGGATTCCCTCTGCGTGGCTCCTTCAGTTTTCGGTGGTTCCTTCTGGGGCTCCTTTGGTGTTCGGTGGCTCCTTCGGTGTGTCCTTCCGTGGCTCTTTCTGCGGCTCCTTCTGTGGATTCTTCTGCATGCTCTGTTAGAAAGCCTGGGATTTGGAACATCCCACATTGCTACATAGCAAAAGGTCTCAAACCACTGTTCTCAGATTCTCACATTCAACACAATTATGCCAAAGAATTGTTCTTCTGATCATGTCCATGTCTTCTGTTTAGAGAGAAAAAAGTTCTGGGCCTATGGACATGGAGCTGGCCTTATGCGGATAATGTAGCACAATAAGTTTCATGCTTTAAAGTAGATCCAAGGAGAAGTTTACGACTTTATCACTTTATCACGCTCTACCAAAAATCTTTTTCTTTTGCTCTTTGGGCCACACCTGGCAGTGCTCAGGGGTTATTTCTGGCTCTGCGCTCAGAATTCGCTCCTGGCAGGCACAGGGGACCATATGGGATGCTGGGAATAGAACACAGGTCTATCCTGGGTCTGCAGTGTGCAAGGCAAACACCCTACCGCTGTGCTTTCTCTCCGGCCCCCAAAAATCATGTTTTATAGTGATACATTGTTTTGGGCTACTGTCCACCGCCATGCCTACAGAAGTATTTTTTCATCAGACAAATTAGAATTAGTGACCCGAGACACTATAGCCCTCTGCACTTCCCTTTGTCTTTCTGGAACTTTCTGAAGACAAGTCACATGAGCCCTGGTTGATCCTTGCTTGGTATGTTGTGGGCATGGGAGGTGCCGCCAATCCACTGAGAGTGGTGTTAGCTCAAGGCTGGCATGCATGTTGGCTCACTTGAAGTATTCCCATTAATCTTCCATTAGTGTCTGCATCCAAGTCTCTAGTGTAATTCTCAGTTTTTCTGATTTTGGGGTAAGCATCCCAGACCAGTTGACTCCCTGTGGTGCTATCTCCCTACTACTACACCCCAGTTTCACCACTGGGGTTCCAAATTTCTATGCTATCGAGAGGCCCTGGGATCCCTGAATGTAGCTGGGTTCTGTGGTTCTGGCTGAGTTCAGACATGGATCAACATTTGTCATCAGTTCCATTTACTTGATTGCTCATCAAAACTCTGCTTGCAAGCCAGCTCACAGAATATGTGTTCTAGTATGTCCCATTCTGCTGTAAGAGAAAATCGTATATAATCTTTGCTTTGATATAAATTTTCCTGAATTCCTTGATGTTACACATCTTGCATGCAGGTATTGATTGCTTTTTGTTTTTGTTTTTTTGTTTTTTGTTGTTTTTTGTTTTGGTCACACCCTGCAGCGCTCAGGAGTTACTCCTGGCTATCTACTCAGAAATAGCTCCTGGCAGGCACAGGGGACCATATGGAACGCCACGATTCGAACCAACCACCTTAGGTCCTGGATTGGCTGCTTGCAAGGCAAACACCACTGTGCTATCTCTTCAGGCCCTGATTGCTTTTTGTGCTTATTCTGGTAAATTATCTATCTTACCCTTAACTCAGGGGTCTCAAACTCAATTTACCTGGGGGCCGCAGGAGGCAAAGTCGGGGTGAGGCAGGTCCGCATAAGGGATTTCGCTTACTGAATATTCGCAATAAAAAATAGCATTAGTAAGAAAAAAATCGCAAAAATCGCATTAAACATTTGCATACCTCGAACGAAACTGCTCGGTGTATGTGAATGTTTAATGCGATTTTTTCTTACTAATGCGATTTTTATTGCTATTATTCGGTAACTGAATAATCGCGAATACTACAATATTTGAAGGCCAGCCGAGGGCCACAAAATGTTGTATGGAGGGCAGCAAATGGCCCGGGGCCAAGTGAGACCCCTGCCTTAACTGCTTTTTGTTGTTGTTGTTGTTGTTGTTTTTGTTGTTGTTTGGGCTAGTCCCAGCTCAGTGCTGGTATCACTTTCAGTGGTGTTGGGGGATGGGGATTGAACTTGATGCTCTTCCATGCAAAGACTGTGCCCTTGAGTCATCTTCATGGCTCCCTTTGCCCAGGAGAAGGGGTCTAGGTTATATCCTGCAGTTCTCAGGAGCTGCTTTTGGCTTGGAGTGTTGCAGGTACTGGAGATCACCAGGGTTACCAGCGTTTTGGGGAAGGCAGTGTCAGAGATCAAGCTCTCACCTGGGTAGCTGTTTTTGCTCATCCTTTTTTAGTTTATGTTGGAACATTTGTTTTGAATCTCTCTCCTCATGGTTATTTCTAGATTATCTAGAACCTGTTATCTATTGAAAATATTATTATCATTTTTTCCAAATTCACTACTTTCCAAAAATGCTAGGGCCTGAGAGAGAGTGCAGAGGACAGTTAGCATAGCTGTGCACGGGATAACCCAGTCCTCTGAGGGCTGCCAGAAAGAGCCAGCAGTAAGCCCTGAGCACTGCCAGGTGTCCAAAATAAATAAATAAGTGAATGAATAAACAAATAAATAAAATGCTGAGCTTGGGGCTGGAGCTGTGGCAAGGAGTGGTAAGGTGTCTGCCTTGCCGGGTCTATCCTAGGACAAACCATGATTCAAAACCCCCCCGCCCCCCCCCCAGCCAGTAGCGATTTCTGAGCGCTTAGCCAGGAGTAACCCCTGAGGTGTCACCGGGTGTGGCCGAAAAACCAAAAATAAAATGCTGAGTTTGTTTTTTCAGAAATGCAAGTGCTTGACTTAATGCTTAAGTTCTCTTTGTTAGCCATCTGCATCTCTATCCATGAGAGTTTTAAGAATTAGGTGGTAATTTAAACATTTTAAAATATTTTCGGGGCCGGGCGGTGGCGCTGGAGGTAAGGTGCCTGCGCTAACCTAGGACGGACCTCGGTTCGATCCCCCGGCGTCCCATATGGTCCCCCAAGCCAGGAGCGACTTCTGAGCGCATAGCCAGGAGTAACCCCTGAGCGTCACCGGGTGTGGCCCAAAAACCAAAAAAAAAAAAAATATTTTCCTTTTCTGGCATTTGGTTTGAATCCTGTTTAGCAAGATTTTCTTACAAAGATAGTACTTTTATTTATTTATTTAGTTATTCATTTATTTATTTGGTTTTTGGGCCACCCCGGCATTGCTCAGGGGTTACTCCTGGCTGTCTGCTCAGAAATAGCTCCTGGCAGCCACGGGGGACCATGTGGGACACCGGGATTTGAACCAACCACCTTTGGTCCTGGATTGGCTGCTTGCAAGGCAAATGCCGCTGTGCTATTTCTCCGGGCCCAAAGATAGTAGTTTTAATGCTTCATTTTTATACTTAGTTTTCTATAGTCTTGACTTTACTATGATATATTCATCAATGTGCATTCTAATTAATTTTGTTTGATTTTGATTTTTAGGTGGTGTTTTTTAGTTGCTCCTGGCTTGTGTTCTGGAGTTTGGGATTGCCCTTCCTGGGAAACCAGGATGGAACCTGTGACTCCAGCATGTAAAGTCTGAGAGCTCCAGTCCTTGAGCCATCTTCCTTTTCCCCCTATTGTTTTCTGGGAGGTGTTTGATCACACCAGCTGTGCTCAGGGCTTAATCCTAATCTCTGCTCAGGGATCATACCTAGAGGTGCTTGGGGGACACTGTGTGGTGGTAGGGAATGAAATAGGAATGCATACGAGCAGGTATATTAATCTATGTCCTATCTCTCCATTTTGTTCTTTCCACTCTCCTTTCCTATCCTTTTTTGTTTGTTTTTTTGTTTGTTTTGTTTTGTTTTTTGGGGCCACACCCATTTGATGCTCAGGGGTTACTCCTGGCTAAGCGCTCAAAAATTGCCCCTGGCTTAGGGGGCCATATGGGACGCCAGGGGATTGAACCGTGGTCCTTCCTTGGCTAGCACTTGCAAGGCAGACACCTTACCTCTAGTGCCACATCACCGGCCCCTCCTTTCTGACCTTAAACATTATTTGTCTCTCCGTACTATTTCCCCTTTTCTTCCCTTTTTGTTGTGCAATGTTTGTGCATGTTCCCTGTGAAGAGCCAGAGAGGAATTAATTCTGTCTCAGGGGCCAGGAGGGCTATTGCAGGTGCCTTGTGTGGCACCAGAGAAGCCATTGCCAGTGGCATCACTTGTTTGTAGTCACTATCATTGGGCTTGAAGCTCATTTTCACAGGGCCATGCAGGAAGCATTCTTGTGGTTTTTCCAACCATTTAACAATGTCATCTACATTATAACTAGCCTACATTGGCAAAGCCCTGGTTCAGAGAGTGAACTGGCTGTACCAGGCTTCTTGCAAACTCTGTGGTCCCAGGCCTACAAGGGCCCCAGTCCTCTACTCCTTATACCCACCCTCTTCAGATTTCCCATACATACTCAGGCATTTCCCTCCTATTCCCACCTACTGCTGCTTCTTTCTACTTGTATTTTACCACTTATTAATTGCCTTCTCACTTGGAAAGATGGTGTAGCTTTCCTCTACCTGCAATGCTGGGGGGGTTCTGGTGGGTCATGTTCCCCCAAATTAAGAGATGATGTTGGGGATGGAAGATAGACTAGATGGTAGTGCATTTACCTTGCATGCTGGCAACCCAACTTTGATTTCTGTCACCATATAGGGTTCCTGAGCCCCCAGGAGTGGCCTCTGCGCAAAGGGACAAGAGTAAACCCAGAGAACTACAACGTATGCTTCTCAGAAAAAAATGATGTAGCCTCTGGGATGCTACTCAATTCCTTGATTGACATCATTCTTAGGTGTTGAGATACATATTAATTATTGAGTCCTGGATGATTGTGGATGATGGTGAGATGGAGGCGTGGGGCCTTTCTTTGCTGGCCTGGGCCATGCGCTTGCAACCCCTTCCTGCCGGCAGGTCTACGTATTCAGGGTGGCGGAGAGGAAATGATCCACATGCAGTCAGGTTTCAGGAGACATGAAACTTTATTAATAATACACCCTAGCCACCTAGGCTTACCTTTTAAGCAGCCTCTCTCCAGCTGCCCTGCCATCTCCACCTGTTTCCTAATCCTCCATCCTGCCAACCTCCCCTGCTCCTTCTCCCTGAATCTCTCTCAATCCCCCTTTTACATCCCTGAGGCAATTCTTCTGTTACATTCCAAAGATCCCTCCCAGAAATGGCCTGGTCTTACCATCAGGTTAGGTTACACAGGAAGATGGGGGATGGAATGACACTTAGGTATTCACTGTCAAGCCCACAGAAGTGCATCACCATCAGCTAAATGCTCCTTTCTTCCCAATCTTTTGTTTGCATTCCACGTGGACACTTGCCACCCGTTGGCCATCGGTTCACTGATTATTAGAGTAGATCAGTGCTTCTCCCTAGAAGTCTGCATGGCTTCCACCAGGGTCAGAGATACCACAGTTTCTGGGAGCCAGGAGACCCTCCATAACTGCTGCATTTTTCTGGGCTATGATCCCTTCTGTCATCTAGGTATTGCATTTGCCTCCCTTTTCTTTTGGGATCCCTTTCAGATCCAGTTTCCTTCTCTTTCTTGGGCTTCTTTTAGGTTTCCATGGCATAGCTTTTCTAGCCCTTTCTTTGAGTTTTGGGAGCCGAACCACTCCTGGCTATGCACTCAGGAATTATTCTTGGCTGTATTTGGGGGACTATATGGGATGCTGGGGATTGAACTCGGGTTGGCCCTGTGCAATAAAAGCGCCATACTCACTGTATGATCTCTCAGGCTCATAGCCTTTTGTATTAGTTTCCAGAGGAAGACGCAGAGGAGCTAAATTGAGTACTTGTTGATGATGATGATTTTTTGGTCAAGAAGTATCTTCAGTATAACAGCACAATTGATAGCTTGGGTATTAAACTCAAGGTTGGTGGGTCAGAGAGTGCTTGGAGGCTGAGTGCAGCTTTGTATGTAGGAGACTCCGGTTTGATCCCTAGCACTGCTTGGTCTCTTAAGTGTGAAACCCAAAACATAAATAAATATATTAATTAAAGAAATAAAGAAATTCTCGATTGAAGAATCACTTTGCCATCGAAATTGAAAGCATTCATTTCTTCATTGTCTTCCAGAGCTTACTGAAGTTTCTGAGAAGTTGTAAGATATTCAACTGCTTGTTGAAGTTGTTGGACTATCTACCAACTTCTGATTCTTTTTTTGGTTGGTTTTTGAACCTATCTGGTGATGCTTGGAGGTTAGTCCCAGCCAGTGCTTTGGAATTCCCTCCTGTGGTGATGATGAGATGACCATGAAGTGCTGTGGATCAAACGTGGGGCTTCAGCATGCAAAGGCTGCACTATGCTCATTGAGCCATCTTCCTGGCTCCAAATGCTGCATTTTGTAATGGAACCTATTTTTCTCTTTGACAGTTACCATCTCAACAGATTAAAGACATTGTATGTCAGCTATCTGGATTTCATTGATGAGAAGTCAGCATTCAGTCTGAAAATTATAATGTCGAAGGTAACCAGCTTTGTGTCTCTGCCTTCTTTCCAGATCTGTTGTCTGGTATGAGTCTACCTTTTCCCCCCTGTTTGTCATTAACTGGGATCCTGTAACTTGTTTCCTTTTTTATGAAAATTTACTTAAACACCATGATTTTCAAAGTTGTTCAGAATACAGTTGTTCCAGGTATTCAGTGTTCTAACACAAATGTTAAACCCTCCCTCAACTTCCTGCCTATCTCACCTGGAAGTTCCACTACCAATGTGATCTTCCCTTCAATATCCTATGTTTCCCTCCCATTCCCCTAGCCTGCCCCTTTAGTGGGCACAAAATAATTTATTTTATATTGCTTGTTACAACATATATATGCTAATGGTATTACTAAAGGCATTTTATGAGCATTTACTGAGATATTAGATGCTAATTGAACCTTCTGTGTCATTATTATTACTCAATGAACTTAATGTGCTTCTGTGCAACATTCCCATCAAATTGTCTATGCTTCTACTGGGTTGTCATTTATGTTAAGTTTGGAGGTATCATGTGGCCACATATTTGGCCACACATTTCAGGAACTTTAGAGCTGGGATGATCAACTGCAGGCATCTCTCTGAGATCATCCATGAAGCTGAGCTGTTTCTCTGATGTGGGTGGATCCAGATGTGGGTGGGTAGAGCACTGGGTCTTTGGCAGGATGGGGACTATGTCTATCTCATCCCTAGAAGGCTCCAGAGATCTGGGCCCAGTAGTGGCCAGGCCTACCTGGAATAACTCAGGTGCTGGTTTCTCTTGGAGATTGGTCCTAAAGTTCAACTCTCTTTTTAGAATTCTCTTTCTTTAATTTTTTGCAAATGTTTTATATCTTTATTTAAACACTTTGATTACACATATGATTGTAGTTGGGTTTCAGTCATGTAAAGAACACCCCCTTCACCAGTGCAACATTCCCATCACCAATGTCCCAAATCTCCCTCCTCCCTACCCTGCCTGTACAAGACAGGCTTTCTACTTCCCTGTTTATTCACATTGTTATCATAGTTGTCAGTGTAGTTATTTCTCTAACTGCACTCACCACTCTTTATGGTGAGCTTCATATTGTGAGCTGGACCTTCCAGCCCTCATCTCTTTTGTCTCTGAGAATTATTGCAAAAATGTCTTTTATTTTTCTTAAAACCCATAGATGTATGAGACTATTCTGCGTTTATCTCTCTCCCTCTGACATATTTCACTCAGCATAATAGATTCCATGTACATTCATGTATAGAAAAATTTAATGACTTCATCTCTCCTGACATCTGCATGTGTATATGCATGTATATATCCATTGTGTATATGTACCACAGTTTATTTAGCCATTCGTCTGTTGAAGGTTATCTTGGTTGTTTCCAGAGTCTGGCTATTGTAAATAGTGCTGCAATGAATATAGGTGTGAGGAAGGGATTTTTGAATTGTATTTTTGTGTTCCTAGGGTATATCCCTAGGAGTGGTATAGCTAGATCGTATGGGAACTCAATTTCCAGTTTTTGGAGCAATCTCCATATCGCTTTCCATAAAAGTAGGACTAGACGGCATTTCCACCTGCAGTGAATAGACTTCCTTTCTCTCCACATCCCTGCCAGCACTGCTTGTTCAAATTCTTTGTGATGGATGTGCGCCAATTTCTGTAGCATGAGGTGGTACCTCATAGTTGTTTTGATTTGCATCTCCCCGATAATTAGAGATGTGGAGCATTTTTTTCACGTGTCTTTTGGCCATTTGTATTTCTTCTTTGACAGTGTCTGTTCATTACTTCTCCCCATTTTTTATGGGATTAGGTGTTTTTTCTTCTAAAGTTCTGTCAGTGCCTTGTATATTTTGGATATTAGCCCCTTATCTGATGGGTATTGGGCAAATAGTTTCTCCTACTCAGTGGGTGGCTCTTGTATCCTGGGCACTATTTCCTTTGAGGTGATTCTCATTTTAATATATAACCATCTGTTTATCTCTGCTTCCACTTGTTTGGAGAGTGATGTTTCCTCCTTAAAGATGCCTTTAGTATCAATGTCATGGAGTGTTTTACCTATGTGTTGTTCTATATACCTTATGGTTTCAGGTCTGATATCAAGGTCTTTAATTCATTTAAATTTTACCTTCATACATGGTGTTAGTTGGGGGTCAGAGTTCACTTTTTTGCAAGTGGCTAACCAGTTGTGCCAACACCACTTGTTGAAGAAGTTTTTCTTGCACAATTTAGGATTTATTGCCCCTTTATCAAAAATTAGGTGATTGTATGTCTGGGGAACATTCTCTGAGTACTCAAGCCTATTTAATTGATCTAAGGATCTGTATTTATTCCAATACCACGCTGTTTTGATAACTATTCCATTGTAATACAGTTTAAAATCGGGGAAAGCAATGACTCCCATATTCCTTTTCCCAAGGATTGCTTTAGCTATTCATGGGTGTTTATTGTTCTAAATGAATTTCAGAAGTGTTTGATCCACTAAGAATGTCATGGGTATCTTTAGAGGTGTCGCATTAAATATGTACAATGCTTTGGGAAGTATTGCCATTTAATGATGTTAATCCTGCCAGTCCATGAGCAGGGTATGTGTTTCCATTTCTGCATGTCCTCTCTTATTTCTTGTAGCAGGGTTATTGTTTTCTTTGTATAGGTCCTTCACATCTTTAGTCAGGTTGACTCCAATATATTTGAGTTTGTGTGGCACTATTGTGAATGGGGTTGTTTTCTTTTCTTTTTTAATTTTGTTTTTTTGGGGGGGGCTCAGAAATTGCCCCTGGCTTGGGGGGGACCATATGGGACGCCAGGGGATTGAACCGCGGTCCTTCTTTGGCTAGCACTTGCAAGGCAGACACCTTACCTCTAGCGCCACCTCACCGGCCCCGGGTTGTTTTCTTTTTCTTTTCTTTTCTTTTCTTTTTTTTTTTTTTTGGTTTTTGGGTTACACCCGTTTGACGCTCAGGGGTTACTCCTGGCTATGAACTCAGAAATCGCTCCTGGCTTGGGGGGACCATATGGGACACCGGGGATCGAACCGAGGTCCATCCTACGCTAGCGCTTGCAAGGCAGACACCTTACCTCTAGCACCACCTTCCCGGCCCCATGGGTCGTTTTCTTAATGTTCATTTCTTCCCTGTCATTATTGGTGTATAAAAAGGCCATTGTTTTTGTGTGTTAATTTTGTAGCCTGCTACATTGCTATATGAATCTATTGTTTCTAGAACCTTTTTGGTAGAGTCCTTAGGGTTTTCTACGTATAGTATCATGTCATCTGCAAACTGTGAGAGTTAAAGCTCAACTCTTACCAATTCAGGAACATCCTTTTTTTTCTGGAACATTTTTTTTTCTGAAGGATCTGAATTTTATTGGAAACTTTAAATGCTCTTCATTCAGAACACAATGCTCTTTCCAATCAAGGATCTCGAGTCCTTAAGAGTAAACAGACTTGGATTAGGGGCGAGGACAACACAAGGGTCATCCCTTATTTTGCCAAAAGGACCCCTCACGAGTGCTCTTCAGCCAGTTTATCAGCTTTTGCCACAGCTTCTTCAATGGGTCCCACCATATAGAAGGCCTGCTCTGGAAGATGGTCATATTCACCTGCCAAAATCTGCTGGAATCCTTTGATGGTCTCTTTCAGGGGTGCCAGCTTCCTCATATGACCTGTGAACACCTCAGCAACCTGGAATGGCTGAGATAAGAAATGCTGGATTTTTTGTGCCCAGGACACAGTCAACTTGTCTTCCTCGGAAAGTTCATCCATACCCAGGATAGCAATGATGTCCTGAAGAGATTTGTAGTCCTGCAGGATCTTTTGCATCCCACGGGCAACATCATAATGCTCATTGCCAACAATGTTGTGATCCATGATTCGAGAGGTGGAGTCGAGAGGATCCACAGCAGGGTAGATGCCCAATTCAGCAATAGCACGGGACAGGACAGTGGTAGTATCCAAATGGGTGAATGTGGTAGCAGGGGCAGGGTCAGTCAAGTCATCAGCAGGCACATAAATAGCCTGGACAGAGGTGATCGATCCCTTCTTGGTGGTGGTAATTCTATCCTGCATGGTACCTATATCAGTGGCCAGGGTAGGCTGGTAGCCTACAGCAGAAGGGATTCTGCCCAATAAAGCAGACACCTCTGAGTTTTGGAACATTCTTAATGATAATCTTAAAGTCATGCCACTGCCTCAGTTTTTTGAACTTCCTCATTCTTTTATGTATGTCTTCTAGTTTCACTTTCCCCCAGTGATCTGTTTTGTCATGTTTCTGTGCTGAGTCTTGGATGCTTAATTGAATACTTGGTCTATCTGCCTTCCTTTCCTCTTTATGCAGGATAACTGGGGTGATACTTGGTAGTGGCATCTGAATATTTATTTGGGGGTGATTGTTGGGCATCACACCTGTTGGTTATGCACACACTCTGTAGTGTGTGCTAGGGGTTATAGTAGGGAACATCCCTCTGTGTGCTGGAGGTTGTGGTGCTAAAAAACATCTATTTTGCTTTGATATCCACTGCTCAGTTGTGGTGTTCTCACGTACCTGGTTGTGATGTGTCTGGAAGTCACTGGTGGTACCATGACAACACAACCTAGAGCTGCCAGGCATTACAGCTGAGCAGCCCCATACCCAATGTATTCACATGGCACTAAGGAACCAGACTCCCAGTCTCATACTTTCAAGGCAAAATCAGTAGTCCCTGAGCCATCTCCGGCCTCCAGCTGATTATTTATTGCAGTATCATTGCATTATAGCATGGATTTTAGGTGTGGATCATGCAAAATTAATGTGTAGCATCTCGTTCTTATTTCCACCCTCTGGTCCCCTCTTTTCTCTTCTTTTTTCGTAATGATAGATTGGTTTTACAGTCCCATGTAGTAATCTCTTTGCTCTCTTTATATGCCACAAAAGTGTATACTACATGGGATTAGTTCTCTGGCTTATTTTACTAATCACCTTTTTTTCTATGTGTATCCATGCTACAAATAGCAGGACTTCTCTTGGGTTTGTCTGGGGATAGAGTCCTCGCCAGGCTACACTGGGTCAGCTAGGGAAGCTATGTGATGCTGGAGCCCACACCCAGAGTTCTGTGCAATCCCGGGGTGTGCTCCAGCTCTTTAAGCTGTCTCCAGTCAGTTGCAGGAATTCCTATTTCCCACTTCTTGTTTCTTTTCAGTAATATTGCAGTGAACATCAGAGTGTATAGAACTCTCCAGGAATCAGTGTTTTTGTAGTCCAGGTAGCTAGCTCAGAGGTTAGTGGTAAAATGCTTTGTATGCACTGGGTTCTAAGCTCTATTCCTGGCATTTCATGCTCCCCAGCCTGAGTAGCCCTAATGGCCCACAGCATCAGCCTTGATATTGAACCATGCTGCCAGGAGTATCCCGAAAGGCTCTCAGAATGCTTCTTGAGTCTTCAGTCCCCCAAACTGGGTGTCATAATCTTATTAGTGAACTAACTACATTGCATGAAATTTCTCTTATTTTTATGGGCCCATGCCTAGCACTTCGGGGGCCCTGGTGTCACTCTCAGCCATCCTCTGTCCAACAATGTGTGTCTAATCTTTTAATGCTCAGGCCAGCTCCAGGATCAACAAAGTTATACTTGGGGGTGCTTGGGAGACTATATAGTGGAAGAGAAGAAAAAGGAAGAAATAAAGAAACAAGAAAAAGTACAGTAGCAATACAGTTGTGAAAATTATAGTAACTCCAATGAAGTCATTAATACAATGGCAGAAAGTTTAGTTTCTTGTTGTTAGCTAGCCATTCTGTTAACTTAGGCCCTGCCTACTTTTTGTTAAATTTGGAGCCCCATCCATATCATGAACTACTCCTGGCAGTGCTCAGGGGACCATATGTTGGTTCTGCGCAATCCACCTGGGACTCATTCCCATACAAAGCCTTATTCCCTGTACTACCCTCCTGGTCCCTATTTTTTCATTTTCTGTTTTGGATTACAAGAGCATCTCTGTTTTCTTAGAAAAAGGTACATAGGGGCCGGGCGGTGGCGCTAGAGGTAAGGTGCCTGCCTTGCCTGTGCTAGCCTTGGACGGACCGCGGTTCGATCCCCCGGCGTCCTATATGGTCCCCCAAGCCAGGAGCAACTTCTGAGTGCATAGCCAGGAGTAACCCCTGAGCGTTACTGGGTGTGGCCCAAACACCAAAAAAAAAAAAAAAAAGAAAAGAAAAAGGGACATAATATTAAGTGAAAACATAATGTGAACAGTTTGAAAGCAGTAAGTATTATAAATATCTAGAAAAAGTGCTTGTGAAAGGGGCCGGGCGGTGGCGCTAAAGGTAAGGTGCCTGCCTTGCCTGCGCTAGCCTTGGACATATGGTCCCCCAAGCCAGGAGCAACTTCTGAGCGCATAGCCAGGAGTAACCCCTGAGCATTACCGGGTGTGGTCCAAAAACCAAAAACCAAAAAAAAAAAAAAGTGCTTGTGAAAATATACAACAAAGTCCTAGGAAAATATATCCAGGTCATAGAATTACTGGAAAATTTTGCTTTTTATTTTTGACAGAAATAATAATTTAATGAAAAAATAGGTACAGAATTAGGATCAGAAATATCAAGACAAATAAAGCAAGTAAAAAGACAGTCCATGAGAAAAAGAACTAATTTGAGATGTTTGTGAATGGTCAGTGGGGTCAGTGCAGAACAAAGCCTGCTGAGAGGAGCAGGGAAAACGAAGCTGCTTCAGGGATTTGTATTTTCATCAAGAGTGAGGTCAGGGGCCAGAGTGGTGGCGCAAGCCATAAGGAGTCTGCCTTGCACGCGCTAGCCTGGGACGGGCCATGGTTCTATCCCCCGGAGTTCAACATGGTTCCCCAAGCCAGAAGTGATTTCTGAGTGCATAGCCAGGAGTAACCCCTGATCGTCAATGGGTGTGCCCGCCCCTAAAAAAACAAAGCAAAGAAAAAATGAGGTCATTATTGTGCTTGTACAACAACCGTGTATATTATGGGTTTGGAGTTCACAGCCAGTGGTGCTCAGACTATTTCTGGCTCTGTAGTGCTGGGGATAGAAGGGGATTGGCTGAATGCATGGCAAGAGCCTTGTTACTTGTATCAATCCTCTGGCCCTTGCAGAGCCATTATAAACTAAAAAATATAGACAAAAAATCAATAACTACAACTCTCTGAAATCAGTGGAGAGATGACAAAGCAGGCAGACTTGGGAAAGATAGTGAGACATAGAAGAGATAGTATACAGGTGGGTTTTTCCATCCTGAGGACCAAACCTCCCATTGAAAACTTGACCTTCCTTGCCTTCAAACTCAAAGTACAGTTTGAGGAAACTAGAGTCACTGAAAACGTAACTTGAACAATTGGATCTAGGAAGCAAGGTAGTGGGAAAGTTCTAATAAATTTTGTATGTAAACTATTCCTAAATATCTTAACTGATCCCTAGATGCTACATGCTCATTCACCTCAGAATAAAACTTCCCAATGAGGGGTAAAAGAACTGAGCAAAACTTTCTTTTTTTTTTTTTCGGGCCACACCCATTAGATGCTCAGGGGTTACTCCTGGCTAAGCGCTCAGAAATTGCCCCTGGCTTGGGGGGACCATATGGGACGCCGGGGGATCGAACCGTGGTCCTTTCCTTGGCTAGTGCTTGCAAGGCAGACACCTTACCTGTAGCGCCACCTCGCCGGCCCCTGAGCAAAACTTTCAGTTGTTACCAGAGACAAATTTTTGGTATGATTTTAACGGAGCTTAAATGTGAAAACAAACCAAAAACATATTTTTAGAGGAGTAAAATAGAATCAAAAGTCAGGATAGAGTTTAAATGTTATCTGGCACACAACTAAAATTTTCCAACATAGAAGAATTACAATATTACCCATTATCTAAAGAAAAGAAAATTAGGGGCAGGAGATAGCTCAGCAGTGTTTGCCTTGCAAGCAGCCGACCCAGGACCTAAGGTGGTTGGTTCGAATCCTGGTGTCCCATATGGTCCCCTGTGCCTACCAGGGGCTATTTCTGAGCAGATAGCCAGGAGTAACCCCTGAGCACCTCAGGGTGTGGCCCAACCCCCCCAAAAGAAAAGAAATTAATACATATCAATACTGATTAGAATCAAATATTGAATTGAGAAAAATAATATCAAGCATCTATTGTGACTATTTTTAATAATGGAATAGAAGATGCCAATAATAAGTGTGTGTAGCTGATATTGCAACAAAGATAAGCTTTATATATATAAATTGTAAAACTGCAATGTAAAATATTCTTTTCTAATTTGTTTATTTGTTTTTATTTAAGCACCATGGTTACAAAATTGCTCATGTTTGAGTTTTAGTCAATGCTCACCTCTCTTTATCAGTGTAAGTTTCCCATCACCAGTGTCCCCAGTATCCCTCCCTCTCCCCCTGCTTGCCTCTAGGTAGACATTTCATTTCTCTCTCTCTGTCTCTTTCTCCCTTCCCTGACTTTTTGACACTATGGTTTGCACTATTGTTAATGAAGGGTACCATGTATTTTCTAAACTTAACAGAATGGAGAGAATAAGGAAAGAATCTGTAAATTTGAAAACAAATTTTCAGTGATTAATCTTTTTCTTGATCATATTTTACTACTTTTAACTTATTTTTTACATATTTTACTTTCCTTTTTTCTTTTCTTTTTTCTTTCTTTTTTAAATGAACGGCAGGAGGAGGAGAGAGAGTGGGGGAGAGAGAGGGAGAGAGGGAAGAGGGAGGAAGAGATGGAGGGAAGAGGGAGGAAGAGATGAAGGGAAGAGAGAAAGGGAGGGAAGGAGAGAGGAAGACAGGGAGAGAGGGAGATGGAGAGAGAAAAGGAGATAGGGAGGGAGAGAAATAGGGATAGAGAGAAGAGGGGGGAAAAGGGGGAAAGTGAGGAGGAAAGGAGAGGGAGAAAGAGAGAGCCATTATTATTATTATTATTATTAATTATTTGGTTTGGGGGGGTCACAGCTGGTTGTGCTCAGGGATTACTCCTGGCTCTGCGCTCAGAAATCACTCCTGGCAGGCATGGGGGACTATGTGCGATGCCAGGATTCGAACCATTGTCTGTCCTGGATCGGTTGTGTGCAAAGTAAATGTCTTACCACTGTGCTATCTCTGGCCCTACTTTCCTTTTTTAGAAGGCCCTAAACATCTCTTTTTTTTTTTTTTTTTGGATTTTGGGTCACACCTGGTGGTGCTCAGGGCTACTCCTGACTATCTGCTCAGAAATAGCTCCTGGCAGGCATGGGGGACCATATGGGACACCAGGATTCGAACCAACCACCTTTGGTCCTGGATCGGCTGCTTGCAAGGCAAACACCGATGTGCTATCTCTCCGGGCCCCCTAAACATCTCTTGAAGAGACAGTTCAGCAGGGCTGAAGTCCTGAGTATTGGTTTGAAAGGCTATGTCTTCCTCCATCCCATCTGAGTGGTAGCCTTGCAGTCCGACCACTCTTGGTTGGAGCTATTTTCCATTCAGCTCTTGGTGTATCAGGCCACTCTCTTCTGGCTTGCAGCTGTCATTTTCACCTAGAAATCAATTGTTTTTCATAGATAGATTTTAGTATTCTCACTTTAACTTTGATATTTTTGTTTTCCTTTTCTTTTTCCTGTGGGAAGAAGCATACCTGGCGGTGCTCAGGCAGGGCTGACTCCTGGCTCTGCTCTCAGAGATCACTCCTTGCAGGGCTCAGGGCCCATATTAGGTGCTGGGAATTGAACCTGTGTCAGCTACATCCTACTTCTTAGCCCTTAATCTTATACCCTGGCCCCTTATATTCCTGATTTTCATCAGTGGCTCCTTTAGACTATTTTTGGGGGTTCCCAGGAAGTCCATATGGTCCCCTGTTGACAAATGATGGTCTGTTGCTTGCCTCTTCCCGCCAAACCCCTTGTCATCTCTTCCCTTCCTCCATCCCTCCAGACACATTAGGTCACAGAGCCATCCAACTTCTGCGTACTTAGTACAAATAAAACCTTATTGGAGGAGAAATGCGGCAGCTGTGTTGAGATGGAATGTTGTTCCTTGATTTCTAGTGCCTTTCCTTTCCCTTCGTTTTTCTATTTTTTGCGGGGATTGGGTTTTTGTTTTTGACTTTTTGGGTTACATTGACTTTGCCCAGGGCTTATTCCTGGCTCTGCTCAGGGATTACTCCTGGGTTGACTGCATGCATGGCAAGTGCCCTGCTCACTATACTGTGTCTCTGCCCTCCTTCTTTCTTATTAATATAGTGTGTTGACTTTGAGATTTAAACTCATGAACCTCAACTTCTCAGGTGTGTAATTGTTGTATCAGTGGGTGCCAGAGGAAACAATACTGTGTTTCAACTATATACTTTTGTTTGCAATGTGGACCACAGCCAACCTAAAGTGAAAACTTTACCCAACACCGAACCAATCTGTTTGAAACAAGGTGGCATAATCCATGCAATTAACCACATAGGTCATCTTAAATTTTCAGAGAGAGATTTCCAAGAAGCATTTCACTTACTGTTGATGACGGTTGGGTTGCAGTCTGTTCGAGCACCAGTTGAAGGATCACGTTCTCTAGGAGATTGGTTATGGTTTGATTCCCGTCGAGCTCTCAGACAGGAAAGGCAGTTCCCAATCCTCTGTCCGATTTAGAACAGGGGGAACAGTTCCAATTATAGAGATATACAGGAGATAATCCACACAGTGAAGAGGTATAAGAATGGATTCAGGAAATCCAGTGCTCAAGCAAGGAATTCAAACCACCCAAGCTTTCTGCTCCTAAGATGGAGTGCAGCTCAGTGGAAGAAAACCGAAGAATGAGACCTCCTTTCCTCAGACCACTGTTTTTATTGACAAGAATCAGGTCCCACCCTAGGGTGGGAGCAGAATACCAAGTAAAGGATAATCCAATATACTATCACCAGATCACACCCAAGGATGGAGTACAATTATTGATTAGGGTAGGATCAGTAACCCAACACCAAGTAGAGCCCGAAGCCTTTGAGTCATCTTTGGGACCTTCAGACTCATCAGGAACGTGTCTGGGTCAGTTCCTTCATCTCCCCATTGCTTCTCAGCTCCCCTGGGTCTGAGAGGATGTGGTTACTTCTCTTTCTGAGCCCACAGTGCTCAGTGCTTAGTCTAGGGACCTACGGTGCTGGGGAAGGAACCTGGGGATCCTGCATGCAGAGCCTACAGTGCAGCTGGGGGGGCATATTGGTGGAGCTCTTTGGAAGATATACCTATCAGTGCTCAGGGCCTTTTCCTGGCTTAGTGCTTAAGGGAGCCTGTGTAGTACTGGTGGAAGGAATTGAACTCTGATCAGAGTCACATTCACAGCAAGTAACTTAGCTCCTGAGTTCTCTCTTGGACCCTGGGGGGACCATTTTTTCTTTTTTCTTTTCTTTCTTTATTTACTTATTTAGTTTTCATGGGGATATTAGCCTTTTTTGTTTATATTTGGAGGGGGTTACAAGAGGGTTCAGGATAGCTGCGAGGAAAAGACTCACAGCCATCAGGTTTCAGAAGACATTAGCTCCTCAATTGGAGGTCACAATTGGGAACTACTTCTATGCAATGCTTAGGGGAACCATGGGTGCCAAGTAGCAAATTCCAGGCTCCCACAATTTTTGGCCCATCTTTCTGACCCCTGGGGAGTCATTCTTTTGGGATTTCTGAGTTCTTTAGCCCTTATAATTTATTGGTTATAATAGTCTAAAAATCTAGTGATTATAATCTATTGCTGGATGCTCTGTGTGGAATGTCTTCTCTGAGACAGTAGTGAGAGTTCTTATTTGGATTCAAGTTTCTTTCGCCTGCTCAGGAGCACTGTAGTGTATGTGGACCCTAGGTGTTTCCTCACTTCTCTCCTTGGTTTTGGAGCTGGGTCTACAAGCACACCCATAAGGCTGATGTGTGAGTGGTACACGGATTTATGAAGGATGCCTAGAATACGTGATTTCTGCCTTTGCACCTTTTCATTGTTGTTTTAATTTTTGCCTTATTTGGGGGATCATTTTTAGTTACGTTAAGGGCTTACTTCTGGTATGCCTCAAAGGACTGTATGAGGTGCTGGTGATTGAAGCACATGACTTAAACATGTGCCAACCACATAAGAGAGTCTGGGTGTCTAAGCACATGCCTTAACCTTTTTTTTGAGATTTCTTTTTTTTATTTTATTTAAATACCTTGATTACATACATGATTGTGTTTGGGTTTCAGTCATGTAAAGAACACCACCCATCACCACATGCCTTAACCTTGTGCCATCCTTCTGACTTCTTTCATTCACTTTGCTGAGTTTGGTGTGAGGACATGATTAAATGTTAATCTTTTGCATTTGGAGCTGTACTTGTTTATGATCTAGTCTGTTCTGTGATTTGTATTTTCTCTTTTTTATTGTTTCTATTATAGTATTTGGGGCTCTCACACATGAGAATCTCACTGAAACTCCTTGCTCCTCAACCTTTGTCATGGTGCTGGTGCTCCCAAATGCCTCTGGGCTCCTATTCAGCATGTGGATGACACAGGAGATACAACACTCAGCTTCATGCCAATGCTCTGCCCATGGGCCCATCCCTGAACCCCAGCATCATTATTAGTGACACTCAACTTGTGCTGTTAAAGAATTAAATAATTCTGTTATCTACAGTTTTTACTGCAGCAAAATCTCAGTCCTAGGCCTCTGGGGGAATTGCTCCAAGCTTTCAGTTCCCCTCCTTTACTGGCCCTTCTGACCCCAGAAGGGGACTCCTCCATGTTCAGGTTCAGCAAAGGCTCCATGTGGCCCGACATTTTCGGCTCACTCCAGCTGAATAGAGCCAAAGATTTAACACAAGAACAAGAATCTCACCAACATAGCTGTCCTTGGTTCAGGGTTCAAATACATGTCCGGCACCATTATGTTGAAAAACATTTTAATTATAGAGTCCTGGATGGAGGTGGATGATGATGAGACAGATGGAGGGTGAGAGGCCTTTCTCTGCCAGCCCTGGACATGCGCCTGCAACTCCTTCCTTCCAGCTGGCAGGTCGGAGGGTTCAGGATAGCTGCGAGGAAAAGACTCAGAGCCATCAGGTTTCAGGAGACATCAGCTTTATTCAGGCCTTTTTTTTTTTTTTTTTTTTTTTTTTTGGTTTTTTGGATCACACCCGGCGGTGCTCAGGGGTTACTCCTGGCTGTCTGCTCAGAAATAGCTCCTGGCAGGCACGGGGGACCATATGGGACACGGGGATTCCAACCAACCACCTTTGGTCCTGGATCGGCTGCTTGCAAGGCAAACGCCGATGTGCTATCTCTCCGGGCCCTGGGCTAACCTTTTAAGCAAACTACATAAGTAGCTCTGCATTAAAGCCTGTCTCTTCTCCCTCCATCCTGCTTCTCCCTGAATCTCTCTCAACCCTTGAATTCCCTTTATACCCCTGAGGCAATCCTTTTGTTACCTTCCAAAGACCCCCTCCCAGAAATGGGCTTGTCTTACCATCAGGTAAAATTACATAGGAAGAATGGAGGGTGGGGGTAATATTTTACTTTGGGGTATATATTTTGGCCACACCTAGCGTTGCTCAGGGATTACTCCTGGACTGGATCTGCATTCAATGATCATTCCTGGAGGGTTTCTGCAGACCATGTGGGAGGCTCAGGATTGAACCTGGGTTGGCTATGTATAAGATAAGCACCTAACTCACTGTACTATCACTCTGGCTCCACAATTAACTTACAGTTTTTTTCCCTTTTTTTGTGGGGGGCTCATACCTGGTGGTGCTCAGGGGTTACTCCTAGCTCTGTGCTCAGAATTCGCTCCTAGCAGGCACGGGGGACCATATGGGATGCTGGGATTCGAACCATTGTCTGTCCTGGATCAGCTGCATGCAAGGCAGCTGTGCTATCTTTCTGGCCCCTAACTTACAGTCTTTTGTTTGTTTGTTTGTTTTGGGGCCACACCCAGCATCGCTCAGGGGTTACTCCTGGCTCTATGCTCAGAAATCACTCCAGCAGGGTCAGGGGGACCATATGGGATGCCGGGATTTGAACCATCATTCTTCTGCATGCAAGGCAAACACCCTATCTCCATGCTATCTCTTCGGCCCCTAACTTACAGTTTTTAATTTGGGTGCTTATACCTGGCTATGCTCAGGGATTATTCCTTGCTCTATACTCAGAGATCACTCCCGTGAGGCTCAGGGGAACCGTATGGGGTGCTGGAGATTGAAATTGGGTTAGCTATGTGCAAGGCAAGTGCTCTACCTGCTGTAATATCCATATCCTTTCCAACCATTTCTAATCTGCTCTTTAGTTCATTTCCCAACTGTATGTGCATGGGGGGCATACAGGCATTGAAATGTGTGTGAATGTGCCAGGGATTGAACCTGGGTCTCACACCTTAAAGACACATATTTTAACACTGAGCCACATCCTTAGCTTCTACCAAATATTTTAAATTTTTGAAAAATTATGACATTTGGTACATGTACAGTAATATTTCAGGAAACATCAGCATTGATGAATGTTAAAGTGAACATACAACTAACTAGTACTCATCAAAGACCCCACTCTCCACTTGTCTTTTCCACTTAGGGTCTCATCCTGGGGATTATGAACAAAATTGTTAACAAATTTCCCCCACCCTGGTGCCACCAACTCTCCTGACATTTTTGCCACTTCTAGCAATGGTTTCTTGCAGCAGTCTCAGGAATTAAAGCCAGGCTTCACACATGTGAGCCTGCACTCTCCATCTGAGACCCCAGTGCTAGAACTTCTATAGCTTTGCTGGCTTTGGTTTCCTAAGAACCTCTTGCTTGCTTTCCAGGGTTTAGGAGGGGAAACATGTTAATCTCTTCTCCCCATTTCTTGATGGCATTGGAAGTTTATTTGTTTATTTGTTTGTTTTTGTTTGTTTTTGGATCACACCTGGCAGTGCTCAGGGGTTACTCCTGGCTCTGCGCTCAGAAATAGCTCCCAGCAGGCACAGGGGACCGTATGGATTCCAGGATTTGAACCACTGTTCGTCCTGGATCGGCTGTGTGCAAGGCAAGCCCTACCACTGTGCTATCTCTTAGGCCTGGAAGTTTTTTCTTGTAAATTTCTACCATTGCGTTATACATTTTGGATATTAACCCTTTATTGAATGAGACGAAGCTAAAAATTTCTCTGAGTCTGTGAGCTGTCTGCATGTTTAATAAGTTCAAAGAAAGAAGGGAATGGACTGCCAATAAAATACATAAGTATGAGACTAGAAATCAGAAAACTATAAACAGAAATGACAAAACTGAAAAATTTGGTAGGTGAAATGAAAAACTCACTGGAAGGCTTTGCCAGCCATGTTACAGCTGCTGAGAACAGAATCAGTGAGCTCCAAGATGAGGTGAAGAAAACCTCCAGACAACAGAAGATGAACAGAATCTGCCTCAAAGAAGAATTCCAAATAGCTGAAACGTTCATGAAAAATATTCTCTGCATCACTGACCATCAGGATGATGAAAATCTAAGCGACAATGAACTATCATCTCCCACCACAGAGATTAGTACACATCACAAAGAAGAACAACCAGTACAGGTGTGGAAGCAGAGAAAAAAAAGACACTCATTCAGCACTAGGGAGTATGTCAGCTGGTCTAGCCTTTCTGGAAAATAATATGGATATTCTAAAAAAATCTAGAAATTGAGCTTCCATTTGACAAAGCAACTCCACTTCTTGGAACATACCCGAAGGCCCCCAAAACAAAATGAGGCAAAGACATCTATCTGCATTCCTATGTTCCCTAGTGCACTATCCACAATAGCTCAAGTCTGGAAACCTCAGTGTCCAAGAACAGATGAGTGGCTAAAGAAACTCTGGTTCATCTACAGCATGGAATATGATTTGGCTCTCAGAAAACTTAAAGTCCTGCAATTTGCTGCTCCATGGAGAGACCTGGAGTACATCGTGCTGAATGAAGCTAGTCAGAGAAGAGAGGCTGACACAGAACAATCTCTCTCATGTCAGGATCTATAGAAACCCAATGTTGGCATTGCTAATCGCCAAAGACTGAAACAAAGAACTGGAGAACTGGTTCAGCAGAAGACCTGGTACTGGAGGGAACTGGGAGTGTGTGGGGGGCACCAACTATGGTGGAGGAGGTGGTGCTAGAAGGTGGGCAAGCATGAGCATGTAAAGCTGAAGTCCTGTCAGGAACCATACTGGAAACCAGCTTTGTCATTTCATAGTGGCTAGATTTAAAAAATTTTGAATAACATTTTAAGCAAACCCCAAAATGACTATGAGAGCTGCAGTCTAAGGCCCCAGGAAGACACACAAATCTTACCAAAGCACGTTTTTTCTTTCCCCGTCACCACAACTCTACCGAATGATTTCCATCATAGTCATCTTTGCAGATAAAGTTTGGTTCGTATAACCTTTGGCTGGTGGTTTTGCATAAGTTGAGTAAGAGCTGAGGTAGC
The DNA here is from genome assembly GCF_024139225.1 of Suncus etruscus. NCBI lineage: Eukaryota > Metazoa > Chordata > Mammalia > Eulipotyphla > Soricidae > Suncus > Suncus etruscus. The sequence continues at coordinate 94,594,480 of NC_064868.1, read as the reverse complement.
CATATAAACTGTTTTTATTTTCTTGGCCTTCTCAGGGAGCCCTCAGATGCTTCCAGTCACACCTGCATTTTGTGGCTCATCCTGCTCTTCTTGAGGTTCCCTAAATGCCCTTGGGGCTCTGGCCTGACCTTCATTGCCCTCCTTATCACAGATCTCCCTAAGCAAAGCATCAAGATGTTTTCTCTTGGCTCTGGGATCAGTCTAAACTCTGGAAGCAGAAGAGGTTCTGACATTCTGGGAAAAGCCTCATGAAAACAACCAGTTTCCAGATCAGACTGGACCAGGGGCGAGACTTCTGCCAGCAACGGGTAAACAAGTTCATTGCCCAGGCAGAGGCAAAGGCTCTGGAATGTTGAAATCTCCGGGTATCAGAGAAACAGAAAAGGGCCTCAAGTGGGCTGGGGTCAAGCCCTGACACCACATTTCCCTCCCCCCAAAGCTCCCCTGAGCTCCTTGAACAGCTCTAGTATGGCCCCACAAAAAGAAAAGGAATCATTGATTTCAGTTCTACTCAGGAAAAGATGTCATCAAAAGGTTACTGTGGGCCACAGCTCAGAAAGGGAAAAATTTCATCTGGGAAAAGCATAACTGACTTCTCAACAGGAAGTCCTCCTAAGGCTGAACAGAGACAGAGACAGGGAGAGTACAGAGCTGAGAGCACAGATGTGGATCCCGACTCTGCTGGAGTCTCTCACTGAGTGTGAACAGGAACTGGAGGCTGGGTTCATTAGTTCTCCCATCAGGCTGTTCCTGGGGGAAAAACATTTCTGTCTTCAAGAGCCTTTTGTTTTGGGGAGAGCCACTAAGGTGCTTCTGGTAATTCTCAGCCATCCAGGACTGGAGGGTGCTGTGCTTCTCAGGTCCGAGGGGTGCAGCGGATCACCAGAGCCACACTTGGTCCTGTCGAGTTTCCTGCATCCATCCTTACACCCATAAATAATATTTCCCTGAGCCCCAGTTAGTAACTTTTAAGATTAAAACTTAATCTTGAAATTTGATATTCTTTGTTTCCTGATATATCTATTTTCTAGAGCAGCGTTGCTCAACCCAAGGCCCATATGGCCTCCCATGGGCCTCTAGAATATTTCAGGGCACACAAGCAAATGTCATGTCAATGCACATGCCTAGGGGCCAACCAATGCCAATGGGGCAAACCCCATGCCTGGGGACCATGGAAAAGAGGTCTGAGCTGTGGTTGTTTTAGAGGATTCTCACAGATCTTTCTGAAGTCTAGGCAACAAACAACATGCACTGGTGGTAAAGCAGCTGGAAGTAACTCACTTTTTTTAAAATTTTTTTATTTTTGATTATGAGAACAATGATGCAAAGAGGAGAAGGTAAAGTTACAGTGGAAGGACAATCGCCCATAAACAGAGTTCTCAAAAGAAATCCCCTCGCTGACGCCTAAATATTGAACTTACAGTCAAAGAACATTAAGAAAAAGAAAAGAAAAAAATAAAAAAAGAACATTAAGAAAAATAAGGCAGAACCCATGTACAATTACTTTGTCCATATGTCCCCGATTGTAGTACATTATAACATTTCTTAGCAGCACACAAAGCAATCTAAGGCCATGAGATTTATGTGACTCCTTAAACATTGAAGGCATAGTATTTTTTTATATTTTCATGCACATTAGTTTAAGTTAACATCAAAAGTTTAAGGTTTTTTTAAGGGTTAGAGTCAAAAGAACACAGTAAAAACGGTGTTAGAGTGGCAAATATTGTTTGTATAGGCCCACCAAAATATGGGGGACCTGGAAAGGAAAAGCCTTGGTCTAAATACAAGGAGACCCTACCCCTGAAGTTTCCTGGCATAAGACCAATTCTAGGCTCCAGGCAAACTAGTTTATCCAATCCAAGTCATTGTTTGTAGTGCCAATACAGTTTTATTTTTCACGCAGTCTCTATTGTTGGCATCAGGTTTCTGTATTAAAGATCCTGGAATCTGCACATCCTACATTGAAGTCAGGCTGGTGTGGAGTATCCTCTAGTTTCACCTCACAATTAAGGGGCAATACAGAAAGCCCTGTCCCGTAAGCAGGTCATTGTTGTTAAGTCTTCTCAGTGTTAAGGGAAGTCTCTTTTGAGTAGGTTGATGTCAGAGCAGCGGTAGGGTCTTCCCTGGTAGAGGATTGCCTCCATGTGATGTTATAGACAACCTTGGATGTTTCGTAGAAGTCTTCCCTAGATCAGGGGTGGATGGAGAATGCACATTCTTCTGAGGCCTGTGCCAGGTCTTTATGTCAATGTTCAGGGTGTAAGGTTCCATTGCACTACAAGATTTGTGTGTTTCCATCTCTATTAGATAAGAACTTATTTGTATGTATAGTATTTTCCCATTTTAATGTGCCTATGCAAACAAGAAATAAAGCCATGTGGCATATCAGAGTATATGGGGGTGTAAGAACACGTCCAACAATACCCATGACTTGGTTCAAACATAAGCATTAAATTGAGGGACTCTTTCACCAAATTCCCTATTGAACAGTTCACAAAGAGAAGATTAAAAAAAGGGGGGGGGAATCATCACTGTATAAGAAAATATTCAGCAAGAGTTATAGCCGGGGCCGGGCGGTGGCGCTAAAGGTAAGGTGCCTGCCTTGCCTGTGCTAGCCTTGGACGGACCGCGGTTCGATCCCCCGGTGTCCCATATGGTCCCCCAAGCCAGGAGCAACTTCTGAGCACATAGCCAGGAGTAACCCCTGAGCGTTACTGGGTGTGGCCCAAAAACAAAACAAAACAAAAAAAAAGAGTTATAGCCATAAAAAGAAACACACATAAAATGCTGAAAAGACATACGTGTCCTTTTTATACCTTTTGGAATAGTTGGGGGTGTGTGTTAAATCCAGGGCACCACTTGGTCTGTGACTTAGAACTCTACAGTACTTAAGTTAAAAAGGGTAAATGTGGAGTAATGATGATAGGGGGTGAGAGAGTTAAAGAGAAAAATGATTTTTGTAGGTGTGTGCAAAAGGGCAGAGTACAAAATGGACATTCTGCATACATAAAAACATAATTCAATGATAGTGAGTACTATTAATGGATACTGTGCACGAGGGCGGTTTTGAAAATATAGACTGTAAGAGATTATCAGTGACTGCTTCAAGAAGCTGGGAGGTCGGAAGTTCAGGGCCCCCACCCAGCCCCTCCCTAAGGAGCCGAGTGGGTAATGGGGGAAAGCCTAGGGTACCTTCAAGCTCCGCCAAAGGACCCACCTCACTGGCTTACCCAGGCTTGTGGCCCGGGAAAGCCCTGGAGATCTGGAGCAAGGCGGTAGAGGAGTGCTGGGGTCACCCAACTCCCGCACCCCCTCCCCAGGCCTGGTTAAGAAGGCCTCCGGCAAGGTGAACCCCATGCTGCTAGAGACTCCCGGCTCCCAGGAAGGAAAAAAACAAGTCACTCACTTTTAATGCCTGAATGCACAGCAGATAGCGAGGCCTTTTGGCACTTGGTGTTCCAAAGTCAGGCCTACCACTAACGGGAAGGTAGACGCCCTCTCAGGAAGTCTCACATAGAACTCATATTCGTTAGAAAGGTAAACATGGAGCTGAAGCCATAGAAGAGCAGGGAGGGTGCTTGCCTTGCACTTATCTGATCTATTTTGATCCCCAGCATCCCATATGTTCCACTGAGCACCACCAGGAGTAACTCCTTAATGCAGAGCTAGGAGTAACTCTGGAGCACCGCTAGTTGTGACCCCCAAACAAACAAAAATAGATTTGAAAAATAAAAGCAAACATGTGTCCTTAAATGGACACGTGTCCCTGTGCAGTTTAAATAGACCAGCCAGGCCTAATTCACATGTGTTTCTCATTCCAGAAGAGGACAGAATATTATTATTGGATGCCTTAGTACCTCTTCAAAGATCATCCTATTTCCTTTACCTTTATTTAATCAAAGGTTTACTCTTGTCTTAGAATTTTGATTTCCAGGAAGTTTTGTCTTATCAAGAGGTTCAAACTTTTTTGGTCACACCCGGCAGCACTCAGGGCTAGTTCTGGTTCTGCATTCAGAAATCACTACTAGCAGGCTCAGGGAAACTACAAGGGATGCCACGGATCAAACTTTGGTTGGCCGCATGCAAGGCAAATAAATGCCTTACCTACTGTGCTATCACTCCAGCCCCCTAAAGTTTAAACATTTATATAGATTATTATATTATCCATTTCACCAGATTGACAGGGATTTCAAAAGCCATACAATTTGTCATTGGTTGTGAGTCAAACTCAGCTTTGGAATCAGATTGCTCCAACCCCTCATGACTGCAGTCCTAAGACTTTTGCTCTTTCAGCAGAGCAGAGGAGAGGACCCAAAGTTAGCCTTGCACATGTCCATGGGGAACAAGAATGCTTAATTGGGAACAGTTAGAACTATCTGATCTGATTAACTATACCCCAAACAGACTCTTCAGTTTTGAGAGAACCCACTTCTGGCTGTCCTCAGGGACCTGGTGGCTCTAGGGACAGGTTGGACCCAGAGTTCCTACACGCAAAGCTTTGCTTCAGTTCTTCACTTTATCTCCCTTGGCTGAGTATTCCTTTCTTTTTTTACTTTTCACAAGGGATGTCTCCCAAGTGGCTCTCTGGGAACCTCGGGGTCACTCTTGGTGTTTCTCAGCCAACTGGCCCAAAAATTCAAGGTTAGGACTCAAGGGAATGGGGCTGCTCAGGCCTCACAGTGATGGGCCACATATGACACTGTCACACATGTGATGCTGCTCATGATTTGTGTGGTGCAGAGACAAATCCTGCATGTGTTAAGCATGTGTCAGGGCCTTGTCAAGCATGCAAAAATAGAACTGGGATCTTGCACGTGTCAAACACATGTGTCTGGCCCCCTCCGCTAACTCCTTTCTTTTCTTTTTTTTTTTAATAAATAAACTTTTTAATTGAATCACCATAATATACAGCTAGAAAGTTGGTCATTTGAGTTTCAATTATACAATGTTCAACACCCTTCACCAGTGCACATTTCCTGTCATCAAAGTTCCAGTTTCCCTCCAGCCTTCCCTTGTCCTCTCTCCTGTCTCTGGCATAGACATTTTTCTTCTTCTCTGTCTCTCTCTTCCTTTCCCCCCCCCTTTTTTTGGTTTTTGGGCCACACCCGGCGGTGCTCAGGGGTTACTCCTGGCTATCTGCTCAGAAACAGCTCCTGGCAGGCACAGGAGACCATATGGGATGCCGGGATTCGAACCAACCACCTTAGGTCCTGGATCCACTGCTTGCAAGGCAAACTCCGCTGTGCTATCTCTCCGGCCCCTTTTTCTCTTTTCTTAAGATTGCTTTCTCAAGCTTATGAGAGCACAATAGGAAAGGCACTTTCCTTGCACATGGCTGATTCAGGATCCATTCTATCCAAGCCACTGCACAGACTTCACTGGACCCTCCAAGAGTGATCCCTGAACCAGATCCAGCACTAAGCCCTGCGCATAGCCAGTTCTGTCCAGAAAATGCTTCTCCATCACAAGCCTTTTGTGTTGTTTTGTTCTGCTTTGCTTTCTTTCTAGGAGGACTACACCCAGAAGTTCTTCAGTTCAGTTTTGGTCTTTTAAATTTTAGAAAAATTGTTTGGGGGCACTCACACCTAGCTGTGCTCAGGGCTTACTCCTGGCTCTGAACTCAGGGATCACTCTTGGCAGTCTCAGAGCTATATGATGTGCCATGGATAGAAACTAGGTCAGACGCATGCAAGACAAATACCTTATTCACTCTACTATCTATCTGTCTAACCCATAAACACTAATTTCTTCATTTCAAAATAATAAGCAACATAAAAATGGTTATATCAGAATCTTATAGACTTTAGCATGTTTACGTTTGGGGAGTATCCCAGGACAGCTCAGGGGCTACTTTGTTCTGACAATGTTGTATCAATCATGTGTGTCTCCCACATGCCTGGCACGAGCTGTAAATATCTGCAAATATTGCTTTTATCATTTTGCAAACAGGTGCTTCCTTGCAGTATGATTTTCAAGGTGACACAGACATGGTTGGTTTGCTTTGGGGTCACAGCCAGCTGTGCTCATGGCTTATCCTTGGTTCTGTGCTTAGTGATTACTCTTGTCAGTGCTCAAGGCATCCACATGTGGTGCCAGAATCATATGGGGGTTGGCTTCATGCAAGGCTGGCAGAGCAGAGGCTGCTAGGGATGGAGCTGTGCAAATGTCAGGTGGGTGCCTTTCTGCCAGTGCCGTCCCTGGGCACTCTTGTCTACTTTCCTGTACCCCACTGCAGGACTACGCCAAGGGTCGCAGTGCCACCCTCCCTTCTAGCACACCCTTGTGCAAGTCTCCAGTGCCCAGTGATGATGACCTCTCGAATAGAAAGCTGTTGCAGTCCACACAGGACAGTATCAGGCACCGCATCCTCCAACACTCGGAGCAGCTGCAAGTGGAGCAGGCCATTTGGGACAAGAACACCGTATCTAGAGCTCAACAGCACCAGGAACCTCAGATCAAGAAGGTGAATAATCACGCTTCTACCACCATCTCCCACTTCAAGCACCGCCTGCATTGGTGCCACCAGCAGCTCCAAAAGCTGAAGCCCAGTGGCTGGTCTCAGCACTGCAGGCACAAGGGGCAAAGTCAGATGCAGCATTGGGAGCACCCCAAGCAAAGGGGCCAGCAGCGCCTGTCTGACAGTGCCACCAGATTTAGTCCCCAGGACTACTCTGCGGGCAGGTCTGTGATGGGGGCTCTAGACCATACCAAATGGGTCCAGAAGAAACACTGGATGCTGCAGAAAGCGGAGGAGGAGCTGACAGAGGTCAAGCAATTGCACCTTGACCTGCAAGCGTCCTACCGAACCCTCCAGGACAGGCGCCTGTCAGACCTGCAGGTCTCGGTGGAGATTCTCCAGGAGCAGAGATGCAGGTGAGCAAGCCAAGAGGGCAAAGGCACCTGAGGCACACAGGAGCCCTGGGGGTAGCATAGCCCCACTGTATGTGTCCAGTGTGCCTGGTCCTCGTGCCTGGCTCTCAGCCTGTTTCCTGCACCCAGTGCTCCGTCCTTCCTTCCTTTTTTTGTTTTTGTTTATTGCTTTGACATTGAGGGCCACACTAGTCATGTGGCTTACTTATTCCTAATGCTAGTCAGAGATCATTCCTGACTATTTTCGTGAATCCATCTAAGGTGCTTGGGATTAAACCCTAGTTGTCTGCATACACGGCAAGTGCCCTACTCACTGTGGTATTGTTTAGGCTCCCATGACTCGATATTTTTAGGAGGGTGTGTTTGGGTCACAGCCAGCAGTGTTCAGGGCTGACTCCTGACTCTGCTCAGAGATCATTCCTGGAGGGCTCAAGGGACCATATGTGGTACCGGGGTTTAAATTCATGTAGGCTGTGTGCAAAGCCAGTGGCCTCCCCACCCTGCTATGTACCCAGCTTTAGAAAGTAACTTTCTTTCATTTAGCTGAAGTGCTCTGGTTGACAACGATCTTGCTGGCAGGTTTTGAGGGGTACCTGTGTCAGCCACACCCTCCTCAGAGTGCCCATTATCCCCCCCCCACCCTGAGAGCTATTTCTTCTCCCCATCCTCATCTTTGGGCACCTGTTACTTTCTTAGAGAGGGTTTCCTTGACTTTTGTCCCCTTGCTCCTTGCCTCAGCCCACCCTGTGCTGCATCAGCTGAGGCCTCATTTCTGGATGTTGCTACAGTCACAAGCATGACCACAAACTAGGCTTTGGTGTTTGACCAATGTTTATTGAGATTCCTTCCAGTTCTCCAAACTTGCCCTGTGTTGGCACAGGACCCGCTGCTGGGCTACCCTGGCTTGGCCTCCTGGAGAGTCTGTGGTCTTATGTGACTGCTCTATTCCTTTCATCAACAGATTGTTCTGGAACACTGTGGTATGACCAGCCCTGAGGCTGAGTGTGTGCAAGGGAATGTGATGCAGCTCTGGAAGAGTCTCAGGATGCTGCTGCTTGGGGAGATGGGAAGAAGTTGGCATTTGACCCATGTAGCCAGATCCCTTTTGTCTTCTGCTTGCAGACAAATGTCAATGGAGGATCAGGCCAACCAGCACCTGCAGGACTCCCTGGAGGAGAGAGCATGCTTCAAGCAAAGCCTGGCATGCACTGAGGAGATGATGGTCTTCCTGTCATACCAGAAGGCCAAGGAGGATTGGGTGAGCTGGGGTGAGGGGCTGGGGCCCAGTTGAGTACTACGCAGGTGCCCATTAGGGGCCTGAAAGTCACAAGGGCTGCTGCCAAGCTGGGGACTGGCTTCAGGGTCTTATTTGCTCCCTTCTGGACACACTGGCCTTGCTCACTTTTCCAGGCAGTGCCAGCTCAAGTCCAACCCCCCCATGCCTCCAGCCAGCACTGCTTCTGGCCCACAACTGGAGCTTTGTTCCCACAGGAGATCATCAAGACTTTCCAGGGCCGCATCAGCAGGCTGGAGAGGCTGCAGCTGGCCATGCAGCAGGATCTGGCCCGCAGGATGCAGAGACATTGCCTAAGTTGGCAGGAGTTGGCACCGTGCACACTCTGCCTGCTCCTCTTGCTGCTATCCCTGGGCCTGCTGCTCTCCCCATCCAACTCACATTTGTGCGCTGCCCTTCTGCTACTGGTGCTCATGGCTCTGGCCTGGCATGCCTGGATTCCTCCAAATGGTGGCTCTTCTTGAGGGTCCCCGGGGCTCTATGTGAGCCCGGCTTCTCCTTGGGTTCTTCAGGAGAGGGAACCGGCCCACAGGGCCTGCTCATTGCCCTACCTGAGCAGGATGTGCCGAGTGTGCTGAGGGACTTGTGACTCTGCAGCTTGCTTTCCTTTGTACCCTCACGCCCCTGAACCCAGAGACAATACAGCAGCGGGGGTGCTCCCAAACTTCACTGCTGCCTCTGTCAGTGGATGTTTGCTCACCATTTCTTTGACAGGTTTGGAGAAGGACAGGAGGGGGACCAGGGACTGCGGGGCTCAAGCAGGTGACACGGAGGAGACAGATGTTGCCTCTGTTTTGGAGGCAGTGGAGAGTTCTGAGCCGTCATCTACCTTCTTTCCAAAAAGCTGCAAGATGCAGTTCCGGAACTGGGGGGACAGACACCAGACAGTTGAGGAGAGGATGGAAGGAGGACAAGTCAGTGCAGGGGGTATGTGCGACCTGGCACATACTGAGTACCTGTGTCTTCCCCTTACTGTGAGCATGTGTGCCCCAGGGTCCTGCATGTGTGCACAAGCATAGGGAAGCACCATGGGAAGGGGAGGGCAGGGGCCAGGAGCAGTCTCCAAGTAGAGGGTCCTCTTTCTGCCCTGGGAGTGAGGCCTGAGTCAGATTTCCTCCTAAGTTCCTTGATGCTACAGTTGCGGCATTGCAAGACCCCCGGGTAGTGGTTTGTCAAGGAGGCCCCAGAACACACTCAGCTACCAGACTGGCTGTGCCAAGGGGAACACACCTGGCTTCTAGGTTTCCAGAAAGAAGAGTCTGAGCCTGAGAACACACAGATGCTGGCTTCCCATGAGTGTCCATGCATTTGGGCCCACTACAACCCTTTGGCCAGAAAAGTAGCTGGTCCTAGGCACACCCACTCTTGGCAGCAGGGGTACTCCAGAGTCACCTGAGGCACATTCACTGGTGAACGCCTTGGTGTCCAGAACTGAGCATGCCCTCAGCTGTGCTTTGGGGACACACCAGGGGCAATGCCCACACAGCAGCACAAGCTTTTCTGCACTCCTCTCAGCTCCTCAATGTGCAATACCTCAAACAAAAGCCATGAATTTTGTCATCAATGACCTGAGAACGAGGGGTGGAGTTGAGGCCACATTTGTTCCCATAGATCCCAGGCTTCCTGGAGCTCGTTCCAGAAAGTTCTCTTGGAATACTCCACAGAGAGAGGTCAGTGTGCTTCTCCCCACAGGAGTAGCTAGGCTTTGGGAGTTTCAGGTGTGATGGGGCACTGTGGGGGAGGTTTTGCAAGTCAAGAGGAAGTGGGTGGCCTGTTGGCTGCCATCAGTCATGATCTCAAGGTCTTAGCTGCAAGACCCAGTGTACCAGCTTGTGACACCTGACAACTGTCTGCCACAGCCCCAAGAGACTCTGGTGGCCTGGGCAGCACTGCCTAGAGGCTCTCTCACTGGGATCTGCAGTCTGGCCACGGCTGGAGCAGGTGTGTCAGCAGCCCAGACAGATCTATCAGGAGGATAATAGCTGCATCACTGTGGGCACCTCCCAAGGGTCTGTCTGAGTCTCCTGCCTATCACCTCAGGCAGGACCCACCACAGGCTCTTCCAGGGGGACTCTTTTGGTCCCATCAAGCAGGGAGTGGTGGTGTCTTACCTGCCGGTTCATGAAGACGTAGATGATGGGGTTGTAGATGGTGGCACTTTTGGCAAAGTAGGCTGGCAGGGCGGCCACCAGAGGGTGGAAGGCATAGCCAGGGTGGGCAGCTGCAAAGCAGGCGAAAATGGTATATGGCCCCCAGCATACACAGTAGGCTAGGATCATCACCATGACCATGCGTGTCACCTCCCTCTCAGCCTTCTGAGTTGACTCGGATCCTTTCTGCTGCTTCGCCACCTGGGGGAGATGGAGAGGCATGCTGGGGCTCCAGGGTGCTGAGTGGGGGTGGGGTGGGGTGGTGCTGTTGCCTGGCAGGCTGAGATAGCAAGGGTCAGGGATGGGGCATCCTGAAGAGAGAGCCTGGGCCAGGCAGCACTCTGCTGTCCTGTGTATTTGGGGAATCCTTGCAGGATTGTGTCTCACTGCTACTGGGGCATTGCCAGTCTGGCCAGGTCACTGTAGAGCTTGGGAAGGCACCCCAGAGGCTGGTTTTGGCCTGGCCTGGCTCCTCAGCAAAAGGAGTTCTACCAGCTCGGGGCTGGTTAGTGTCAACTCCATTCAGATTATCCAGATCTGTATTGGAGGACCAGGCTGCCAGCAAGGGCTCTGCACACATCATGTGTAGCCCTGAGTTTCTTCTGACCTTGGATGAAGGCCTGAGGGAAGGGTAACTCATTCCAAGCTGTGGGTTCATTTCTAGAAAGCCCTTAGTAGTTGCCGTCAGTTGTGTATGGAAAGGCCTGGAGAGTGCACAGCACATTTGAACCAAGCTCTTGTAAGGGCAGCTCATGGCCAGCACCTGGGCACCCCAGCCCACTCTGCCAGGCTCTGACTCCTGGGAACAAGAGCACGCCAGCAGTAGTTCAGCCTAGGGGCTCTGGACAGGAGGTCTGGGGGTACAAAGATTATGTGGAGTCCTCCTTGGTATGCCAGCCAGGCCCCAGGACACCACGATGCCCTCTCAAAATAGCCCTTATGATGGGTTTACTGTACAGATGGCCCCACACTCAGATGGCTGGGAGATGAGGGCAGGGGAGGTGAGGGCAGGTGCTTACTGCGCGAATGGCCAACCACACTTGGAAGTAGCAGAATAAGATGACACTGAGCGGGATAATGCAGCATGTGATCATGAGGACGATCATGTAGGACTGCACCCCAGGGTATGAGCTGCCACTGAAAACATCCGGGCCACACGAAGTCTTCAGGCCGTGGGGCCAGTACCTGGCAAGAAGGCCCCACAGTCCATGCTGATGCACTGCAGCCTGGTGAACCATTTTGAGCTAAACCACAAGTATTCAGTACACTTCCAAAATGTTTCCAGAATGTTATCACTCCAATTGAACCTCATTTTACCAAGGGACAGTGAGATATCCTGTTGCTCTTTATGCCTGAATCATCACCTGAGATCAGTCCGACTTTAGCTATCTAACTGGGGTGGTGGTGTCACGGCCCCATAGTAATTTGGATGTTGTAAAGATGCTGTTTACAATTTACTTTCTTGGATCTTAGAGAAATAGTGAAGTGGGGAGGGAGATTGACTGGCATGTGGCCGACCCAAGCTCAATCCCCAGCCTCCCATATAGTCATTAAGCCCTGCTGGGAGTGATCCCTGAGCACCATCAGCTGTGACCCAAAATCAAAAACAAAAGACTTGCTTTATTCGCAGCACATGCTTGATTCAACTATCTACTTAATAACCATAGATCCAGTCTCAGAAAAATTGCAGGAATTAAAGCACTTGCCTTGTAGTGGCTGACCTGGCTTTAATCCTCAGTACCATAGGTGGTCTGAGTACTGTCAGGAGTGGTCCTTGAGCCCAGAGTCAGAATTAGTTCCCCATAACTGCCCAGTGTGACCCCAAAGCAAAGAGTTTCTGGGACAAAAAGGATCCCAATGGGGAAAAGTTGAAGATCTGGAAAGTCGATTTAGCAGATGGACTTGCTGGGAGAGGATGAGAGATTAGATGAGGCTGCCCCCTGGGCCTCCTCCGGCCATACGTTTTCAGGTTAGGTAGTGCTTCTGAGATGGACATTGGGAACTGTGGACACAGATTTTGCTTGGGCTAGTTACCAGAATGCTGCATGTTTCCTGAGGAAATATCCCACTAAAACACTGCAAAAATTGAGTCAAGAACTTGCAACAAGACCAAAACACAGCAACCAGCAGCTAAGACACATCCACATGAACTGGGTCTTCACCTCAATCAAGACATATAGGCTCGGGGTGTGGGATAAAAAAAAAAGACATATAGGCTCACATGTTTCCACCACCCCAGCAGTCTTGGAATGTTCAAGAAGGCCCTTTCTCTGTGTTTTCGTGAACCATGAACAAAGCTCATCCCCTCAGACACCTATTCCTGTTCTTGGGGGAGTGGGCTCTGCCTACTGTTCCTCACTAGCCCACAGGGACAGGAGACAAGAAAGGTTTGCCTGGGTTCCCACAGTGGACCCACCCGCTCTCCCTGGCACCCCCATGGTCTTACCTGCTCCAACCAAAGATGGGCGGGGCAGTCCAGACAGCAGACCAGACCCAGGAGAAGGCAATGCCCACAATGGCTAGCTTGGCATCGAACCTGACATTGCCAAAGGGCTTGCACACCACCAGCCACCTCTCCCAGGAAATGATGGCCAGGGACCAGAGGCCTGTGATGCCTAGGGGACAGACAGATAGACCAGAGGCCCATAATGGCTAGGGGACAGACATATGGACCAGGGATCCATGATTGCTAGGGGACAGACAGATGCTTACCTGGCCCAGATCCTCTTCATGCAGTGTGGCCAGCATAGACAACTCGAGTTCAGGCTCTTTGCCTACCATGTTCCCTGGCACTCACCTCCTCTGTGTCCCTGCCCTCTTGTACCCAGACCATGTTCCCACTGAAGTACACTCTCCAGCTGTCACCCTGTAGCCACCAGGCCTCAATGCAAGACCCAGGCACCTCCCATGAGTCCTGTGCATGCCACACACCCCCAGATTACAGCCCTCAGTCCATCCAGCTGCTTCTGAACTCCAGGACCCCAAAGACCTGTGCACAGATATCAAGGCACATGAGGGGTATGGAAAGACCCTTGTCTGCACGACCCTAATCATCCCTGGGTGTTTTCATGATGACTAGACAGCTGCACCCCTTCTTGCTGTACCCACCTCACTAGTTGATCCCCAGAGCACTCTCAGCGGTGGGGCCAGACAGACGGCTGAGGGGCAGGTGGAGGATCCCCAACACCAGGGAGACTGGTATCCCCAAACACTGAGGTGGGAGTTGCCCTAAAGCACTACTTGATATGACCACAAAACTAGCTCACCCCAGAAAATGCCCAATACTTTCAGTGCTAATATAAACACTTTCAGTGTTCATCCAGGAGACAGGCACCAGCACCTTGTGACATGACTGTCACTACCAGGATTGTGGCCCCACCTCTGGTAGCACCCACATATGTCCCTAGAGGTCTGAGGACATCACTGACTAACTCTGAGCATACGGAGTGAAATCCAGGTCAACCTTCCCTGTACAGGTCCCTTGTCTTGCCTCCAGCCACTGAGCCCAAAGCAGATGGCAGTTTAGACAGCCAGCAGAGGAGGGACATGAGAGTCTGACCTGGCACCCGAAGAAGTCCTGAGATCCGGCACCCACTGCTTACCCACCTCTCTTCAACCTTTCTGTCCTCTTTGAGCTGGGTCCCTGAGAGTTCAGCTGGTTCGTAGGGACCCTATCTGCCTGGCACACACAAGGACAGATCCTCCATCTTCCCATACTCCCAGAAGACAGACTTATTGGGTCACTCTCTGGGATAGGACCCCCAGAAGGATGGGGGAGCTGCACAGCTCTGGCTCATGGGTACAGGAGGTGAATTGTGGGATACAGAGCTGGACCTTATGTCTATTCATTTAAGCTCTGAGAATGGCTGCTCTCCAGAAGGGAAGGCACATCAGTGAGGATTCCATCCTCTCCTGCCCAGTCTCAGGGTTCTCTCCCAAAAGTCTCTCACATAGTTGGAACCCTCCAGGACACCCCCGCTCACCACACAGGGAGACGGTGTAACCCTCGAGCACGCACAGCAGATGGCCAAGCACGAAGTAGCCGGAGACCTGGTTGAAGACACTAATGGTGCTGGCAATGAGGGTCTCGGCCAGGTCTGCCACAGCCAGGTTTGTGAGGATCCAGTTGAGAGGGTGGCGCAGCTTCTTGAAGCGCACAGTGGCAGCCAGCACCAGCCCATTGGTGAAGACTGAGGCAATAACCACGAAGACCATCCAGGCGCTAGTGATGTGGTACACCCAACGGGGAGCTATGTGGTAGTTCGGGCCTTCAAAGGGGCCTGTAGGCAGGAGGGATAGAGAAGCGAGTCCCTCACTACACCTCCTTCCCTTGGGCCCAAGGCTGGGCAATGCTCACCAAGTGAGCAGAGTGCTGGCACCAAGTGTACTGGTGGGTCCCTTTGCGCACCCACTCTACCTTCTGCACCAATGCTCTCCTTCAGAAGGCCCAGCTGAAAGTCTGGAGCCCTCAGGGCCCTCAAGGCCATCCCAATGGCCCAGCCACTTCACTGCAGACATATCCCTTCTTCCTCCCTAGGACAGCTTATTTGTCTCCCATGGCATACCACATACTGGGTGCACGATGCAGAATGAATGAATGCATGTACCATGGGTTGATCATGTCTCCCCCTGGAATATACCTGCAACCTCAGAATCTGAAAATGTGAGCCTATTTGGAAACAAGGTCTGGACAGGGGGTCAATCCACAAGGAGGTCTTTGGGGTGGGCCATCACCCCATAAGGGGGTTCCCTAAAGTAGAGGCAATCGTGCTGAATGTGGGAGTCAGAGGAAAGGGATAGATAGAATATCACTCTGGTGTGGGACTATAGTGACACAGTGTGGTGGCAGCATGACGGGAGAACTGAGCCACACAATTGAGTGAGGGCTTCAGAGGGACGGTGCTGAGGTACACTGGGAGGTATAGGGATGGAAATATGTGCATTAGAAGTCATTATTAATAGCATTGTATAATGCGAATTGCAACAAAAAAGTTAAAAAATATACATACAGCTTAGAAAGTATATATATTAGATAGGGAACCTGTAAAAAGAGGGGATCCTACACGCTGGGGATAAGGCTGAAGTGGTAGGAAGCATGCATTGTACAGCTCTTCAGTCATTTGGGGGTTGGCTTGTGGACACTGAACAAGCTGTGGCCTCTATAAAAAGGGGCAGGACTGGACCCAAGCATGCAGAGGCCATATCAAGCCTCTATAAAAAGGGGCAGGACTGGACCCAAGCATGCAGAGGCCATATCAAGGTGGAGTCTGAGATCAGGGACATTCCCCCACTCCTTGGACAGAGCAGCCCTCAAAACCCAGCCTACACTGTCCACATGGAGTGATATTTTGTTCTGTTGCAGCAGTAGCCAGAGGAGTTGGCATAGGCACCTTGTCACCTCAGACGCCCCGTGGTGGACAGGAAAACCATGGTGGCCAATTGGCATCATGGCCCAGAAGTTATAGGTCAGGCCTCCCCAGACCATTCACCCTAGCCCAGAGCTTCAGAAGGGCTCAGTGGCCAGCATCCCTTCGCAAGGCCTAAGGTGGGCTGGCATCAGAGGGGCGTGCAAGGCTGGAAGTTCTTCCAGAGGAGCAGCTGGGCTTTCCTTCCCAGGCAAAAGGGTGTTCAGAGGAGATGGCATGGCCTATGTGTTCCCTGGAAAGTTCTAGACATTTTATAAGGCAGCACTAGCAAGGCTGCTCAGCCAATCTGTGGGTTGGAAGCGCAGGAGGAGGAAGTGTGTGGGTCGAGCAGAGACAAGACTTGAGGAACATACCTATGTTTCTAGATCTTCATCTGGAGCTCTGGAAAGGTTTTATTACATAATTGCAAAATAACATAAAAATGTCAGAAGCAAGATTTAAAAAGCAAATGAAAACAGCTGGACTCTGGGGTGCCACTGGGGAACAAATGGTTCATATAGGCTAAGTGGGGTGGTAGGTAATGAGGTCTTCAGACCATTGAACATGTGTTGAGCTAAGGGGATTGACTAAGTACAAAGGGGGTGATAGGTTAGCCCTGATGGTCTCTGCAATGGTGGCAAACAGGGTGCAGGGTCAGAGCCAATGGCATAGGGCCAGTGTCACTATTGCCAAGCAAGGACCAGCCAAGAGAAGTCCTTCCCATCCATACTATACCCCCAGAAGCCCCCATGTTTTCTCCATGACTGGATGAGGACTGGGCCAGAGCCCACAGCAAATTCAGCTGATCTGCCCACAGTAGTTGGGTTCAGCAGCAGATCACAGAAGCACAGTTGGAACCAGTTGGGGGTGAGGGCACCCCACATCATGCAGGTTGGAGTAGAAGTCCACAAACAAAGGTCAGGGCCCTCCCAGCTTACCTGAGGCCCCTTGCATTCTGCCTTTGGTCTGGGAAGAAAGTGTGTTTGGAAACACTGCTAAGAATCCAAAGGCATTGGGGTGATCCTCAGGTCTGGTCCAGAGAGGGCCCCGTTGTATCTCTCCAAGTACATTGGTACTTGCACGGTAACCCTCATGGCATTCCACCCAGAACCTTGAGACCCTGATGCAGTGAGTTGAGCACATAACCCTAGGGGACCCCCAGTCTCCTGCTTGTTCCCTGAGTCTCCTCCTAAAGGCTCCTCTGCTCCCTGCAAGCTTGAGCCAATGAAGCTGAACTGAGGGGCAAATGGATCCCCCAGGAATAAATGCTCCCAAGAGGCCTTCTTTTTCTTCAGAAAGGGACCCCAAGTCCTCACGTCCTCACCTTGGGTGGCATTGTTGTTGGTAAAGGTGAAGATGCTCGGCTGGGTGCTGTCCTCAGGGCCGCCATGCTGGGCCATGGCTGAGCATGGCCCTGGGCACACTGCCCAGTGCTTTATACAGGCCCAGGGGATCAGCCCAGGTCTTCTCACCCGAAAAGCTCCCAACTCCATCATCTGATCTCTTAATTGGGCCTCAGAAGGCCTCTCTCCCATGGCTTCTGGATCCCGAGGCCCCCAGGTGCAGCTCAGGGGGATTTGTCGGGAACCAAACTCTGAAGCCCTGGCTCAGGGTGAAGATTTATAGGTCAAGGTTGGGGTAGGAGATACCCCAAACCCTATCTATTTCTTCTGGGTGTCCCTGTAGGTCACAGTTAGGAGGCTGGGTCCCCTTCAGCGGATGCATCGGAATGCATCTGAGAGATAGGTAGGGACTGGGTAGCCTAAAAGGTGCTTCAAAGCACCCTTCTTTCTCCCATCTCCAGTTCCCCAAAAGCTGCAGGGCCCTTTGGGCACCAGGGGCTCATCCACAGGAATCCAGAGGTGCTTACTCTGACCTGCCTTTCACAGCTATCCTCTACATAGCACCCCATTTCAGGAGTAAACCTTTTGCCAGAATGTTCTACACAAGTTCCTCCACAGTCCGGTATGTCCCTTGGCAGCTCTGCCTGTTAATGTGTTGGCACTTGCAGGAGTATTGGTGTGATAAGCTTGCAGCCTCATATGTTTCTAAATTCAAGGCCCCAGAGCCCCTTCATCGGCTGCCAGTTCCTGCCCATCAGCTCAGCAGAGCTAAGCAAAGTGGATTGAGTCTCAGTTATGGCACCCCAGGTCTGCCCACCACTCCTCACTGCAGTCACCTGACTAGTGGCCACCCTACAAACAGAGGGGAAACTTTAGCAGTCAAGCTTGTCATCCATAGCAAGGGCACCCTGGCATTAGCCAGTGCCAGCCAGGGTCCGGGTGCCAGGTCTAATGTCTGCAAGGAAGTGAAGCAGCCATCGAGAGCAGTGTTGCCCCATCTGCAAAAGAAGGGGTAGCTCAGACGCCACCGTGATGTAACCACAGAAGATGAAAAAATGTTCTCATTCAAGTTCAGATGAAGCCCAGGGTGGAAGGAGCCTCAGAGCAGGTTTCTTCCTCTGCAGAGGAAGCTCATGGGCTGCTCACAAGGAAGGAATCTCAACATCAGATCAGGGGCCGAGTCCAAAAATGGTAGTCCAAGCAGTCACATGATATGTGACGCTGCTGACATCAAGTACCTGCCTGGCAGATTCCTGGGGTTCCAGAACAGGGAACAAGTGATGCTCGGAGGCACAGGGAGCCCTTAGTAGGGTATACAAAAGTAAAATTAGATCATCATGATACTGCTCTGGAAAAGATTTTGGCAATTCCTCAATAAAAGGTAAAAATAGAATTGGCAGATGCGCCAGCAGTTGCCGAGTGGCCCGTGTGCAATCATGGCGCTGTCCTGGGGCCCATCCGTGCATCACTTCCAGACTGCCCAGATCTCGGCTACCCTGGCCTTCATGGACATGGCACCACACAGGCTGCCATATTGTGGGGGAAGTTTTTTTGTGCATCTGATGTACATCAACTGGGAATGCAGGGGAAGAGGGCCCACCCTAGTATAGAATGACCCCCGAAGGGAAGGCTGAGCTAGCTCTCTTATCTCCCCTGGACCCTGGAGGAGTGCAGGTGCGAGGCCAAGATGGGGAGGAAGGGAGGGTTGCGGCCATCTGGGCCTAATAGATGATTAGGGCTAATGGGAGATCAAGTCCTGTTTTAGCCGAAAGCAGCTTACAACAGAAAGCCCCACAGCACCTGAGAACCCACGTGTACTCCTGCACTGGCCCTCAGACGCTTGCAAGGGAATTGAAGGGATGAACAGGAAATGGGGTGAAGAAGAAACAGCTGAGAAGGGTGGCAGGGAAAGCCTGGGGTTCTTGAAGAAAATTGGGCCCACTGTGCTGGCCACCCTCCCCGACAGCTGCCCGGACTGGTCAACGTGTCTCAAATCTGGCTCTTCCTAAGAGATGGGGTTTGGGGGCACAATTTGGGGTACTGAGGCTGACTGTATGCTCTGGGAATGGGCAGATTATGTGCCTGAGCCTAAGTGTCACATACGTGCACATGCGCACACACACACACACACACACACACACACACACACACACACACACCACAGTGCCTCGGGAACTGGGAGTAAGATCAGCCCCATGATCTCTTTCCCTGGAACCCCAAGTCCTCTCCCCTCCCTCTGACTCTGCATCTGGGGCTCTGGAGCTAGGATCACTTGGGATTTGTCCTTTGTCTCTGGCTTATCTCACTTAGCATAATGTTTTCAAGAATCATGATTTTGTATTTGGAATAGATTTACATACACTGAATTTTAATTTTATGTGGTCCAATGTGACTCATTTCCTTTTTGGTTTCTGGCCTTCCAAGCTTGTCAGAAAAGTACTCCCCAGGTCCCTTTGAGATCTGGAAATGGCCGTAAAGAGTCAGGAAACCCCAGAGCTGGGACAGTCCCACCACACCTGGGTCATTCCGCTGGGATAGTCAAACTATCCCCTCCAGCTGAATGGCTCCCCCAACTTGCCAATACCCTTTATCTCAGAGGCCCCAGAACCTGTACCAAGTCAAGGGAACCCACTGTGGGCAGGTCATGGCCTCCCCCCAACTGAGTTAGCAAACAGGGGGCACTGGCCTCTCACAGCTCCACTGTCCTCCTAGAAGGCCTCAGGAGACACAGAGGAAAAAGGAAATAGGAAGTGAAATTTGGAGGAGGGTTATGGGAGGGGTAGGGTGCCATTTTCTAGGGCAGAGGGCAAGTCTTGCATAGAAATGGAGGCATAGGCTGGGCATGTGGCTTTAGCAGACCTATACCCTGCAGATGTGAGGCCCAAGTTCCTTCCCCAGCACTGCAAAAAAGCCAAAGGCAAACCAAAAGAAATAAACATTCACCCCAAGGGTACAAGAGACAGTACAGTGGGAAGGCATTTGCCTTGCACATGGCTTCAATTTCCAGCATCACTCAGGGGTCTCTTAACATCACCAAGAAGAATCCCTGAGCATAGAGCCAGGAGTAAGCCCTGAGCACTGCTGTGGGGTTCAAAGCCAACAACCAACCAAGGAAACGAACTTCTCCAGGAGAGATTTCAGCATGTGCAAAGGCCCTGGGACTGAAGGACTCACTGAGAAGGCAGTGGGTAGACCTGAGAGGGTGAGCTAGACCTTGTGTCTTGGCTTGGCATGAAATCACAATAGAGAGCTGTAGGACTGTAAGCCCAAGGTAACTAACAGGATGTGGCTTCAACTGGAAGTCACTTCCTCTGCTTGTTGCTCTGAGTGTGGCAGTAACTGGGCAGATTTCACATCAACAATCAAGGGCTAGAAAGTTTTGCTACAAATGTCAGAACCAGAATGACTTAAAAACCCATCTTCTGGGGCCAGAGATATAGCAAGGAGGTGGGGTGTTTGCCTTGCATGCAGAAAACCGGTGGTTGGAATCCCGGCATCCCATATGTTCCCCCGAGCCTGCCAGGAGCAATTTCTGAGCATAGAGCCAAGAGTAACCCCTGAGCGCTGCCAGGTGTGACCCAAAAAACAATAAAAAAAATCTTCTGGGGCTAGGATGTGACTCAAGTGGCAGAACACATGCCCAGTGTGTGCCAGTCCCTGGGCACCATGTGACACCCCAGCACCACCTGGAGGGCTCCTGCAAACTCACTACTGCTCTGCTGCTTGATGTAGTAGCCACAGGATGGCAACAGAGGAGAAGCAGCTTTGTTTACCATATTCAGACATTTCATGTTGATTGAAAAATGTAACTTTCAGTCATTTTTCTTCTTTTACCAGGTGTAAAAGATCTTTTCTAATCCATAGTTCAATGTCGTTTCAGGCCAAGCCTAAAAATATACCGCTTTCCACTGTAATTCAACTGTTTTTAAACTTGTTACAAGTCACGGGGCAGGGGCCAGAGCGATAGCATGGTGGTAGGGTGTTTGCCTTGCATACAGCCGACCCAGGACAGACCCAGATTCGATTCCTGTCATTCCATATGGTTCCCCAAGCCTACCAGGAGAGATTTCTGAGTACAGAGCCAGGAGTAACCCCTGAGCACCACCAGGTGTGGCCCAAAAACAAAAAAGCCAAAAAAACAAATCAAGGGGCAGGGCGTGGGGGTGGAATGGAGAGCCCAAAGTGCCCTGCTGAGCCTACCACTGCTCATTCAGCTGCTGCCACAGTGTTGAGGGCTTCCAAGAAGGTAGCAAAGGATGGCTGTTTAGTTTTGGGAGTATTTTTTTGAGCCACATCCAGTTATGTTTAAGAGTAACTCCTGGCTCTGCACTAAGGCAGAGCTTTGGGGCAGTGCTTTGGGAACCACATGGGAGAGCGGGGATCAGACCCATGCAAGTGCCCTCCCGCCAGACTATCTCAGCAGCCCTAGAATTGGGCGCTCTGGGTTGTCATCAGCTTGGAGAGGGCTGGGTTGTTTGCATTTCTATTATGTGAACCACACAGCAGATGGAAAGTGTCCAGTACTTAGTGACATGTGTCAACCACAAGACAGTAGGGATGGTCCTTCAATGCCCAAACCGAAACAGCTAAGGTGCTGAACAGGGCCACGCAGCTGTGACTTAAGTACTGTGACCTGCACTCACCAGCCTTGAGTGCTTGGTGGCTGGAGCAATAGCACAGCACATGGGGCACTTGCCTCACATAAAATAGACCTGGCTTGAAACCCCAGCACCTCATATGGTCCCTTGAGCCTTCCAGGAGTGAGCGCTGAGTGCAGAGCCAGGAGTGAGTCCTGAGCACAAAGCCATGAGTTAGCCTGAGTTCTGTCAGGTGTGGATCAAATCATAATAAAAGAAAAACATAAGAAAGAGGAAGGAAGAAAAACCCCAGGAGCTGGGCAAGATCAGAAAAGTGGATTTTCGGGGCCGGGAAGGTGGCGCTAGAGGTAAGGTGTCTGCCTTGCAAGCGCTAGCGTAGGACGGACCGCAGTTCAATCCCCCAGTGTCCCATATGGTCCCCCCAAGCCAGGAGCGATTTCTGAGCGCATAGCCAGGAGTAACCCCTGAGCGTCAAACGGGTGTGGCCCAAAAACCAAAAAAAAAAAAAAAAAAAAAGAAAGAAAGAAAAGAAAAGTGGATTTTCCCTTCCTCAAGGGCTAGAGTCTGATCCCTTGCATAACATGGTCCCACGCTCCAAGAGCTTGGGAACTCCCCCTGCAAAAAAGAACTCAAGTTCACAAACCCTAAACCTCAGTGTGAGGAGGCAACAGCCGTTTGCAGGTTCCAAAGTGGAAGCACTGTTTGCAATGTGCATCTTTGCAGACCCGCGGGTTTCCCAGTGGGGGTGGAAACTTGGAGTTGGGCAAAATGATTCCGGAGCCAGCGGAGGGGGGTGGGAGGCAGGGGGTCGCTCCTGCTGGTCAAGCTCGTGACAGACAAATTGAGCATTAGAGCGAACTCAGGTAGGAATGGCTACGTCGGACCCGACTTCATAACAGTGAGCAAAACGTTTCGCTGTTGGCTTTTGCGCGAACCGCTCAATCCAAACCTCTCGCTGCTTCCTGCAGCCACAGAAGATGGGAAGGGACATTCCGCATCCCACCCCCACCCACTTCACCCCACCCCCGCCGTAGCCAGCCACGTTGTGACTCTCGCGCCCTCTCTTCTGGCTCTGCTGGGGGCTCACCAACCAGCTCCCTGCTACGTCCTGCGTACCTCTGCTCCTTCCTTTACTCTTCTCAGATCTTCCCATAGTCGTCCCCACGCCTGCGAACATGAGTCCCTAATGGTGCTTTCTGTACCACTGAGAGAGCTGACAGTTTGATTCCTTTTTTTTTGGGGGGGGGGTCACAGCCGGAGGTGCTCAGGGATTACTCCGGGCTCTGGGCTCAGAAATTACTCCTGGCAGGCTCAGGGATGCTATGGGATGCTGGGGATCAAATCCAGGTTGGCTAGGGCAAAGCAAATGCCCTAACTTCTGTACTATCGCTACAGCCCTTCTTTGGGAGAGGTGTTTGAGCCACACCCATCTGTGCTCAGGGTTTTTTTCTGACACTGTGCTCAGGGATCACACCTGGCGGGCCTCACAGGATCCTATGGGGTGCCAGGGACTGAACCTGGACCATCCGTGTGCAAAGCAAGTGCTATACTCTCTATATACAATCTTTCTGGTACAAGATTCCTTCTTTTGGTGATTTTTATGGCTTTTGGAAATGAGAAACTTCGAAACTTTTGCTGCCTCCCTAGTCTTATCTGAACAGAAATCTCATTATTTTTCTCCTTTCGACTATTTCAAATAGTTGTAAAAATACACATAAAAATTGTGGCCAGGGCCCGGAAAGATAGCACAGTGGCGTTTGCCTTGCAAGCAGCCGATCCAGGACCAAAGGTGGTTGGTTCGAATCCCGGTGTCCCATATGGTCCCCCGTGCCTGCCAGGAGCTATTTCTGAGCAGACAGCCACGAGTAACCCCTGAGCACCACCAGGTGTGGCCCAAAAACCAAAAAAAATTTGTGGCCAGAGAGAGTACAGCCTGAATTTCATTCCCAGCACTCTATATGGTTCCCTGAGTACTGCCAGGAGTGATTCCTGAGAGCAGAGCCATGAACAACCCCTGAGCATTAGCAGGTGTGAACCCAAAAATACACATAAAATTATAATAACTATGGATTGGACTAGTCAACTAGACTTGTAGTAATCAATATCAAATTATTATCTTGCAACTGCCAAAAAATCTTACATCTCAATAAAAGAGACAGAAAGGTGGTTTGGACAGATTATTCACAGGTTGGTGTGCAGGCCCCAGCACTGACACCACATGGTCCCTCTGAGTACTGCCAAGATGGATTCCAGAGCACAAACCCAGGAGTAAACTCTGAACAGTGCAGGTGTAGCCCATATAAAAGAAAGAAGGGGGTCCGGAGTGATAGCACAACGGTAGGCCTTGCAATAGGCTGACCCAGGGCAGATCCGGTTTTGATACCCAGACCCCAAATGGGTCCCCAGAGCCTGCCAGGAGCAATTTCTGAATGCAGAGCCGGGAGTAACCCCTGAGTGCCATCGGGTTTGACACCCCCCCCCAAAAAAGACAGAGAAGGGAGGAAAGAAGGGAGGAATGGAAGAGGCAGGAAAGGAAGGAAGGAAGTAATTGAGGAAGGACGAAATAAAATATGGAGAAAGGAAGGAGGAGAGGAAAGAGGGAGGGAGGAAGGAAAACTAGAAGGCAGGTAGAAAGAAAGACAGGAAGGAAAGAGGGAGAAAGAATGGAATGAAAGAAGGGAGGAAGGGAGGAAGGAAGGGGGAGGAAGGACGGCATGAAATAGGGAGGAAGAGAGAAGGAAGAAGAAAGTGTGCTGCCCACACTCTAAAGAGAACCCACTTACTATTTCTATCAGGATAACTTAAGCATCCTGATTTACAGAAACGGAAATGTGGAGCCCTACCTGGGGAAAGTGGCAGTCTTCAAAGGTGCTGACTTTCCTAAACAGAGCTGTCCAGTAAAACACTCTACAGACAATTTTTTTCTGTCAGCTGTTTTGGGCATATCACCCAGCTGCGGGTAAGTTCCACAGGTCTTCCTGATCTTTGTCATATAGGGGCAGTCATTTGGTTCAAGATCTGGTCATTGTGTTCTTCACACATCAGACAGTGGCAAGTAGTGACCGGGTGCAGACTAGGTAGCTCAGTATGGTGTGAATTAATCGCAGAATGAATGCCAGCCCAGTGCCATTCCTGTGGGCTGCTACCACACCAGGAAATTCCGAACACGTTCTGAGACCAAGAGATCTTAACAGTAGGGTTTCCTGGGGCGTGCCTGCTCTTCGCCCTAATCTGCTCTGGGTTCCTGTTTGCCTGTTTAGCAGCTAGAGGAATGCTTGTGCCTCATCTCAAGGGGCATTTCCAGGGCTGGATGACCGTTGCGAGTCCAAGGACAGTCCAGGGACCAGAACACGATGGCTCCTGGAGAGGCCCAGCCTGGCCACCAGGGGTGCCCGAGGACCTGACGTGAGCAGGGCTCACTCTCCACTGACTGTGTGCCCGCCCTCTGATGAGAAGGTGGGGCCTTTGTGGAAAGATAAAAATTTTGGGCACACTTCTCAGAAATGAGCCCTAATGAAAGAAAGCAGGAGGGCTATGGTCTGAGCTCAGAGGGTGGGAACACTGCAGAATGCTCTGGCTTAATGCTCACCACTGGGTGAGACCTTTAATCCAAACCAGCCAAACCGGGAGCCCAGAGACCCTTTTATAGGGCCATGTGGGAAGGGAGCAGCCTGACCCCTGGGGGCGGTGCCACCAAGCTGGCTATGCTGCTCCCACTTCCTGTTTCTAACGGGCATGCTTGCTTTGTGTTTGATTCGGGGCTACATTTGGCAGTGCTCAGAGATCACTTTTGGCAAGGAATGTGGGACCATGTGGGGTGCCGGAGAGGAAACCTGAGTCAGCTGCCTTTAAGAAAAGCGCCCAACCTGTTGTCCTTTGGCTCCGGCCCCACATTTGGTGCCCCAAGTCTCCAGAGTTCACTTTTAGGCACAGGGTTGGGAATAGCCCCTGAGCACCACTGGGTATGGTCCAACACCCCACCCAAAAAAACAGTGCAATGTACTTGATAATGAGGTTATGCTTACCAAACCTGTGAAAATGTGAAAGTGTCTGTGGGGTTGGGTAATGAGTAGGGGCTGGGAAATGGGGGAGCAAAATGGGAGTAAGTTGCCATGAACACTGATGGAACCAGGAGCACAGATAAGGCATTCTCATGACAGATGGATGAAGGGGAGCATAGTGGACCACCCTAATATGTCTGTCTGGTATTAGGACTTGTTCAGCGCTGGCTCTTTTTTAGAAGGTGCAGAATTTCAACAAACTGAGCAGAAATAGGCCTTTGAACCAGATGAGGACTGTGCACTGACCAAGTTTCCGTTCCTTGAAAAGAGGGGATTAGTCTCTCTCCCTAAAGCAGATCCTGGCCAATTGTGACTGCACTGACCCCCAACACTCTTCGGTCCATTGCTGTAGATATTGAAGCTGGCCAGGAGGGTGGTGCACACAGACCTGTTTCTTCTGTTGTCTGTGTTTTGTTGTGAACCTGGTGGCCAGGAACCCAGAAGAATTGCATGGAAGCACTTTTTCTTCCTGTCACTGCTATGCTCTCAGCTGAATCATGTTCACTGTTGCTTCGTGATCTGCAGCAACTGCATGACTGACCCAAACTCTTTCCTCCCCTTTTGTTCTTTAACCCCATGCAGTACTCATGGTGTCCAGGTCCTGCTTGCTTGACGCCAGAGGATGGGATGCAGTGCTTGCAGGTCTCCTCATATAGAGGAACACCTCTATATGGCTTAGGGAGCCCTGGAGTGAATCCCAGTTGGCCACATCTCCTGTGCCCAAAGGTGCTTTCTCTACAGTGTGAAAGGAAATGCTTAGCTTCTGAGAGCTTCTAGTCATCTTGGAGAAGAGATAGACACTCAGGGGTCTGATAAGAAGCATGTTTCTTGGGTGGAGAGAGTATAGGGATGAGACTCTTGCCTTGCATGCTGCTGATCCGGTTCAATTCCCAGCACCACCTAGAATGATCCCTGAGTACAGAGTCAAGAGTAAGGCAGGAATACCCTGGTTATGACCTGTAAACAAAAGGAAAGGAGCATGAGGGTATCTTCATGGACCAGAGTCTTCATCAGGGCCATCAACAAAAGGCCTGCTTAACCATTGGCCTGATAGGCTAGAACCACAGGGCTGTGGGACTGGGGCTGTGAGACCTTCCTCCAGACTAGGGAAGAACCCCTGAGGTTGAATTCCCCTGGGGCTGCTTTCTTGGTGCCCACACGCCTGGGGACCATCTGCATTAGTGTTACCCCTACCTGGAGCTGATGCCTGGCTGGAATTGTGAAGGATACAGAACAGGGCCCTAAGCAAGCCCCCCTTGACATGCAGATAAGCAGAACTCCCTGGAGACTCCATCTGGGAGCACCAAAGCAGCTGGTACCCATGTGGAAGAAGAATTGAGAGCAGTCAGATTTGATGGCACTGGGCCTGCACTGCTTTGGGGATGGAGCCTTGCCATTGGCCTGGCTCACTGTGTTTGGGTTCGTTTCCCAGGCTCAGAGCTGCATGGGAATTTGCCTCTGAATGTTGGGAGCTTGAGGCTAGGCTGTTGCTGGTCTCAGCATGCCAAGCCATGCCGTGTGGTGTATGTCTCTCCCCGGGTGGTTGGGAGGAATCTCTGGTGGTCTTTTCAAATTTATTAAAACGCTATGAGTTACCGAATCATTCTTAACACAGTCATTTCAGGCACAACATGTTCCTATATCAATCCCACCTCCAGTGTGACCTTTCCTCTACAAGTGTTTCCAGTTTCCCTACCACTCCCTCCAGAATGCCCCCCTTGCAGGCACAAATGTACTTTATTTGGTTTGTTTGGTACAATAGAAAGATCAAAGCTTGGATCAATTTGGATCAATTTATAATAATTGTTCTCTCTCTCTCCCTGGTGTTACTAAAGTCAGTAGCTTAGGATTTGCTGGGCTGGGTTGGTGCTAGCTGAGACTTTGGTTGTGACTGGGTTCATGAGCTTTGTTGTCTTTTCTGCCATTAGATTTGCTGTGATGATCCTACTGAGCTGACACTACTATGAAATGTTGCGGTGTATCCACTGGTCTAGGATCTGGAACAATTTGGGTGTTCCAGGTTGGTTGGGTGGTTTGATAAGGTTTCTGTCAGAGGGCATTTGGTGTGGTTGCTGGCCAATGTTCCTCAGATCCAAAGGGGATTCTGCCAGGCCTCATTTCCAGAAGGCTCCAGAGCTGTCAGTCTGGACTAGCCAACCTGGGAAGATTCATCAACCATTATGTTCTTTTGAAGTTTAGTTGTGAAGCTGGGCCGTTTTTCTGCTGGCAGAGTTTATGGTGGTCCTGATGACTGGGGGCTTCTGGACCAGGGATCTGCTTACACGAACAAGTGGACAATGAGCCCCAAGTCAAGGTTTCATTGTCTATTGGCCAATAGGAAACCTGGGGCTAGGCCAGAGCTATCCCAGAACAGATCTTGACAGCTGGTTCCCCTCACCAGCTTCACTGTTCTCTGAAAGGCCTTTGTAATGAGCCCGTGTTGCCCTGGTCCAGGGCCAGGAGGCCATCTGCTATGGACACGCTTTGCCCAAGGACTCCTCAGCCTCAGGCTCACTGCAGAGGTGCATGGAGCTTTTCAGAGTTTCTCACGAAGTGATCTTGTTCTCTGAGGTGGTCTGCAGCTCAAGTATTTTTGCTGCCTGTCATGCTTCCTCAGCCCCAGACTGTCTGGGGTCCCCTCATGTGGCATTAGTCAGTGGCTTGCCCCAGAAAGGAGCCTGCTGGATAGTCTGTCACATGGCCTCCTGTCCTCTAGGGTCACTCTTGCTGTGGTATCTTAGTTTCTTCATGCCATAGGCTCTTGAGCCTATGTGGGGAAGCCACGAAGCCTGGAATTCCCTGGCATTTCTGCCACATTTCATTAGTGCAAGAGTGTCATAGGGCCAGCCCTAATCAGGAGAAGTGAAATGGATTTAGTTCTTGTGGGGAGGGCCTAGTCAGACCCCCAAGGGACAATGGGGTTGACCTCCCATTCAGTATTGCCCACCTCCAAGGAAGCTCAAGGGCCAGGAAAAAGCAGCTGGCACTGAGGTCTCTGCCTAGCCAATAGGCAGGTTTGTGACAAGAGTTCTGGTGACATCTATGGCTTTTGGGGGGGTCGGGTCACACCCAGCAGTGCTCAGGGATTACTCCTAGCTCTATGCTCAGAAATCACTCCTGGCAGGCTTGGGGGGGCCATATGGGATGCCAGGATTCGAACCACCATCCTTCTGCATGCAAGGCAAATGCCTTACCTCCATGCTATCTCTCCGGCCCCTGACATCTATGGCTTTGATGCTGCCACTAATCCTGCAAGAGCCTTCCCTCATGGATGGGAGCAGATTCCACCCACTAGCCAAGCCTGGCACTGCCCACCCAGCCATTGGGAGAGAAGTAGCTCACGGGAAGTAGATCACAATGTCATTCCAGAATCATACCTGCTCATCACAGATTGCCCAAACAGCTCCTGGCCATTCACTCACTCCATGAAGCCTCTGGACACCCCTAGGCTTCTGTCTATTTCTGAGGATGGTCCTGTGAATGTTTCTCACATGGCACTATGCGGGTTGCAGCTTTCACTGAGCTGCAGCATTTTCAGGTTCACCCGCAACTCTGTGCATGGTGAATGTGGACAGTAGCAGCACTGCCTTCAGAAGCCAGTTGTCAAATTTGACAACAGTGGTTGACAACTGTGGTTGACAAACTGAGGTACATTCTGACCATAGCTCATTGTTCCTGACACCCCTTTCTTTACAGTGGGGCACTCTGCCAAGAGAGCCAAGAAGCAAATTTTGCATGTGGTGCGCCCAAGGACGAAGTTGGGAGAGGATTCTGGAAAAGGCAGAATTGGTAGACCTCAGTGCCTGAGAGGGCTGAGGGGAGGTTGATGGGGGGTTGATTAGACCCAGAAATGCCCATGGCCTTAAGAATGGAACCAGATGTCCACATGGGGGGACAGGCTCCAGGGGGATCACACAGTCCTCAGTGGACTTCAGCAAGAGCCTTCGAGGGGCTGAGGGGCCCTTCACGGGTTTGGGGAGCCCTCGCTAAATAGCATCAGAAAAACCCTCTGCCTTCATGGTGCATTGCTGTGTGGTGCAGATTATGGCTCCACTAGTCTCTCCATGCTTCCCAGACTATCAATGTTCATGCCATGCATACATAGTGATAGTCACCTAGATGCCTAGTGTTTAAATCAGACTTTAGGTGGACAAACAGGGTAAACAGCCACAGCACAAAACAGTTAGGCTTGAGTTTTAGAGTCTGGGGCTTGGTTCAGGGCATGTGGGTTTACAAAACGCCCAGTGCCAATGCACCCATCCCTTCACCTTCAGGTATAGGCAATTGTGTTGTTAGGCAAATAAGATTATGTACACAGACCATTGTGATTGGCTGTATTATCTGTCACTATGAATTTTAATTCCCTTGGACAGTGTACAGGTAGAGATTAATTTGCTAATTGCCTCCATTTATTTTAGAGGGGTCACACCCAGTTGTATTTAAGGCTTACTCCTGATTGAGCTCAAGGGTCACTCCTGGCAGGGCTCAGGAGACTATAGGGGGATGCCAGGAATCTGAACCTGGGTTGACTGTGTGCAAGGCAAGTGCCCTTCCTGATATATATCTCTCTGGTCTTTTATCATTTCCATTTATTATTCACCCAAGATTTCAAAGTGAATGCATTAGGGAATAGTATAGATGAAGAAGCTGTTTGAAGAGCTGGTGCGATAGTACACGTGGGAGTCTGTTTGCCTACCATGCAGCCAACCCAGATTTGACCCCCAGAACCCCATATGATCCCTGAGCTCCACCAGGATGGATCCCTGAGCACAGAGCCAGGAGTAAGCCCTGAGCAGTGCTGGGTGTGACCTCAAACAAACACCAAAGGGAAATGATCAAAGACTGATACTGAGATCAACAATTAATATGATTAGCACAGAAGAGAACAAATGACTGGCCAGTTAACTCTGGGAACCGCTGGAGCAGGACACTGATGATGACATGAACTGTGCTGGCTTTGCTCACATATCTACACTAGCATGGGATTCCATGTGAGAAATGACATGTCTGGCCTGAGCACAGTGAGTTCCACACAACTTGGACAAAAGTAAGGGAGACAGCTAAGGGAGACAGCTTAGCATGGTTGGGACCCTGGTTTGATTTCTGGCACCATATGCCTCCCATGCACTACCAGGTTTGGTCCTGGAGGCCCTGAGCATAGCCTGAGGTGATCCTAATGATCTCTGGTACCCACTACAGTGCCCTGACAGTGCCACTTGAGTCTGCATTGAATGACAAATCCAGAGGGCAGAGAATTGCTCAAAGAGGACACTGTGTATAAGTTAATAATCATTGTGTTTCATAGTGTTGTTTGCATGATGTTTTCTATTGTGTCCAAACTGGGGAGAAGATGGAGTCATTGGTTTCAACATAGTATTATTTTGAAGGGTGCATTTGTAACCAACTTGGCAATGCTCAGGGCTTACTTCTAGTTCTGTGGTCAGGCTTCACTCCTGATGGGGTTGGGGTGACCACATGGGGTGACAGGGATCAAAGCCTACTTGGCTGCATTTAAGGCAAACACTTGTTGTACTATCTCTCTGGTCCCAATCAAACCTATTTTTGGGTGCCAGGGATCAGACCAGTGGCCTGACACACATAAAGAATCTCTTCTACCCCTAGGTCAACAATTGGGGTGCTGTGGCAGAAGTCACACTTAGGGCAGTGAGGCAGTGCCAGGTATCCAAATAGCTCTGAGGCACGTCCTGATACCCTCATGTCTGTCTTTTCAATAAAAAGCAACAGCAGAATCTCATCTACCTAAGGTTTTTCCTTGCATAAAAGTACTAAGTGAAGTGGAGCTTTATCTTGGGTTTAGTTCAGTGGTCCTCAAACTATGGCCCGCGGGCCACATATTGTATTTGTATCTGTTTTGTTTCTTCATTGCAAAATAAGATATATGCAGTGTCCATAAGAATTCGTTCATACGTTTTGTTTTTACTATAGTCAGACCCTCCAATGGTCTGCGGGACAGTGAACTGGCCCCCTGTTTAAAAAGTTTGAGGATCCCTAGTTTAGTTCATCGAGTAGAGGACAACGTGCCCCAGCGGGCTTGAGTGGGGTCCAAAAGCATTCATCAAGGAATTGGGGGCTAATGTCATTTGAAAAAGGACCAAGGCTGGGGGGGTCTGGGGGGAAGTACCTTCCAGCAGGTGGACCCTGTCTGCTGAGATGCACTATGCCCCAAAGCTCCAGGGCCAGGCATCATGGGCTGTTCCTTAGCTAAGCCCTGGAAATACTCATAAGAGCATCAAGTGCAGAAAAGGCTCCTGGAGCTCCGTAACTGTTGACATTTGGCCTGAGAGCAATGTGCCTTTCCATGTCCTTTCTCCTGTAACTTAGCAACCAGGACATCATGGCAATTAAAGAAAAACAAACCCACTTTCCCATCTTCTCCCTCCATCAACTTTGTTTGGAGAGGAAGGTTAGTAAGGAATCGGGCTGGTCAGCCTCACCTCATTATTTATACACATTTTATTCTTTCTTATTGGAGTATAATAACACCCATTATAGATTTGGCTGCTTACCTTTTCTCTCGCCTTTTTTTTTTGGTTTTTACAAATAACCTTTGTACACAGGGAAACCATGATATAATATTGTCCAAACTAGGTGAATCTGGGGGAGGGTGGATTGGTTTGTTTGCTTTGGGGTGCACACCCCATGGTTTGAGGGCTGCTTCCAGCTTGGTGTTCCTGAGTTGCTGCTGGCAGTGTTGCAGGGAGGCAGTGTGATGCTGGGAGTGTACATAGGCCTATAATTTGCAAAACATGTGCAATGGATTGAGTCCTCTCTGCAGCCCTCCCAGTCCACTTCATTTTGTTTGTTTGTTTTTTTGTTTGTTTTGGGACCACACCCAGGGGCACTCAGGGGTTACTCCTGACTCTGCGCTCAGAAATCGATCCTGGCAGACTAGGGAGACCATATGGGATGCCGGAATCAAACTGGGGTTCATCCTGGGTTGGCTGTGTGCAAGGCAAGTGCCCTACCACTGTGCTATTGCTCTGGCCCCTGGCCCCTTCATTTGTGTTGATTTCCAAATAAGTCCACCCAGAGACAGACCCACATGGAATATGGTACAGAGACTTCTTCGAGAAAAACAATCCCACCCTATCATAAAATGTCTAGTTATTTAGGCAAGGAAAAGAAATCACCCAGAGTGGACAAAAACAACACAAGCCAGCAAAAGGTTCTTCTTACTGTGATTATTGTGATGATCACATTTTCTCCTTGTTATTTGGGGCTGAGTTTGAGGATGGAATCCAGGGCTGGCTTTGAAGCCTTTTTCTCTCTCCGCATGCTCAGTTTACACTGCACAGCCTCTGTCCCTCTCCTCTTCCTCCAGAGCGGCCCACAGTCCTCCTGTGACCTGGCCAGGTCCTCAATGTTCCCATGACCATCTTGGAAATCAGCACCAAGGGTGGCTACTGGGATTCTCAGGGCCATGGGAGGCATGAGAGCTGGTCCTTGGCTCTGTTCATTTCCTCCAGAAGCAGAATAGAAGAAAGCAGGGGCATAGTTGAATTCTCATTCTCAGCAAGCAGACAACAATCAGAGGGATATGGTCATAGTCATAAAGACTTTCTGGGATGCTGCTGGCTCACTCAGCAGCCAGGAACTCAAAAAGAGGTGGGGCTCCACACTGCCCTACTCGCCCTATAAGATTCAGCCCCTGTGCCCAGGCTCGAGGGGCCCCTGCCCCATTTCCAGCTTAGTCCTAGTAGGTGGGGGCTTTAGAGCTAAGGGACAAATACAATTGGAAACAGGAGCCAGAGAGAGCACAGCAGGGAGGGCATTTTCCTGACATTTCCCTGACCAGGATTCCATACCCTGACTCTCATAAGGTCCCCCGAATACTGCTAGTAGGAATTCCTAAGGGCAGAGCCAGGAATAACCCTGAGCATTGCTGGGTGTGGCTAAAAAACCAAAAATGGAAAAAGATTCCATAAAACAGGAGGAACCAGTTCTGCCAGCTCAGTATAGTGTAAAGAGAGAGGCCCACACAGAGCAAGTGGGCACATTCTGCTGCCCACAGTTTGGAGGAGCGGGCCCAACTGCTTCACAGCAAAACCAAGTGCAGTTTCTCACCTGAAAGGTCAGCAGAAATGATTAGTGTGACCAGGACCCCCTGTGCAAGAGAGACCCATGACCATTTGCAGGAGGCAGGAGGGGCATGCACGCTGGGGAGACCTCCTGAAGTGTGCTCACAGCTGTGTCAGCAGCGAAGCAGCGAGCAAGGCAGCGGGTGCTAAGGAACAAGGTGTCTTGGCTTTGTGTAATGGGTTAAAGCAAGCTGGTCCCCCAGAGCAACATTTGCTATGTCTTTCCAAACTGTGTGAGTTAAGCCTGGGTCATGTTAACCAGACACATGTCCAGGAAATGCCACATCATGAAGAATCTTGGTGAGAGATAATGAGTGTGAGCTCTGAGCGTCACTCAGAAATGCAGAGCCGCAAAGTCCAGGTTTTGTCTCCCAGAAAGGGCCTGCTGACAACGGGAGAAATGTTGCTCTCTTAAGTTAGGAGGCAAGTGCTCCTGGTGCTGAGTGGAGATCGGCATCCTTCCCACCTTGGACACAGATCTAAAGCATTTCCAGTGATGCTAGGGTAGTGACTGTGGTGCTAGAGGGCTTGGAAAGCAGAGGACAAAGCAGAGCATACAGCAGGGCAGGTCTCTCATTCTGACAAAGCCCAGGATGGAGACAGGAGCTGCCAGGCTCTCCGCACCACCTCCTATGTGGAAAAAGAGCATTGTCAGGGCATAGAGACGTTTCCCAGGCTCTTCTCATGAAGCCCGGCAGGCCCAAAGTTGAAATAAAAATTCCTAGAAAAAGAAATGTCCCCATGGGCCAGAGCAATAGCACAGCAGTAGGGCGTTTGCCTTGGACGTGGGTAATCTGGCATAGACCTGGGCTTGATTCCCGGCATCGCATATGGTCCCCAAGCCTGCCAGGAGCAATTTCTGTGCACAGAGCCAAGAGTAACCCCTTAGTGCTGCCAGGTGTGGCCCAAAAACCAAAAACGAAAAAAAAGGAAAAAGGTCCCTATTATTGACTCAAGAAAAAGCAGAAACAGTAAATAGTCATGTGCCCATAAAATATTCTGCAATGGGGGCTGAAGCAACAGTACTGTAGGGAAGGTGCTTGTGTTGCATGAAATTGACCTAAGTCTGATCCCTGGAACCCCATGTGGTCCCCCCAAACCTGCTGATAATGATCCCTAAGCTCAGAGGTAGGAGTCACCCCTGAGTACTACTGGATATGGCTCGAAAACCAAAATGGAAGGGAGGAAGGGAGGAAGGAAGGAAGGAAGGAAGGAAGGAAGGAAGGAAGGAAGGAAGGAAGGAAGGAAGGAAGGAAGGAAGGAAGGGAGGGAGGGAGGGAGGGAGGGAGGGAGGGAGGGAGGGAGGGAGGGAGGGAGGAAGGAAGGAAGGAAGGGAGGAAGGGAGGGAGGGAGGGAGGGAGGGAGGGAGGGAGGGAGGGAGGGAGGAAGGAAGGAAGGACAGGAGGGAGGAAGGAAGGACAGGAGGGAGGGATGGAGGAAGGGATGGAAGGAGGGAGAAAGGAAGGAAGGAAGGAGCCAGAGAGGTAGTACAGGCGTTAACATACATGTCTTGCATTCCAGTGGCCCAGGCCCAGGCCCTGGCACCACATACATACATATATATATACACATACACAGGCCTCACTGAGTTAACTTCTGAGCACAAGGCCAAGAATATACCCTGAGCACTAAATGAACCAAAACATTAAATAGAGAAAAAGAGAGGCTAGAGAGATAGCACATTTGTAGGGCGTTTGCCTTGCATGTGGCTGACGCAGAACAAACCTGGGTTCAATCTCCAGTGTCTCATATGGTCCTCCAAGCCAGGAGTGATTTCTGAGTGCATAGCCAGGAGTAACCCCTGAGTGTCACCGGGTGTGGCGCAAAAACTAAAAAGAGAGAGAGAGAGAAAGAGCAGATGAAAAGATGAACACGGGCCCAGAGAGATAGCACAGCAGCGTTTGCCTTGCAAACAGCCGATCCAGGACCAAAGGTGGTTGGTTCGAATCCCGGTGTCCCATATGGTCCTCCGTGCCTTCCAGGAGCTATTTCTGAGCAGACAGCCAGGAGTAACCCCTGAGCATCACCGGGTGTGGCCCAAAAACCAAAAGAAAAAAGAAAAAAAAGAAAAGATGAACACAGCACTGCCATTCCTCATCAGCATTGTCCTCATGGTCAGTGCCTAAGAAAAGAAAAAGAAAGAAGAGATAAAGGCAAGGAAAGAAGGTGTATGCCATTCATGGTGTTTTAATGTGAGTTATAAAATGCCAAAGAATCTGGAATAAAATTATTAGTTACTAAGAGTGTTTGACAAGATTCCTGGATACAAAATCTGCACTAAAATTGTTTGTATTCCTACAACATCCAACAGTTCAGAAACTAATCTACCATTTGCAATAGCATTTTTAAAAACACAAAGAACTAAAAATACATTTGCAAAGGACTTACAGAGCTTTCTGGGGGGATTGGCATCACTTGGTTTTTTTGGCCACACCCAGTGACGCTCAGAGGTTACTCCTGGCTATGTGCTTAGAAATCGCTCCTGGCTTGGGGGACCATATGAGATGCTGGAGATTGAATGGGATGCTGGGGGATTGAATCCCGGTTCATCCTAGATTAGCTCTGGCCCCAGCATCACTTTTCTTAAAATTAGGGATACCTGCTACAGGAAAGACCTCTATTTGCCTTTAACTCAGGGCTTGGTATCTAATGCTGGCCACAGTCTCCATGCTACTGCCCAGACCACCACCTCACAGCTTCTCTCATTTGTGCCAATACAGAAAGCAAAAGCATTCTGGAAAGGTGAAGGATAAAGCTCTCTCTCTCTCTCTCTCTCTCTCTCTCTCTCACACACACACACACACACACACACACACACACACACACACACTCATAGAAGCTGCATCATTCCAGGGCTCTGGAAGATAGCCCAGTGTACTTTGGAGACAGAATGGACTAGATATCACTGAAAGAGCCCCGTTGATATTTCAGCCCATGCCAGCATCCACAGCCGTCAGAAATGAAGGAACCTTTCAGTGCATGTGTCCAGACAACTGTCACGAAAGACAAGAACAAAGACACCACTGTGCCTTCAACGGAGATCACAGCTTCCCAGGTCAGGATTTTGTTCTGTCCCCAGCACCCAGAAAGCCTAACTGTGGCTCTAGCTTATACTATATGCAAGAAGCAGAGTCCTGGAGCTTAGAAGCCTGAATATCAGGAACAAAACTACCTTGTCCTTGGGCTCCATATATGAGAATGACTTCATGATGGAAGGAAGGGAAGGAGGGAGGGAGCGGGGCAGGAAAGAAGGAAGGAGGAAAGGAAGGAAGGAAAGAAGGAAGGAAAGAAGGAAGGAAGGAATCTCTGAGCACAAGGAAAAATCAAAACAGGTAAACATGGCAACCAAGTCTTCGAAATAACCAGAAACCCTATATAGGCCCTGGGCTGCATAAAAGCAAAAGTTCAATCTTGTGAACCAGCCATGATCTTATGAACTCTGCTGAGCACTTGGGCACACGCTGGAGCCTGTCCCTGCAGTACTGACAAACATCAGCATCAGAGGAACAGAACCTCACAGGGAGCATCAGGGAAGGCGTGAGCCTTGCATATGGCTGGCCCAGGTTCAATACAGGCATCTCATATGTTCCCATGAATCCCACCAGGAGTGATCCTTGAGTGCAGAGCTGGAGTAGCCCCTGAGTACCAGCCAGCTGTGCCTAAATGCCCCTCCCTCAAAACACCACTGTATATGGTCCCTGAGGCACATTCAAAGGACACCTGGGCACAGATCCAGGAATAGCCTCTGAGCATCACCTGGTGTGTTCCCTAAAGCCCAAAACAAAACAACAAGAAACAACAAAAGTAGGAGGGAAAACAAATCAGCGTGTCCTAAAGAGAACGAACAAGAAGCCATGAAGAGAGGAATTATCTCTCCCCAGTCACATGGGTCTTGGAGAGCACGGAAGAACTCGCTGTCTACTAGTAAGAGATGTGATCCAGTGTGCCCAGAAACCTGAGGAAGCAGTCTCTAAATTCAGGTCACTCACAAGGACCTGGAGAGTAGAAACTATCCCATGATAAAACTTGGGAACTGAAACAGTGAAGAAATTGTACAAGCTGCTTTTCCCTCCTGATTCTGGGGGGAAAGACCCAGAAGAGCAAGTGTATTTCGGCAATGTGTCTACTTAGTTAACTGGCACTAAGGATGACAATAACCAGGAATCTGGGCAGCATAGCCCTTGTGGTGCTCACCTTTCACAGAAGACAAAAGCTAACAACCTTCTAGAATTTGTAACATTGAGGAGACTTGGGTCCCCAGAAGAGAGGTAGAACCAAGACAGTATGGGGGGCAACTGCTCTTTGAGGGCTAGTGTTAGGAGAGCCGCTGGAAGCCCGCGACATTGGCATAATCGATTCCAATTTCCTTGGCAGCATACGCCAAGATCATTTTCTCCAAATTTTTCACTGGAACCAGAAAACATTCATTCTCTGTGGTGTACACAGCTTGATGCATATTTAGGAAAGCAACATCACGGATTAGCATTTCAGCCAATTTTATTGTAAATACTTCCAGCCTTTTCTGGATGCAATGACATTTTCCCATTCTCAGAAACCCACTTCTGTAGAGGAAGAGATTATTAGCCTTCCAGGTGCAGCCAATCCTTGGAGGTGGGTGGCTCTGATATGCAAACGAGCCCATTTTTCTCTGGTCCCTTCGACCCAGGAGTACCTGGGTTACCACCACTACCCCACCCCACCCCCACCAGGC
The DNA here is from genome assembly GCF_024139225.1 of Suncus etruscus. NCBI lineage: Eukaryota > Metazoa > Chordata > Mammalia > Eulipotyphla > Soricidae > Suncus > Suncus etruscus. Next base: position 94,555,949 of record NC_064868.1, on the reverse strand, counting down.
TCCAGGCTTAGTGACCCCCAAGGGGCCTGAAGCCCACTGGGCTCATTCCAGCTTACCCGTCCTAGGCTGTTGACCATGCTTACCATGTCTCTTCTTATGGACCCCAAAGAAGGCAGGACCCAAACCCCAAACGCTGGTACTCTCCCCTCACCCCAGCCTCCTGCCTTCCTTGGTACTTCCTCCTGTGGCCCTGCCTATGGGTGTGCGTCTCCCTCAGCCCCTCCCACCGTATCTTCCTGTGACCACAGCTAATGAGAAGCTGAGTGAAGAACATGAAACCCCAATTGCACTCCTTCTCTTGGGGCCCAGTTAATAATCTTCAGATAGTATCAGTGCTGTTCCTGTTCAATGATACATGCAAACTCCAGCCACTGCCCTGAACCATTCACCTGAACTTGCACGTCCATGGGACAAGCCAGCAAGCCTGGGCTGGCTGTGGCAGGCCCAGAGGGACTCAGCCAAGGACTGCATCGGTCACTGAGCCTGCTGAAATCACTGCATTCTGGAAGCGAGTGATAATATGAAAGACAGTGCTAGAAGCCGAAGTACAGCCCACACAGAGCATGATGCATTGCAGTGGAGGCATCTTCTCACAAAGAGCCAGGCAATGATGAGCTGGGCTTCATGTGACATGGCCAGGAATGTCCAAAAATAGAGACATTAAGAGTCGATCCATCGAGGAAGGAGGGAGAAAAGGTGGGAGAAAGGTTAAGTTGCCTACTTTCCTGATCTTTCCACAAAAAAAGTGCCCTGATCACTATATATCATCAGGTGTTGTCAATATGTAGGCAAGGTTTGAAGCTAATGCTTAAAGGTACAAACAAAACCCCAGAACACAGCCAAGTGACAATGTAAAGAGAGGATTAAGGAACAGCTATGGGGAAGGAGGGCAGTGACTAGGAGGCTGGGATTTAATCAGCTTCTGGCACTCTTCATGGCGACTACAGGACACTGCTCTGTTCCATAACTTTCCTGGGTCCTGAGTGGCACTGGGGGAACACTGCTATGGGAGGCAGAGGAACCATCTTATGTGGCTGAACCGAGGCCCCGTTGGTTGCTGTGAACATGTCAGTGAACGCACCAACTCCCATCATTTACTGACCTGTGAGCAGAGGACAGAATTCTAATTAATCTCCAGTTTACTTTTCCCTCCATTTAGCCCAAAACACATTAACTCACATGACCCCTTGCTGCATAATGAGATGCTAATGACAATGCAACAAACAGATAATTTTCATGCTACCCATCCCCGTAGGTTCTTTCCCCTTACTGAACTCACTTCTTCCAAACCATTACCCAAAAGCCTGCTTGCATGATCCTCCATGGAAAATACCAACACCCATGGTGCAAGTGTATACTGTTGATTTATTGGGTCCTTTTGCTTTGGCAACTCAGCTTTGGATTTGAATTGGACATCAAGGTAAGCACCTGTGCTCCACTGAGGCAATCTAACTGACCGTTCTTCCTTCCCTCCTTCCTTCCTTCCCTCCCTCCCTTCCTCCCTTTCTTCCTTCATTTTCTTCATTTTCTTCCTTCCCTCCCTTCCTTCCTTCTCTCCTTCCTTCCTTCCCTCCTTCCTTCTCTCCTTCCTTCTCTCCTTCCTTCCCTCCTTCCTTCTCTCCTTCCTTCCTTCCCTCCTTCCTTTCCTTCCTTCCTTCCTTCCTTCCTTCCTCCCTCCCTCCCTCCCTCCCTCCCTCCCTCCCTCCCTCCCTCCCTTCCTCTTCCTTCCTTCCTTCCTTCCTTCCTTCCTTCCTTCCTTCCTTCCTTCCTTCCTTCCTTCCTTCCTTCCTTCCTTCCTTCCTTCCTTCCTTCTTTCCTGATGCTTAGGATCTGCCCTTGGTTTGGTACTTGATTACTATGTGTTGTGCCAGGAATCAAGCCCAGGGCAGACGCTTGCAGAGCTTGGGCTCCAGCCCATGGCGCCATCTTCTGGGCCTTTGAAATCCCCTCCCTCTTCTCTGCTTCTAAATTCTCTAGGAGTTTCCCTGGCATATCACTCTGGGTTCAGGTCTCTCTGACATCTCTTTGGGAACCTGAAAGAATCAACTCTCTCTCATCCTATTACGGGTTTGACTTTGGGAACAGGGCTCCCTTCCCAGACTGGAAAAAGCAAATAGGCCCTGGTATGGCCATTCTGTAGGGGCTTGTTGGGGGACTGCCCTCACCAAGTACTGACTCTCGGGGGCACACCCTTTGTCTGATCCTCCTTCTTTCCTTCCTAGAGGAAGGAAAGCATGGTGGCCTTCTAGGTCCTCTTGAATCCCATATCCCATGTCTCTTCTGCATAGAGTGACAGTGGTTTTCTGCCCACACTCACCCCTAAGTGGCCACACAGCTTCCCTTATCTTGCCAGCAGTCTTACTGAATTATTTCCTATGGTTGAGTGGAAGTGATTTCTGTGGTCTTTCAAGGACCCAAAAGAACCAGCTGTCCCTTAGTGATCCCAGAGAGGGCTGGTACATGCTAGGCAGAAAGGATCATTGAGAAATTTGAAAGATCGGAAAAGAAAACCCAACTCTACCTTTAGAATAGTGAATCCCTTTCAAAATCTTCAATCAGTAAAAAAAAGGAAACACAAAAATTGCAGACTATTTAGAAAACAGGAGTGATGAGAAATGAGAACAAAAAGTACTGAGTTAGGCCAGATGCTGAGTAGCTTCACAACTGCCACCTCCATGGGTGTTGAGGGGACAGTCACCAAAATGGCTCCGTGTGTTCCTTTTGACTCACATCCCATGTCCAGGGGAGCCCAAATGTCAGCAGAAGTGGCCATAGACCCAGGGCCTTCTTCTTCTCCTGTCCATGATCGCCATCTTAGTAATATTCCTTCAGTCAGCACTGACCTGGGCCACTGGCCCTCTCTGATGAGCACTCAGGGTCCCCCATACCCACTCCAAGCTTCTCTTTTTAGAATGGGGGTGAGCGGGGCATGTCCCAATGTCATGTTCAAAACACATTGTCCTTGGGAGATAGTACAGTGGGGAGAGCACTTGCCTTGCACACAGCTGCCCTGGCTTGATCTCTAGTACCCTGTACGGTCCCCAAAGCATCACCAGGAGTGATCTGCAACATAGAATCAGGAGGAAACCACGAGCACAGTCTGGTGTGTCCCCAAATACCACAGAAGAATATTGTTCTTAGGGACACAGGAAAACACAGCCCTGTCCTAGTTAAACTTAAAGAGCTTCACAGTTTGGAGTGTGGCTCTCCAGGAAAAGGATGTGCAACGTGTGTAAGAGGTTTGGTGTGCAAGCCCTGGCACCCCCTTCCAAAGTAGCCTCTCAGTATGTTTATCCAATCTGAGAACATTGTGAGATCCCAGGTCTGCTGAGTTCACTTTCAGCCCAGAAATGCACATGAAGTGCAAGAAAATCTCACCTAGTTCCTTGTCAACTCTAAATGTCGAAAAGGAAAATGTCACTGTATGTTATTTAGGTAAGATTTTCCTCAGGCCAAAATGATAGTACAGCAGAGAGGGTACATACAGCTGATCTACATTCAATGCCTGTCACCCAAGATGACCCCTGAGAACTTTCAGAAGTAAAGACCTAAGCACTGCCATCACAGAATGTTGTCCAAAAACAAAAAAAGGGGGGCCGGAGAGATAGCATGGAGGTAAGGCGTTTGCCTTTCATGCAGGAGGTCATCAGTTCGAATCCTGGCACCCCATATGATCCCCCGTGCCTGCCAGGAGCAATTTCTGAGCCTGGAGCCAGGAATAACCCCTGAGCACTGCCGGGTGTGACCCAAAAACCACAAAAAAAAAAAAAGAATTTTTGTTTGGTTTTGGTTTGGGGGCCACACCTAACAGTAGTGAAGGCTTACTCTTGGCTCTGTGTGCAGGAGTCACTCCTGGCTGTGCTGGGGGGCCATAGATGGTATCAGGGATGGAATCCAATTTGGCTGTATGCAAGGCCAGCCCATTGTACTGTCTCCCCAGCAAATGGTATTAATATATTATCAAGGAAGGCCAGATAAATCTGACACATACAGGATCACAATTCCTTCTTCTTCTTCTTTTTTTTTTTTTTTTTGGTTTTTGGGTCACAGCCGGCAGTGCTCAGGGGTTACTCCTGGCTCCATGCTCAGAAATCGCTCCTGGCAGGCATGGGGGACCATATGGGATGCTGGGATTTGAATCACTGTCCTTCTGCATGAAAGGCAAACACCTTCCCTCCATGCTATCTCTCCTGCCCCCACAATTCCTTCTTACTAGTTTAATTCAAAGACCCCTGGGTCATTTGGCAAGAGAATTTTCCAACCCCCAAGGTCCAAGGAATTTTACTTCTTTCCACCAACCATTAGTGACATAATACCTTGTATTTGCTTGTTATGTTGATCACCAACTTCTGGTCACATTCTTTTACTATCTTTTTCCTAGTTTCTTCTTTATTCCCCTATATTCTGTTTTGTTTTTGAGCCATACCTGGTGTTGCTCCTGGTTTTGCATCCACGATTCACTCCTGGCAGTGCTTGGGGGATTGTATGGGATTCTGGGGATCGAACCAGATTCGTGGAGTGCAAAGCAAGTGCTCTGGCCCCATTTTCTTATATTCTTATATAAATCATTCATCATTCTGCCCAAATTTCTTCAGCTTTCCTAACATATTTACTTTAGGTACTCACACTTCTGGGGCTGCAGCTATAGGACAGTGGGTAAAACATTTGACTTGTACATTGCCGTCCTGGGGTACAATCCCTGGCACCCCATCTGGTACTCCAAGCCCACTTGGAGTGAGTCTGAACCTAGAGTCAGGACTAAACCCTGAGCACTGCCTGTGTGCCTCATAAAACTAAAAACTAAAAACAAATGAACAAAAAAATCTTCATGTTTAGGGACAATTCTTCGAGTCCTCTGCCCCAGAACCTGCCGATGCCAGAGTGATTGACTGCTATGAGGACATCTGCCCAATTGGCGGCCTTGCAACTTCCCGTTACTGCTCTCCTGGATTCCATTCACTGCTTTGGAGATCCCACATCTTCATTTTTCTTGGCTTACTAACTTCTTTTGCTGGAGAACATCCTCAAGCAGCTTCCTAAGCAAATATAGTTGAAAGGTAATTTTTCTGAGCTCTCACACTTCCCTCCTATTGTCATACTTGATAGGAATTTTGGCTGGTGTTGAATTTTTAAATACCAATTATTTTATTTGGGCATTATGAATTCATTGCTTCATTATCCTTTTTAATACTGATTCATAATGAACAGACCCTTCTTAGCAGAAGATAAGAGGATAGTAGTAGGCACATGAAAAAGTGCCTACTTTTTCAGCATCTCTTATGTGGGAAATACAAAATAAGACAACAATGAGAGATCATCTCACACCAGAAAGGATGGCACCGATCAAAAATAGTAGGAACAATCTGGGCCAGTAGGGAGGTGACCAACGAAAAAGAAACTCTCATCCACTACTGGTGGGAATGCTGTCTGGTGCAACTCCCATGGAAAATGGTATGGAGAGTTCTCAGAAAACTTAGGATGGAACTGCATGTGACCCAGAAATTCCATTTTTGGTATCAACCCCTGGGCTTTAAAACATTCACTCTGAAGGATAGATGCACACCATTATCCATTGCCTCAATGAGTACAATAGCCAAGATATGGAATCAACTTAGGTGACCAAGTACAGACCCATGAATTATGGAGATGTGGTCCATATACACAATGAAATGCTAGGCAGCTGCGAGGCACGAGGACATCGTACAATTTTCTGCAACCTGTTTGGAATTAGAAGATATGTTGAGTGAAGGAAGTGGGAAGAAAGACAAGCACAGGATGACCTCACTTAGCTGTGGTACATGGAAGAACTGGATAATGGGGCGGCAGCTGGGCCCCACGGGACCCTGTGAGCCTTTCAGCATCGGGCCCTGGCAGCCTTGGGGATCTGTAGCCTACAGCCCAAGAAACCTTGGGCCTCTTGGGCTTTGGCACTGGATGAGGAAATGTCATATAGTAAAGGGGGAAGCCTAAATCACCTTTGGCCCTTGAGCTTAGGGAGGAGAAGGCAGAGAAAGGAAGAAATAGAGGCAGGAAAGAAATAGATGAGAAAGGGAAGTAATGAGGAACAGGGGTCAGGGTTTCCATTATACTGGTGATGAAGGAGAGCTACCCCCCAAGCAGAGTCAACAACACTGAAAACAGGAGATTGCTAAACTTTGTAACGTGCCTGTCAAGGTGGCAGGCAGGAGGGGGTGGGGGGTAAGGGGACATGATGAGGATGTCGCAGTGTGGGAACACTGGTCAAGGGAGTTGACACTGGTGGTAGGATTGGTGTTGAAATATTATATGCCTAAAACTCAACTATCGGGGCCGGGAAGGTGGCGCTAGAGGTAAGGTGTCTGCCTTGCAAGCGCTAGCGTAGGACGGACCGCAGTTCGATCCCCCGTTGTCCCATATGGTTCCCCCAAGCCAGGGGCGATTTCTGAGTACATAGCCAGGAGTAACCCCTGAGCATCAAACGGGTGTGGCCCAAAAACCAAAAAAAAAAAAAAAACAAAAAACAAACAAACAAAAAAACTCAACTATCAATAACTTTGTAAATTATGGTTCTTTAAGTAAATAAAGCAATTTCACTACTGGTTCCCAGTATTTTCTTTTTTTTTAATTTTTTTATTTTGAATTATGAGAACAAAAGATGCAAAGAAAGAGGACAAGGTAAAGTTACAGTGGAAGGACAATCACCCATAACCTAATTCTCAGAAGTCCCCTTGCTGATATCTTAACTTTGAACTTTCAGCCAAAGAACGTTAAGATAAATAAAACAGAATCCATGTACAATTACTTTCCCAGTATTTTCTATTGTCCATTATTTATATTTATTCTTATTGCCAGTCCTTTTTCTTGTCTTTTCCTTTCATGCATTGTTGTTTAGGGTCTGGGGAGACAGCTCAAAGGATGGATTTCATGCCTAGCACATGCTTGGTACCCCATGCCCTTCAAGCACTGTCAGGTGTACCACAATTGACACCCACTATCACTGGGCAGATCCTGGAAAAAAATAACATTTGTCTCAGTGTTTTGTTCACTTTCTGAGAAATTTGTTTTCCAGTACAATATTTCTTTTTTTTCTTTTTTTTTTTGTTTTTGTTTTTGGGTCACACCCAGCATCGCTCAGGGGTTACTCTTGGCTCTATGTTCAGAAATCACTCCTGGTAGGCACGGGGGACCATGTGGGATGCCAGGATTCGAACCACCGTCCTTCTGCATGAAAGGCAAGCACCTTACCTCCATACTATCTCTCCGGTCCCTCCAGTACAATATTTCTATTGAAAACACATTTTTTTAATTTTGGGGTCACATCCCTCAGTGCTTAGGTCTGTGCTGAAGAAATATCTCTGTAGTGCCAGGAATGGAGCCCATGGCTCCTACATGCCAAGTAGCACTCCAGTCCTTCATGCCATATCTATGTCCTTCCAAGGGGAATTTTAGCTTTAATAATATCCTTTGCATTGATAAGAAACTTCCCTTGTTTGCTATTCATTTTATTGTCCATTTAGCACTTGTTTGGTGGAAATACTATTTCTCTTCAGATTTCTCTTTGGAGGAGGAGGGTGTTGGATCACACCCAGAGGTGCTCAGGGCTTACTCCTGACTCTTTGATCAGTTACCAGCCTTGGTGGTGCTTGGGGGACCATATTTGGTGTCAGTGACCTGCAAGAAAAGAGCCTTAATCCACACAGTAGCTCTCTGGCCCTCCTTCCTGTTTAGGAATATGCTAAGGAAACCATCTTTTTCAGATGTTTCCTCTGTTTTTGAAGATTCTCTGAGTTCACTTTACCCTACAGGTTATATATACTCGACTGTATAGAGTTCTTTGTTTTATGGATCACTTTTTTATTTGTTTATTTATTTTTGGTTTTGAGGGCCATATCTGGAGGCACTCAGCAATTACTCCTGGCTCTGCACTCAGAAATCGCTCCAGGAAGGCTCAGGGGACCATATGGAATACTGGGAACTGAACCCAGGTCCATCCTGGGTCGGCCGAACACAAGGAAATCACCCTGCTGCTGTGCTATAGCTCCAGCCCCTATGGCTCATTCTTGGCTGTGCATGGGGCTTACTCCTGGCTCCGTGTTCAAGGATGACTCCTAGCGGGGCTCAGGGGATCCTATAATGTGACACTATAGGGTGCCAGGGATCAAACTTGGGTCAGTGGTGTGCAAGGCAAGAGCCTTCCTCCCATGCTATACCTGAGTCCTTCCCATAACTAACTGTATAACTATAGCCTTCTTCACATCTCTCTGCTCCTGACTGCTTGCTTCAGATTTCATTTCCAGGGCTGGCTAACTAGTATGGGTTTCATCTGTTTTAGGGCAAAACAGTCTGTTTCCCTGCTAGAACTTCTTGGTGTGGGGCAGGAATAGAACTCACACCTAGCAAATGCTAGAAGGAGGAGACAACGTTTTGGAGTGCCAGCCTCCCTGCTGAAAGCCCTAGTTCTTTACAGATATTTCCTACCATTTCTTTTGGGAACTGCCAGGTGTTTTCCCTGCAGGCCTGTGCCAGCTGTCAACTCAGTCACCTGTTGGTGCAATGGAGGTTCCAACTTGGTCCTAGGGTCCTCACTTAATCCATAGGCTCCCCATTCCATTCCTTTCATTGCCTTCCATGACATGCCTACTGATTCTCGGCCTGCTGGTGCCCTGCCAGGCTCACTCAGCCCAGCCTTGCCATCTGCCTATCACATTCACCACCACTAATTCCATCTGTTACCCACAAATTTCAATGACCTGAGCATTGAGGAAAAGCTCCACCCAGTCTGCACTGCCATAGGTTCCTTACTTTTGCTCCTTACCCTTTTTCCAGCCCTTGTTTTTGTGTGATCCATGTGAATTTTGGGGGGGTTTTGGGCCACACCCGGCAGTGCTCATGGGTTACTCCTGGCTATCTGCTCAGAAGTAGCTCCTGGTAGGCATGGGGGACCATATGGGACACCGTTATTTGAACCAACCACCTTAGGTCCTGGATCCGCTGCTTGCAAGGCAAACTTGGCTGTGCTATCTTTCTGGCCCGATCCATGTGAATTTGATGGGGTGCAGTCATCACTTCTCTGGGTTTCTATTATCTCATCCATATGACTAAAGCGACCAATTTCTCCAGATGACCACTTTCCACGGACTCATAAATAACTCTATGTTGATCATTTCTGAAATGTTAGTTTCTGTCTCCTCATTAACCAGTGAGTTATGAAGTTGGCTTTAAAACTTCCAGGAGAGAATTATTGCTGGTTTACTTATCCTTTTGTTCCGAAGTTTCATTTTGCTGTGTTGTTGTCAATGGCTGTGAACTCCACTAGTTCGACATTTTGGAATTTACTGAGTGTTTTTTGATGGATGCAATTCATAAACAGCTTTAGGAAGCATTCTACAAGTGTTTGAAGAAAATTTGTCTTTTTAACCTTTTGTGATTGCATCTGGGCTGTTAGCTCAGAATGTTTGGATGCTTTGACCCTTCTTGTTTTACATTGCTGTTTTCAATTTGCTTTTCCAATCCCATTTTCCCTATCACTTGAAGGGATTTTTAAATGCAATAGAATCCTGCACTCTGTCATTATGACAAAACCCTCCGCATTGCTGCTTTTCTGACAGTTACTAAATTATATTTTCTTTTTAAAGCTCTTCCACAAGCCCATTTCCACTTTCATTTTATTTTATTTGGGGAGCCCAGGTAGCACTACCAGCTGCTCAGATCCAGCAGTGCTACGAGGACCACACACAGAAATTCCTGGGCAGGTCCACTGTTGCCTGAAACCATCCCTAAAGTATCCCAGATCCATTCTAAAGTGTTCCAACTGTAAGTCTATAAGGAAATACCTTAATCTCTAATAGGTATTTTTCTACTTTTCAATGTCAAGAGGGAATTTTTTAAGAGGGAATTTTTTTTGTTTGCTTTTGGGTTACACCCGAGAGTGGTCAGGGGTTACTCCAGGCTCTACGCTCAGAAATCACTTCTGGCCGGCTCAGGGGACCATATGGGATGCCGGGATTCGAACCACCGTCCTTCTGCATGCAAGGCAAACATCCTATCTCCATGCTATCTCTCCAACCCCTCAATAGGGAAATTTTATCTAGTTAATCTCAGCAGGTCCAATCAGGTATTTAGCAAGACCCTTTTCGCTGGTTTCTCTTCAAAAATATCTTCTGGAGTTGGAGTGGTGGTGCAGCGGCAGGGTGTTTACCTGGCTTGCACGCGGCTGACTTAGGACGGACGTCAGTTCGATCCCCCGGCATCCCATAAGGTCCCCCAAGCCAGGATCGATTTCTGAGCGCACAGCCAGGAGTAACCCCTGAGCGTCACCGGGTGTGGCCCCCACCAAAAAAAAATCTTCTAATCTTTGGACATTTACTTTTTCTTTGGGGGGCGCCAATTTGGATCACAGTTGTTGGTGCTCAGAGCTTACTCTTGGCTCTTCACTAAAGGATCATTCCTGGTGGATTTGGAGAATCATATGGAGTGCTGGAAAAGGAATTTGGGTCAGTTGTGTGCACAATAAGCATCCTCCTTGCTGTGCTATGGCTCCAGCAGCTGACATTCTTCCAGATCTAGTGTAAACCTGGAAAAGTCCACTGACACTACTGGGTTTCAACATAATAAATAATATTTAGATGAATTTATGTGAAATTGGCACCATGAACTTCATGGACTCTTTTCTTCTGGGGTTATGGTACTATTTAAAAGGGAGTTTGGGCAATGCTCGAGGTTACTCCTGGCTCTGAGCTCAGAAATCACACCTGGAGAGATTGGGATGAGATGCTGAGGATCAAAAATCAGGTAGGCCTTGTGCAAGGCCAGTACCCTCTCCTCTGTTCTATTGCTCCTATTTCAAAATTGGATGCTTTTTGTTTGTTTGTTTGTTTGTTTTGGGGTGACACCCCACAGCACTCAGGGGTCACTCCTGGTTCTATGCTCAGAAATTGCCCCTGGCAGGCTCAGGGGACCACATGGGATGCTGAGAATCCAACCAAGGTCATCCTGGGTTGGCCACACAAGGCAAATGCTGTACCACTGTGCTATGTCTTCGGCACAAGATTGGATTTTTTTTTGTTTGTTTTTTGGGTCACACCTGGCAGCGCTCAGGGGTTACTCCTAGCTCTATGCTCAGAAATTGCTCCTGGCAGGCTCGAGGGACCATATGGGATGCTGGGATTCGGACCACCGTCCTTTTGCATGCAAGGCAAATGCCCTACCTCCATGCTATCTCTCCGGCCCAAGATCGGATATTCTTTTAGGTGTCCTCCCCACTGGTGTTGAGGGAGGGACCATTCCTGGTCATGCTCTATCTGGTGGTGTTAGCTTGGGGACTACCAGGGTCATCCCTCTGGTGCTCAGGGCATGAGGGCTTGTATATCCAGTGGTGCTCAGGAGACGTTGACAAGTGTCAAGGAAGGAACTCAGAGCCTCAGATCTGCCAGATACTGCTCTAGCACTTGTACTCTACTTGGCCCCTAGAGGGCTGGCATTTCCTGGCTTTTCAGAGGGTGGCTTTTCATGCTTGAGGGCTACACCAGTTATGCGCTCAGTGTTCATACCTAGCAGTTACCAGGGGTCCACATATTGATGGGGATCAAGCCCAGGCCTCATGCTTGCAAAGCCTGGCTTGGTCCACCGAACCCTTTAGTTTAGTCAGTTTCTCCTCACCTTACTGTTCTCATATGGTTTCTAAGCTTTACTGCGGCTTCTTTGGCTGCTGTTCTAGCAGCAGAAATGGGTCTCCAACTCATTTCAACTTGTTCATGTAATCAGCAAGTTTAATGGGGCCAAACTGAGATTGTGTTGTGTTAAGTATATGGAGGCTTTCATAATATTCTCTTCAATATTTGTTTCCCTGCCTACTTTCCCACCTACGACCCCCAGGTGGGGGCACTGTTCAGATCTGAATAAAAGGTGATGAGCTGGGAAGTCAGGGTCCTTTTGGGCAGTCGGCTGTTGGGCTCTTGGTTTGTGGAGCTGCTGGTAGGCTGACAAAAGATTCTGCTTCCAACCTTCTCGCCTTTTTACCTTCCTGTCTCTGTGGATTATTTGCTATGGATAGATATTACCAGGATCACTTCCCCCGCCCTGGGGGATAGGGGAATAAAAATCACCTTCCCCTTTTGGTACCTCTTTGGGGATCAAGCCCCAACCAATCTAGGAGAAAATGTCATGCTTCAGTGTTGGTTTTGTTTGTTTGTTTGTTTGTTTTGTATGGGGGCCACACCTGGATGCCCAGGTGCTCCAAGTGAGAAGGCCCTCCAGATAGTTCTCAAGGAATCCAAACATGCCATGTCAGGCTCAAACCCAGATCTGCGTGCAAGATCTGCTGCAGTCTACTGAGTGCTTTCTCTGACCCTACATGTGGCGTTTCACACATGTGCCTACAAAAATGCACCTTTCCTATACTTTTCTCCATCACTGACTTTCCGTCCTTGAGAGCTACACCTGGTTGTTCAGTCCAAAGACTCAGGAACCATCTTTATTCCTTCTCTTTCCCTCTACCTTATGGCCAATCCATACTGTTCCTTTATGTTGAAATGAGAAAAGTTCGTGTGAATGACACAACTTCCCAGAATCTGTACTACACCGTTGATCCCCACTCTCCGTCCTCTGCGAGGACCTCCTCCTTGGCATCTTGCCCCCTTTGTGCCCCACACTGCACCTACTATGTTCAGATCATAGTGCCACCCCCAGTGCCAAACCCTCTGAGGTCTTCTCATTTCAGAAAGAGCTCAGGTTCCACGAGTGACCCCAGCTGCCTCTTCCCCTATGGGGCCCCCAGTCCCCAGCTGCACATGCTTCCATGTCGTCCCCACCCCCGCCAAATGCCAGGTATGGCTTTTCCTCATCGCCCCTGAATTCACCTGGAATATTCTTTGACAAGACAGTCAGATACGGTGATGGATGGAAAGTGAAAACTGGCGACTGTCTACATGGCACATGAGTGAGTTGGCTGTCTCTCTCCCCAGTCGTGCACACCCGAAACCTGGAAGAGTGCCTGGAACATAGCAGCACTTCAGAAGGGACTCGGAGGGGTTGTGAGCCAAACCTGAGCTGGGTTTCTGGTGAAATCGAGCTAGCCCAGAAGCACTGACTATGACTGGAATCAGCAAGGTTGACTTTATACTAAACTATTCCGCCCTAAATATGCCGTTGGCTAAAACTTTCCCCTTACATTGAAGTATTTTTCCAAAACGGTATTTCTGGATACCAGCTCCCCTAACAGCTCTTCATGGAAATTTTCCATCTTACTTCCAGGTGGAGCCAAGTGTTTGGTTCTGTGCCACAGGTCCCATTCATCCATCCCTACACCAAACCATCCCGAGTAGAGATGACAGGGCTCTCTCCTCTCCTGGGCACTCACCGCAACAAAGTTTCCCGAAGGTCAGGCTGTGATTTATTGTGAGTTTAGTCCCTGCCCCTCTGAGTCGGTTTCATTGATATAAATTTACCCCGCAGATCTCTTAAACTAGGTCCCTGACCTGGGACCTAGGACTGGAAACTTGGTGGCTTCGACCACCAAGTAGTGGCTGACAACTTTGTTGCTTCGAGCGAGGGTGGTGAGAGGGCCCCGAAGCAGATGCAGGTGCAAGGCTTCTATTGCAGTGGTGGACAGAACCTGAGACTCGGGAAAGTGTCACACCCTGGAGCCCCGAGCCCAGGCCTTCTCTGGCCCCAGCCTTGCTAGGGCCCATTAATCCTGAACATTCAAATGTCGCCCACTATCCCTACCCCTCGAGCCCAGCCACCTCTTTTCTCCAAATGACAGCTGACAGCAGCCAATTGGCGGCCCTGGGGAGGGATCCGCCCCCTTTTCCCGGGCTGGAATGGACACACACTGCTGCCAATTGGCGGCGTCGCCGCCGAGGTACCGCCTCACCGCCACGGTTCGAGCCAATGGGGGGCAGATGAGAGGGTGCCGGGGTGGGGCGCGGGCGCGCAGGTGCAGCAGCGCACAAGCCGGCAGGGAGGGCGGGGTGCGACGTCGGCCGTGCGGGGTCTCGGCGTCGGCGTCGCGCGCGCTCCCTCCTCTCTGAGAGGGCTGTGGTAAAAGCCGTCCGGAAAATGGCCGCCGCCGCCGCCGCTGCCGCGCCGAGCGGAGGAGGAGGAGGAGGCGAGGAGGAGAGACTGTGAGTGGGACCCCGGCGGGGGGCGGGGGCCAGGGGCGGGACGTGGCGCGCCGACCCGGCAGGCGGATGGCGTCCCTCCTCTTTACCCGGCCTGGCTCGCAGTCCTCGCATCGGGGGACCGGCCCCAGCCCGGCCTGCCCCCCGGCCGCCCCCCGCCTGGCTGGCCAGCGCCTCTCAGCCGCCTCGGCGCGGGCTCGGCGACGGCGGCTCGAGCTTCGGCCGGCGGGAGCCACTCGCGTCGTGCCCTTCCCGGGGCTCGGGGCCCGCGGCCCGGCCTCTCCCGGGCTCGCGCGCCCCCCGCGCCCGGCCGGCGCCCCCCCGCGGCGCGTGCGCAGTCAGCCGCCCGGCGGAGAGTGCGCCACAAGGGCTCGTGCGCGCTCCCCGCTCCGCCGTGCTCCCCTCCTCCCCGTCCCGGACTTTCGCCCCCCCACCCAGGTCACTGCCGGCCGCTCCGCCGTCCCTCGGGCAGGAAGCCGGACGGACGGGGGCACTGGAGCCGCCCACGTCCCCTGCGGGCCGGGGACCGGTGTTCGCCACTCCTCCAGAACTGGCGCTTTGAGCACCCGTCACCTGCCCGGGGGGCCCGATCCCTGTGTGTCCAGCAGCACCTGAGGCTGGGCGCGGGGGCAGGTGCCCCTTGGGTCCAGCAGGCTGGGTCGCGGGGCCAGGAGCGCCCTCCCATCTCCCCCCCCCTTTCGCCGGCGAGCCTCCAGTTACATAAGTGCAGCGGGACCTCATTGGTAACGGGCTCCCCCATGGCCCTGATCGAGCCCTGCTCCAGAGGACCAGTATTGGTCGGCGTCCCCCCACCCCCACCCCACCCCCGTCTTCCTCTCTTGTACTGGGCCTGGCCAGTTCTCGCTCCAAGTTGGTTCGCTGGGGAGTTTGGCGATGACTGATTGATTGATCCAAGCAGAAACTCAGGTGACTTTGGTACTGTGGCAATGTTGCTGGGGCGGGTGTGAAAGGCATCAAGTCACCATGAACAGTCTTAGTCTTCTTCAAACACTGCCCTCTCAGAGGGCACCGTGTGTGACATTGCCCCTGGGCTGAGGGCACCAGTGGGAGCAGGAGCAGGGGCAGAGGGGCTGGCCAAGGTAGGGACTGTCTTCATCACTAGATAGATTCCTGACTCATGCTCAAGCAGATGTGCCACTGCTCCTGCTCCCAGGAACAGGAAGGGGCTCCGCAGAGCCAGTCACCCGAGTATCTCCGCCATGTGGGAACAGTACCCCAAATTGTGAGATAGTAGGATGCCAATCGGGTAGCTGGTGACCATGGAGCCGAGCCCTCGTGTGTGCCGTGTGATGTTGAGTGCCTTCCACTTGGGAGGACTCTCACAAGTTTGAGGTGTTGCATTAAGCCGAGAAAAATGAAGCTGACTGAGGCTTTGCTAGGAAAATTCCCAGGTAGCAGACCATTATCACTCAAGAGGGGAAATTTGGGTTTCATGGCTGGAATTTTCATCCAAATTGCAACTAACAGACAAGACTGAGCCAACCAATTGGATCTTTTGAAATAGTGATGAATTGGTCTTCAAAACAAACGGGCCCAACCTTTTTTTAAATACTAAGTCTTTGGGAATTTGCATAGAAGGGAGCAAGTTGATTTGTGGACTTTTTTAGTACTTCTTTCTCAAATCCAAGCTAGGAAGCCTAGGAAATACTCTTTTATTTCCTTACCCTGATGTGTCAGAACATTCACTGGCAGTCTGCTTTATAAAATAAGTCGCCACTAGCACCCTTTCAGGGTTTGTCTGTCCAGAGGCTGATGATCACTTGGGGTACGTTCCCATCCGCGCAAACACACACAAACCTTCCTTGATGAAGATTCTAAGGTTTGTACGTCATAGCCTGACGATTAACAGACCCGGTTCGCTTTGTCTTGCGTGGTGAGCAGGGTGTTTGCCTTGGGGGGGCCTCCAGTTAGCAGATTCTTCTATCCCTGGGCCATTACGCCCTCGTTCCTTTCTCTGGGCCCCTGTGGCATCTGTTGTCAGTGGATGCTAACAGCTTGAAAGTCCCTTGTATGAGTTTCTTGCTATAACATGCCTATTCCGCCATCCAGTTGTGCTGTTCATGTTCCTGTATTGGAGAGCTAGCATACAATTTTCTGTTCAGTTTGCATTTACCAGACAGAGTCATAATTTCTCTAGCCAGACCGAGGTGGGTGGGAAGCAGTTCATATGGTGTGAAAGGAAAACAGCCTCTCACAGTCCAGTGTGAAGTTGTTCAGTCACCCCATTCCACCCTACCCTTTATCCTTTCTCTTCTTCCAATGGAGAGTGGCCCCCCAACCTGGCAAGATTGCCTCTTTAACCTAGAGTACAGACGGAGGTCAACTCTTTAAGGATTAGAACTGCTTTTGGACACTGAAGGATTTGCATGATAAACTTGTCCTGCCACCCACTGTCTTCAAAGAGAAACAGGTGATTGTACTCCCAGCTTCCTGGGGCCCTGTCTGAAGAGGGGCAAGTGACCTAGCCTGCCTTCAACCAGGCTCCTTTGTGTGTTGGTACCTGGGTCCAGTGGCACTCCTGCTGGGCAGGATCTTGGTCAGTTGCTCCAGTCCTAGCCCTTCCTAGTTGGGCTTTGCTGCCATTATCTGTTCTAACCCACTATGTGTCTCCTCTCTTTCAGCTTTTCCTCCGAAATTGCACACCATTGCTTAAACACTTTCTTCCTTTACTTGGGTGATAGGTATGGAATGGAGGATGAGTGGGGTGATTATGCCCACACTAAGCAAAGCCTGGGGCGTGTGGCTATGATGCTTTGTCTGCCCTGCAGCTCTCTCTGCTTTACCAGGCTCCTATTTCACACTTGGTTGTTTTGGTTTTTGGATCATACCAGGTGGGGCTTGGGGGACAATGTGGCACGGAATGGATCCTGGGCCTCCTGCATACCAACAGAGTCTACCCTCCAGCCCATTGAGCTCTCTCTTTTTCTCCTTCTCTGTCTCTGTTTTGTTAAAGAACTTTACAGGTTATAGACCTGGAAGGTCCAAGTTTCGTATTTCAAGTAAGGAAAAAAGTTGCTATGAGAAGTTATAACTTTCCTAGGGCCTGGAGCTATAGCACAGCAGTAGGATGTTTGCCTTGCATGTGGCTGACCCAGGACGGACCTTGGTTCAATCGCCCAAGCCAGGAGCAATTTCTGAGCTCATAGCCCAGAGTAACCCCTGAGTGTCACTGGGTGTAGCCCAAAAACCAAAAAAAAAAGAAGTTATAACTTTCCTAGCTGGAATAATCCTCTGGGGGATTCTACCAGAAGGAACTCAGGGCTCCCTGGCTGTTCCCAGTTATATTCATCCAAGTACTGGGCCCAGCAGTGCTCACTACCCCCCATGTGCTTGATATTTTGCTAAGTGAGTAATGTTATCTGACTTCTTGGATCAGGAAGCATCAGTGCTGGATTTGGGAAGGAGTTACCAGCTTTTATTCCATAGATAAAGCCCTGGCTGCTGTCCTGGTGGTTCTGGACTAACTGGGAAAAGCTTGCTGTGTATCCTTCCTGGAATCCACAGCCCAAAGGTGTGGGGCTGGTCTCTGTACACTCCAAGTTTTGTGTCTTTGCTAGAGTAAAGGACAAGGCAGTTAACAATATAATGATGGTTATCTTAGTGCTGCAAAAATGGATTGGCCAAAGTCAGGTCAGGGGAGCATTTGGAGCCCACAGAGGCCATCAGAGCAGATATGTGTTTGACGCAGGGTCTTGAAAAGAGGAAACTGCCTGGTGTGCTGTGGAAGATGCCCATGCTACCTTTCATGGCACCTGCTTTCCACGGGGGCTGCTGTTGCTTCTCAAGTTTGAGCTTGTTTGCGTGGTGGCACAGCTGCTGGATGCCGTGGTGATTCTGCAGGTTCTCTCCCGCACTGCTTCTGGATGGTTAGGTACACAAAGTCCTCAGCAGGGAGCACCACTCATGGAGTTCTGCGGAGTGATAGCGTGTCACTTTGAGGTGACCAGACTGATGATGGCATGGATCTGAACATTCAGGGCTTCCCATCACTGGCACCAGCCCGTGTGGGTTTTTTTTTGTTTCTAGCTCAGTGGCCAGGATACAGCATCACCTGGTCTATATGTTTATCTGCAGCGTGTCCTGAATCACCCTGGGAAAGAGGTTGTGCTGCACTATGGGCACTTTCAACTTACGATTTTCTTTGTTTTAGGCTCCATAAAAATACAGACTCAGCAGTTCCTGCTTTGATGTGACATGTGACTCCCCAGAATACATCTTGCTTCTGTAGACCAGCCCCAACCAGGATTCCATGGTAGCTGGGATGTTAGGGCTCAGGTAAGTAACCTTCCTTTTTTTTTTTTTAGTATATGTCCTGGTTTGGCCATCTGTTTTTAAAAAAAAAAAAGAAAAAGAAAAAGGAGAAAAACACATACTACTCTTGGACAGTCCAAAAGTACCCCAAAGACTAAAGATATAACTGTGCCAAACTGTGCCATATAATAAAAAAAAGTCACTTCCCTGAGCCCTGAAAGGTCAGTCTGGGTAGGGTTACTTGGTAGCTGCAGTAAGGCCCATGGCGGGCATCAGATTCGAGCCAGAACTGGTGACCTGCAACTTCAATTGGCCTGGAAGCAGCTCCACTGCCTCCTCGTGGTCATGGCTGGGGCCTAGTGGTTTTCGGTGCAGTGCTTGATTGGTTTTGGTGTGGGGCAGAGCACTTACTGGGCAGCATCTAGGAACTGGGATAGTGAGTGCACCTGCAGCATGGGAACTGGTGTGTGGGCCTCCGGTGCAGGTACAGGGACCCCAGCTGCTCCTGGAGGGTCCAGGAATGGAGAATGCTTTTGTAAATCCTGGGGGACCAAGCCATATCAGGCATCCTGGACCCCATATTTAGTGCCTTGAGCCCCCTAGAGTGGACTTGAACATGGCAAAAATGAGTGGTTTCTTAATCGTCAGCTGCTATGTCTCAGTATTTCAAGTTCTCTTAAAAATCAGAGCCCCGCCATACTTGATGTTTTGACTCCTGGATTTCACATTCTGTGTGTGATACGGCAGATGTTCTCATCAAACTTTTTCATTTCTGTTCCTCAGGGAGAAAGTGGACTTATCCTTTGTTGGCCTTGTGATGCCACTTGACACCCCCACTCCTAAAGAGCACTTGGTTGTGTCTCTCTAGAGGTCCCTGGCCCCTAAATCGAAGGCTTTCTGAGTTTCCCAGACAGAAAGCTGCTTCGTGGATGCTGGTAGCAGCAAGGTTTGGGTGGAGGAGGAGAGGAGGTACAGCAGGAAGTAGGGAGCATCGTACTGCCCCCACATCCCCAATTTGGTTCCAATCAGGATCCTGTGACTCGAGCTGTCATTCCTCCTGATTGGGCCCTGCCGACAGGACATTCTTTGTGTGCCACGTGTTGGTGCTGGTGGGAGTTGTGTGGCTGGCGCTTTGTGTATTGTCTCAGGAACAGTGCAGGCTCCACGTAATATGGGCAGGAATAGGTTTCTTCCGGTAGATGTCAGGCTGGGGCGGGGGTGTTTTTTAAGAGTCTTTTCTCAGCTTACTCATGAACCTTATAAAGCAGCCAGTGCTGACTCTGTGCATATTTTCCTGAGAAATGGAGAAAGGAAGAGATATCTTTTTTAAAAATCTCTGTGTTATGAATGGAAAGACCCGTCCGTTTGAGCTCCAAGGAACTTTCAAGGGAATACTCACAGGACAGAACTCTTCGGTAGATAAGAACTTGATATCTTATTTTTCTTCTTTATGAGAAATTATACCAAGAACACCTGCTTTGTATTAAAATTCAAGCCATTTAAAATTATACAAGTGGAAAAAAAAGCTGCTTGCTCTCTGTGCTCCCACTCCCCCAAATACCCACTGTTAATAGCATAGATCATTCAGAAGCATCAGCTGCCCGCAGGGTAAGTGTCTCTCTGCCTTCCGTCTCTTCAGTAGTGTGTGGCCTGCTGCACCCTGTTTGCCCAGCGTGTCACTAGTAAAACTACACTGGGCTTGAGCTGCCTCACATGCAGCCGAGGGAAGACTGGTGCTCCCGAGGCGCTTGGCTGGCTTCTGCCCCACCGCCTTTCTCTAGAGAAACCCTTCCCAAATTTATACTTGTCCGTCCATCTGTCCTTTTCTTCCTTCCTTCCTGCCTGCCTTCCTTTTCACTTTTTACTTTATTTCATTTTCACTTTTCTTTCTTTCTCTATTTCTCACTTTCCTTTCTCTTTATGTTCTTTTTTGCCTTCCTCCTTTCTTCCTTCCTTTCTTTCCATCCCTCCCTCCCCACACCCAGTGATGCTCAGAGCTAGCCCTGTTACTCCTGTCAGTGCCTGCAGGAAACATAGGGGATGCCAGGGATCCAACAGAGCGGGTCGGGGGGCACATGCAAGACAAGCTCTCTACTCACGGTACTGCTGCCACAGACTCATACTTGTCTATTCAGTCTGCATCTGGGTGTTTTTTTTACTGCCATTTGCATTTGGTCTTGAAGATGCTGGTTGGAACTGTACCTTTACTCTCCCATCAAAATATTCTGCACTCTCTTCTCTTCTGTTGTGGTGGGAATTGAACCCAGATCACGTAACTATAAGGCTTGCTCTTTACTGTTGAGCCATGACCCAGCACCAGTTGTCCCCTTACACATCTTTTTATTTTAATTTTGTTTTGTTTTTGTTTTTGTTTTTGAGTCACACCCAGCAACACTCGGGGGTCACTCCTGGCTCTGCGCTCAGAAATCGCCCCTGGCAGGCTCAGGGGACCATTTGGGATGCCAGGTATCGAACCACCTTGGTCCTGGGTTGGCCTCGTGCAAGGCAAATGCCCTACCCATGTGTTCTCACTGACCCCCTTACACATCTTTTTAAGCTGAGTTGGAAGAACTCAGGATCTGTTCAGGCATTTTTGTAATACAAAGATTTTCCCACTTGGTCATTTTTCTTTTGATTCTGCTTGCCATTTTGATTCATAAAGTTTCCATTCGGATTTTGGAATTTGCTCTTAGAAAGTCTTAGTCTAAGAATACCTAGATATTTATTCACCTATATTTCCTTTCTTCCTTTAAACCTTGAGGGGGTGCTGTATTCATAAATATGTACTCGACATACACTAAAGCTCTCCTAGGCAGCTCTCTCCCTAGAATATCTAGTTTGTGTGGAACTATGCTTTGGGGTGAGCTCTGGAGCCCACTTAGCCCGTTGTGTGCTGGCCTTTTGGGGAAGCACTCATCTACTCTTGACCTTTAGCTTACTCCAACTTTAAGTGAACAAAGTACCTCTTCTTTTTTCTTTCGGAATTTTTCCTTTGCCAGGCTCGATGGCAGGCCTGTCAGCAACTAATCATTTATTTATTCACCCAACAAATATTTCAGTCTTTGCTTGGAGTAGGGCAGGCAGCGGTCTGGTGGTACAGCAGCAGTGCTTGTCCTGAGGACTCAGGAAAGAGTGAGTTTGCACCAAACTGTCTTTCAGATCAGCTCCGGGTGGCTCTGGAGCATTGCGCATATGCACGCATGCTTGTGTGTTTTCATGCCTACATGTAAGGCAGAGCTCTCGTGTAGACTGCAACATAAGCCTCATTTGTTTTCTCTCTCATGTAATTGCAGGCTGATTTTTGTCTTGAATTATGATGAGGGTTTTTTTTTTTTTTTTGCTGTTAAAACAGTTCTGTATTCAGCTAGCTTTGCTGATAAAATTAAAGGTTGTATATTGGGGGCCGGAGAGATAGCATGGAGGTAGTGAGTTTGCCTCTCATGTAGAAGGATAGTAGTTTGAATTCCGGCATCCCATATGGTCCCCCATGCCTGCCAGGGGTGATTCCTGAGCATAGAGCCAGGAGTAACCCCTGAGTGCTGGTGGGTGTGACCCAAAAACCAAAAAAAAAAAAAGTTATATTTTGATAAAAATGGTAATTTTCTTCTATGATGATTTTGAAGCTTTTCTGTAAGAGCTGATCAAAATAAAGACAGGAAGCCAGAGCAGTGCCACAGCAGTAGGGCATTTGCCTTGCACTTGGCTGACCTAAGATATACCAAGGTTCAATCCCCCAGCGTCCCATATGGTCCCCCAAGCCAAGAGCGATTTCTGAGCTCATAGCCAGTAGTAATCCCTGATCATCTCTGGGCGTGGCCCCAAAACAATAACAAACAAAATAAATAAAGACAAGCTTTTGGTGAATATGTTTTAGGGAAACAAGTATAATTTTTGCAGCATGCATCATTTAAATCAAATAACCTCAAAAGTGGAGTGGAATTCGCATTTGGATAGAAAATATCTTTTATTTAAAGAAGGGATAGATAGAAATGACACATGACTCAGGAAGACTCTTATTGTTGGTATTTCACTGTTCTGGCCTCTGTTTTTAATCATCATCTGTGAATAACTTGGTGGCTGGTCCAGAATGATGGAGGCACTGTCAGAAGTTACTCCCCAGCACCCTCTTCCAGGAAGGCAGCATCTTTACTACTTTTTTGTGCTTTATTATATGTGCACTATGTATTGAGATTATTTTACTTAGGGTGAAATCTGGGATGTTGGGTCATCATGCAGTCCCGCGGCATTAAGTCTGCATTCTGACCGCCTCTCTCTAGGCAAAGCTGAAGCCAACTCCCATTAGCCAGCCACTAATTCCCTTGCCTGCCGCTGCTCCTTGCCTGTCCCCCTGCAGTGGTCTATTCTCCAGGTCTCTGGAGTCTGTGTCTTTCTGAGTGTCAATGTACTTTATTCTGTGCCTGTACACAAACAAGGTTGCATGTGTTGACACATGCAGCCTGACACTGTGCTCATTTTGAAGCTTGTTTTTATTTTTTATTTTTAGTTTTTACTTAACTGTGTCTTAAAGAGTATTTTGTGTTATTAGTCTTGCCAATGGGTTCACCCTCCACTGGCACAAGTAATATAATTTGTGGGGCCAGAACGATAGTATAGTGGGTAGGGTGTTTGCTTTGCAGGCAACTGACCTGGGTTTGATTTTTGGCACTACCAGGTAATTCCTGAGTGTAGAGCCACGAGTAACCTCTCAGTATCACTGGATGTATTCCAAAAAAAGTATATGTACTTTATTAAGTAAATAAATTCTTTTATTTATTTTTAAAATTTTTTTTACTTTTAATTATGAGAACAAAGATGCAAAGAAAGAGGACAAGGTAAAGTTACAGTGGAAGGACAATCACCCATAACATAATTATCAGAATTATTAAGGGAATTTATAATTCCCTTGCTGATATCTTAACTTTGAACTTTCAGCCAAAGAACATTAAGATAAATAAAACAGCCTATGATACAATAGGCTGTGCCCTACCTGCTGTACTGTCATTCTTTCCCCCAGCAAATAAATTTTTTTGAAAAGAGTTACTATAAATTTTTTAAGCAATTCTGCTGTTGAGTCTTTTTAGAGAATTGTTTTAGGGCTATATGCTTACTCTGTGGTGCCAGGGATCCAACTCAGGTTGGCTGCATGCAAAGCAAGTACCCTACCCACAATACTCTCTCTCAGCACTGTTAATGAGCATTGATGTTTCCTATGCATTTTACTTCATCAATGATGTTGCAATTGCTCTTACATAGACTGTTTCACTGTTTCTACTCATGGCCAGGTTTATGAGAAATTCTTAGAGCTGGGATTTGCTTGGGTCAGAGACAAATAATGCAGAATCAAAGGTGACCTTTAACTGCAGTGGTAAAGTAATTAATTGAGCACTATTTGTAGAGACCAGAGAACTATTTGTTAGGCTAGAAGGCCCTAGTTTTCAGCAGTTAGTACTCAAAAGCAAAACTTTTCAGAACCTCAGTTTACTCCAATGTGACTTTGTATGAGCAGAGCCTGACAGACCAACTATAGCCCCTTGTCACTTTTCAGTTTGAAGATGACCAGGCACCTTTGCTCAAGTGCCGCTCTGTGGTGCTCAGGGGCTCCAGGGATGCTTCAGACCCCAGAACCACATGGGGTGCTCCATGTTCTTGCTGACATCCCCTGCTACAGCTGCAGGTCCAAATGGGGTCCTGGACCTGGTCCACAGGGACACTGAGCCACAGTGCTAGTTACCTTTGGAAGAGGTGTCACCATTCTGGGGGACTTCCCTCTGGGCAGATGCTCCAGGAAGTTCCGGGACAGCAAGGCCTGCTTGGAGAGGATATAGCTCAAAAACTTCACCACTGGCTTCAGCTACCCTGGTCCACACAGCACCAGGTGCTGACCCTGCTTGGCTCTTTGAGGACGGAAGCCCCACAGGGAGCAGCATGGTATGGGAATATGCCCCAGATTGGACCTAGAGGTGTGGGCTTGGGGAGGACACTTGTTTACCAGTCACTCTGGTCCCTCACCCTATAGGAGGAGAGCAGTGGGGTGGGCCCCTGAAAGCTGAATTGGGCCACAGAAGGCACATGTCTTTGGCCCCCAGGCCTCTGTTCTAGGGGCCATGTGTTCCCACTGACTTTTTGCGTTCATTAGCTGCTGCCCTCCAACTCCCAGTCTGTTCAGTTTTTTGGGTTTGGGGGCAGGTTTTGGACTTTTGAAGTTGGTGACCAAAGCCTACTTGGGGTTGTTTCTGCCAAGACTTTCCAGGCACAGTGACTGTGTGCTCCCCTCAAGCTGACCACCGAGGACCTCCCTGCCAGACCACTGCTGGCTCCAGCTTGGTCAGCGGCCACCTGGCCTTCTTTTCCCCACTGTCTCTGCTTGAGAGCCACCAACTCCTCGTCCCTTGCATTTCGCAGTTTGCCCTGGTCATGTCAACCGTGACCAGGAACTTGGATGTGACAGCTCTGGCAAAGTTGCCATGGTTCACATTTGTTGCTGGCCTTCCCTTTGAAGCCAGTCCCCCCCAAACATGAACATGACCATCTCTGCCAGCTGGATGCTCTGCTGCACTTCCTGAGGGACTGGGTGTGACTGAAGCTGGACTTGGGGTCCCTCTCTGATGTGCTCCCTACACCTTCACTCCATCTGGTCTCTTTTGTGTCGAAACATCTTGATGGCAGAAACCTCCCCAGTGCCCTGGAGAGGATGGAATTCCCAGAAATGCTGATTGGCATCTGCTTGATGCTGATCTCGTTTGGTCCCATTAATACAAGGCAAAGATTTTGACTTCTGGTACCGGAGCAATAGCACAGTGGTAGGGAGTTTGCCTTGCATGCGGCTGACCCAGGACGGACCTGGGTTTGATCCCCGGTGTCCCATATGGTCCCCCAAGCCAAGAGCGACTTCTGAGCACATAGCCAGGAGAAAACTTTGGGCATCACTGGGTATGGCCAAAGATCAAAACAAAACAGGGGCTGGAGAGATAGCATGGAGGTAAGCCGTTTGCCTTGCAATCAGAAGGATGGTGGTTCAAATCCCGGCATCCCATATGGTTCCCTGAGCCTGCCAACAGCAATTTCTGAGCTTCGAGCCAGGAGTAACTCCTGAGCGCTGCCAAGTGTGACCCAAAAACCAAAACCAAAACAAAACAAAAATACGGATTTTGACTTCGGTTTGTGAAAGCTTTCACCCAAAAAACGCATCCATTCTCTCAACTTATTATAGGGCAGTCCTGAGGTGTTATCTTTAGATTTGAAAGGCACCAAAGCAGTCTTTTGAAATATGCACACATCCCTTGTCCATATCCCCTTTGCCAACTCCACAAAACAAACACACGGAGAACACTTTGAAACACAAGCTTTTGTTGTGTGGGAATGGTTTGGAGGAGATGGAAGCACTTGGGTTTCTCTGGGGTGTCTAGTGGTGTTTAAGTTTTGACATTACCTTTGGTTAAATTGTATTTTAAATGTCTATGCATTTGTAAGATATACATTTCTGTGTGTTTCTGGGTTTTGTGTTTTTGTAAACAACAGAAGGTATTAGTCCATGTTAAGTACTAATTTGCTCTAATATTTTCAGCTGTTTGGGGAATTACACTTGGCAAAAAAAAATAGACAAACGTCTACAGTTGTGACAGTTTGTGTCTTTGTTCCTTTATCTCCAGAATAAATTCTAGTAAAATTTCCCTTAGTCTTATAGTCTTCATAATACTTAAGCAATTAGGAAGGTTGAAAGATTTGTTTAAGCCATATCACCCTATAAAAATACTAATGTCTCGAGCTTGAGCCATTGTATCATGACTAGGCCATTTTCCTTGCATACAGCCCACCTGGTTTTGGTGCCCATTAGCACCCCATATGGTTCCCCAAGACTGCCAGGAGTTACCAGAATAGAGAGCCTGAGCAGAGAACCAGGAGTAAGCCCTGAGCACTGATGGGTGTGGCCCAAAAACAAACCCCCAAAAGTATAATCACCTGTTATAAATTCTTGTGCAGAATTTCTCAGAAATTTTTTGTTTCTTTTTTTTTTTTGGCTTTTGGGCCACACCCAGCGGTGCTCAGGGGTTACTCCTGGCTGTCTGCTCAGAAATAGCTCCTAGCAGGCACGGGGGACCATATGGGACACCGGGATTCGAACCAACCACCTTTTGGTCCTGGATCGGCTGCTTGCAAGGCAAACACCGCTGTGCTATCTCTCTGGGCCCTTTCTGACTGTTTCAATCAGACAAAACCCTTGCATTTAGTGAGCTCTTTATTTTTTTATTCATACAAGTAAACTTTACTCAAACTTTTTACTTTATTTATTTATTTATTTATTTTTGGTTTTTGGGTCACACCCAGCAGCGCTCAGGGGCCACTTCCTGGCTCCATGCTCAGAAATCACTCCTAGCAGGCTGGGGGGACCATATGGGTGCCAGGATTCAAACCAATGACCTTCTGCATGAAAGGCAAATGCCTTACCTCCATGCTATCTCTCCGGCCCCTACTCAAACTTTTTTAATGGAAGGACAGTTCACTGTCCCTCAGACCATTGGAGGGCCGGACTATTAGTAAAAACAAAAACTATGAACAAATTCCTATGCACACTGCATATATCTTATTTTGAAGTGAAGAAAAAGAACGAGAACAAATACAATATGTGGCCTGCGGGCCATAGTTTGAGGACCACTGATAGTAAAGCATGTCTAGTCAGGTTCGGATATGGGTACAGAGATCATCTAGAGGAGGGGAGCACTGTTTAAAGGTGGGAATTTTGGCAGGAAAACCCGATACTCCGCTCAGTATGCACTCTGCTCCTGGTAGTTCAGATTCCCTCTAGTGGGGACATGGAATGGCTAGGGGTGCTCGGAGCACTTGGGACACTGCCCCTGGAAACAGAAGCTGCTTTCCTCTGGGGGTTGCAGAGACTTGGAAATACCGTTTGCATTCATGACTGCTGCAAGCTCTGGGTAGTTAGTAGAGCTATCCCTAAATCATCCCTAGATTCAGTGCTTACTAAGGGGCACATAGGACTCAAGTTTCTGCTCTTGATGTATGTTGTTAAGCAGTTTCATGCAGCTGATGTGTAGAACACATTCCTGTGCAGCATTCTCAACTGTTTTCTGAGGGAGGGATCCAGATGGCCCAAAGGGTCCTCAACAGAAGAAATCTGAGAACCCCTGTTCCATTCATGAGGCCATGGTAGGAGGGAAAGAACAGGCAGTACTTGACAGTGGCTGGTCAGCTTGCGGGGAGGGGTTGCCCTAGGGCCCAGAGGCAGCAGAGGGGGACTAGGGACAGGATAGCTGAGTTCCAGCTGCTACCCACGCGCTGAGTGTGTTACAGAGAACTAGGCTATGGCGACTACAGCTGAGGCTGTTGAAGAGATTTAATTTCATGGAAGTGACTTGATCAATGATTGCCTGAGTTTTCCCTTTACTGTTAGAGGTTTTTATTTTATTTTGGGGGGACTTCATCTGGTGGTATGCAGGAACCATGCCCAGTGATGCTTGGTAGGACCATGTGTTCCCAGGGATCAAACCTGGGATGCAAAGCCTATGTTCTAGCCCTCCCCAACCTTGTAGCATTTTGTTTTGTTTTCCAGTGCAGGGTGTATGGCCTTTAGTGGAGTGAATGCTTAGTCCCGTATTTCCCAGATGGTGCCATTTGGGGTTGGTGGCATCAGCTAGTCTCCTTATCGGTGCTGTCAGAGTCCCAGGATTCCTTTTCTTTACTTAATATGAAAAGGACTTGATTGTACTTGTGATGATAACAATAAGGTCAGTTCTATGAAAGACAATTTTGAGGAAAAAAGAAGAATAAGGACTGCCCCGTGAATCTCTGCCCACTAGGTAGTGACCATATGGCACTTTATGGATAGCTGTGCTTGATTTAATGAGGGCCATTTCCATCTGCATCCAGTTCCCCCATTAGTGTTTCTGCTTGAACTTTCCAAATTTCCCCCAGAACTGGCTGTCACCTGTCGGGTCAGCATCTTGTCCCATGATTCTCTTGTCAGCAGATATCTGTTCAGTTCCCCATGCACCTTGGTCTTGCCAGCCTCCAATCTAATCTTTTTTTTTATCATAACCAAGATCCCATGGATATTCTAAAGAGTACCTGGGTGAAAGCGCTCACAGTATGAGACCAAGAGGTAGGACTATGAAGGAAAGGGAAGGGTCCAAGGAAGGAAGCAAGGTGGGAAAGGGACCGTAGGAATAAAGAACAAGGTTACAAAACAATCTGAGCCCCCCAAAAGTGCTGGGCAGCATGTTGAAGAGCTACACTAGAGCAAACCCCGTTCCCATCTCTCTTGCTCAGCCCCAGGTTGCCTCAGGTGGAGGAACACTTAGCCACCTTCCTCCCTGGCAGTCCCAAGGCCTTACCAGCTCCTTGACAGTGGGTCCTGACTGTTACCAGCATGGTGAGATTATTCCAGAACATGCTCAGCTGGATTTCCAGAGGCTCCATGGAGCCTGGGACTGTAGCTCTGGACAGGTAAATCATTGTGTCCCTAGAGAGGGAATTACGATGGGGGACTAAGGAGGTATGAACTGGCATGGGCAGGCACCCTACTAAGCAGGGCAGCCATCAGGAGTGACTGGAACAAGGTCTGGGTGCTGGCCACAGGGTTCCAATGAGAATACACAGGAGAAAACACCAAGGGTTCGGCACTGAGGATTGGTGCTTGGTGTTTGGGTTCTTTGGTGCTGGGTATCAAACCCAGAGCCTCACACACTCCTTGCATGTATTCTGCCACTGAGTCACATGTAGAGCCACATCCCCAGCCTGAGTTTAGAGTTTGTATCCAAATATTACAGCCACTTTATTCCAACATAATCATCCACACTCAAAGGGTCACGGCTAAAAGAACAGTTCTCCTGGTGGACAGGGGATTGTTTTTATTATTAGTCTTCATTTGGTTTGGTTTGGTTTGGTTTGGGGATCACACCTGGCAGTGCTCAGTGGTTACTCCTAGCTCTGTACTTAGGAATCACTCCTGATAGAGCTCTAGAGACCCTATGGGATGCCGGAGATCAGATCGAACCAAGGTCAGCCCCCCTGTACCATTGCTCCAGACCCTTTTAACGTTCTTTATAATTGGAGGACCTCATACCTAGTGGTACTTGTTGCAAGTCAGCCCCTGAAGAGGTTGACTGATGGAGGGATGGAAGATGAGGTCTTTCCCCTCCAGCTCGGAGCACACATCTGCCACCCTGTCTAGCTGACGGTTCTGAGGTGAAATGGCGTGTAAACAGCTCACAGACAGTCAGGATTATGAAAATATTAGCTTTATTCGGTGGACAAGACTGAAGTCCAAAGACTCAGCATAAGTTTCAGCCAAAAGCCTCTGGCCTTCCACAGGCCCTTGTTTTTATCCCCCAGAATCAGGTACCACCCTAGGGTGGGGGCAGAATGCCAGGTCACACCCTAGGGTAGGGCACAATCACCGATCAG
The DNA here is from genome assembly GCF_024139225.1 of Suncus etruscus. NCBI lineage: Eukaryota > Metazoa > Chordata > Mammalia > Eulipotyphla > Soricidae > Suncus > Suncus etruscus. Next base: position 94,526,157 of record NC_064868.1, on the reverse strand, counting down.
GGTAGGGTCAGTAACATAATAATCCCCTAAAATATTTACATACACAACAGTACTCGGGAGCCCTTCTCAGAGATTCAGATACCATGTGGTGTCAGGAATTGAAGCTGGGCCTTCAATCTTCAAATCATGTGCTTCCACCCTTTGAGCCAAGTCCTGGCCCAAGAGGAACTAATGGGAAGGATAGGGATTCAAGGTACATGTGCTTGGGACCTGTAGGTGCTTGTTCCATTGAGCAGCTTCTGTATTTTGTCCCTCAGAAGCTGTCTTGTCTCCTTGTTTGTTCTGCCCTGTGGCCAGGTCCAAGTGCTTAGCCCCAGTGGACTCCTGGAGCTGGGCAGACTGCAGGAATTCTCTCTTCTCTTCTGGTCTTATTCCCGGTTCCATGCTTGAGGGTGATACCTAGCAATGCTAGGAGACTGTGCAGTACCTGGATGGAACCAGGCTCAGCTGCATGCCAGGTGAGGCGAGTGCCTTAACCCACTTCTGTCTTTCCAGCCCCAGGAATCAGCAGATTAATACCCTGAGGACTTTGGCCTGCCACTGCTCCGTGTCTTTAATAACAGTCTCGCATCTTGTGGCTTCCTCTTGGCCAGGCTCTTCTGCCCTCACCTTTGCCTACTGGCCTTAAGGTGATGCAGAGTTGCCTCCGGGATCAGGTTTCCCAGACCTCTATCTTGTGCTTGATTCACTCTTTATTTCGGGAATATTTGAAACTGTCCAGAATCTGGGAGGAGTGATAGCACAGCCATAGGGTGTTTGCCTTGACGTGACCTACCTGAGAAGGACCTAGGTTCATTCCCCGAATCCCACATGATCCCCCTAGCCAGTCAGAAGCAATTTCTGAGCACATAGCCAGGAGTAGCCCCTGAGCCCCTGAGAACCACTAAGAGTAGCCCAAAAACTTAATGAATAAATGGTTTTGTTTTTTGTTTGTTTGTTGGTGGGTTTTTTGTTTTTTTTTTGTTTGTTTTGTTTTGCTTTTTGGGCCACACCCGGTGACTCTCAGGGATTACTCCTGGCCATGTACTCAGAAATCGCTCCTTGCTTGGGGGACCATATGGGACTCCAGGGGATCGAACTGTGGTCCATCCTAGGTTAGCCGCATGCAAGGCAAATGCCCTACTGCTTGTGCCACTGCTCCGGCCTCAATAAATAAGTGTTTTTTAAAAAGAAACTGTTCAGAATAACTGGAACTTTGTAAATGACTTGCATGTCTAGGGCAGGAAAGTCCAGTGGCCCCCAATGTGACATCACTATGCTGTTATCTCTGATCCCTGCAGTTCCTTTCCTTTCTTCCTCATTCCTGGCTTCTCCAAGGACCCTTCTATCAGTCTGCAGGGCTTTCCTGAGCTACTTATCAGGTCCAGAGGGAGGCTTTGGGGGTGCATTCGGATTGGCGCTGAGATGGGAGAAGCCCGTGGGATAGAAGGTGTTCAAAGCTACTTGCACTTGGCTTTTGTGTTTCATGCTGCCAGAAGCAGCAGCTGCTGCATGTATGAAGTGCCTTTTCTCAGGCCTTCCTGGGGACTGAGCTTGTGGAAGCTTCCTAACGGGCCATCCATGCTGACTTTGGGAGCTGGGCCGCCTACTCTTTCTCATCTGGACCAGGTTTTCCATCTTTCTGTTAGTGGCCTCAGTACTCTTGCAAAAGTGTGTGAAGGATTTTCCTTCACCCCTCACTGGAGGTCGTCATCCAAACAAGTTGGTCTGTTGAAAGTCTTGAAACATGAGGCCGGAGCGATAGCACAGAGGTAAAGTGTTTGCCTTGCGCCTTGCACACGGCCAACACAGGACAGACCGAGGTTCAAATCCTGGCATTCCATATGGTCCCCTGAGCCTGCTAGGAGCAACTTCTGAGTACAGAGCCAGGAGTAACCCCTGAGCATCACTGGGTATGTCCCCCCTCAAAAAAAGATGTTAACTTTGTTCTATTTTCTCTTTGGGAGATTTCTATGACCTAATTCTGGACTTCCTACATTGGTTCTCTGTCTTCCTCTCCTGTCATATTTTCCACTTAGTATTTTCCTCTGATTTCAGAAAATCTCCTAGACTCTTTCCCCTTTTTTGTGGGGGAGGCATGAACCACACCCCAATGGTGCTCAGGTACCATTCATAGTGGTGCTAAGGATACTGGTTTCAGTGTTGGGATTGAACCCGTTCAGGCATGTGCAAGACAAGTGCCTTAACTTGTGTTAAGTGTGTTAATGTGTTGTCTTTTTAGACCCTATAATCTTTATACATTTTGTTAAATTCCTTATTTCAGCTAAATATTTTCTCTGATTTTCTGTGTTGCCTCTGTGTACTGCCTAGATTCAACAGTTGTCAACATTTGGACGTATTTCCTTAGTTGGTATAGATAAGCACATTTATATGCCTTTTGCTGACCATCGGGAAGGAATTTGCAGATTCAGTGACTTTTCCCCTGATTGTTAAAATCCATGTAAAGAAAAAGAAGTGGTGATTCTCTCATCCTGTCAGATCGCCTTTCTCACTTCTTTCCCCCATGTTTCTCTGCCAGTTTCTTTGGGGAGAACTATTGTTTTGAGCTGGGAGAGACACACCTGCAGGTTTTCAGAGGCTGCTTTGGGCAGTACTGGGGTGTGGGTATATAGTGTCAGGTATCAACCCAGGACCTCCTGCACAGTGTGTCCCCTAGCCCAGCCCCTTGCATTCTTTCTCCAGTCCCTCCTTTTTTCCCTTCTAGGGGATTGTTGCTTCATCTCCACCCTCCCTGTGACATTATTGCATTTTAGAAACAGCCAGCCCAGGGATCTTAGAGAATTTCACTTTTTTTAGAATGTCACATTTTAAAGGCATCTCTTCACATTTATCCTTCTCCTGTATTTAAATTTTCCCCCAAATCTCCCTTATACTAATAGGAAATGAGAGGTTCCTTCTGCAAGCTTGCTTAGGTAAACATTTTGGGCAAGAATATTTTGTATTAGCATGAGATCAGGAGGAGTGTGCTGGCTGCTTTTGCTGTGGTTCCCGATGTCATGTTTTACTACTTTGTTGAAGGAAGTGACTGCCAAAGCTCCCCAATGTAGCTGGGCTCTTTTCCGGTTGTAATTGATAGTAATCTGTGGTGTGAGGCTTTGGCACCAGACAGGATCCTGTTGCCCAGAGCCATTCACCTCATCATTCTAGCTTTCATTGATGAGCCCGCCTTGGTTCTGCCTCATTTTCCTGCATTGACCTTGCTCTGGAAAGTACTAGTCTTGCTCCTTAGTCAAGGCAGGACTCCGTTCTTCCTCAAAATACAACAAGATGGTAAGCTAAACTCCACAATGTAAAGTCAAGGAACAGTCCCGCCCATTGATAACAACAGATTGGCTATTAAATTTGCTCTCTCAGGTCAGTTTTATTTAAAAAACAGTTTTTCAGTTCAGCTTTAGTCACTGTTTCTTTCGTTGTTTGGGAGCCATACTTGGTGGTGCTCAGGTATCACTGGTGGGGTTCCAGGAACCATGTATGGTGCTGGGGATTGAACCTGGGTAGGCTGTAAGCCAAGTGTCCTCCCTTGTAGTATCTGTGCAGCCCCCCTCCTTATTTTTTGACAGAATTCTTTTGGATTTGATTGCTGAGAACCCTCATGCTGGCACTGTGTCCTGGCACCCCCTCATTCATTACTCTTTTGGCAAGCCCTGCTTTCTGGCACAAGACATCTCATCCTAACCTGTGCTTTGGCGGTCCCAGAGTTGAGAGCAGAGGATCTGGTTCTTTTTAGTGGGAAATGTCATGTGGAATCTAAACTTGGGCTCCTTGATGTTCCCATTCTTGCTGGGGTGATGTTATAAGTAGGCCCTTTCGGGGGCCAAGGCTGCAAATATGTGGGGGAAATCTACTCACAAATATGGAATCATAGCATTGATGGCAGTTTAACATTAGAATTTGTCTTGAAATTAGCCTTCTTTCATTTTCTTAAACTGAACATGTCTATTCCTAATTATTAGCATAATAATAATTCAGTGAAAACACTGAATCTGGGTCTCTTTCATCCTTAGCTTATGAAGGACATGAGATCAAGAATCCTGTGTTCCCAAGTCATCTAGGGGGTTGGCTTCTGCTGGTAGTGAGGTGGCTCATTTTCTTCTATTCCTTTTGCAGAGAACAGTAAAAACCCTGGACTATGGTAGACAAAAATTGTGCCAAGACACTGTAACATGATTAAAGCCACCAGAAACCTGAGGGCCATTGAGACCAGAAGGCAGTGCTCACTTTGTGCCTGAGGGCTTGTTCCTGTCAGGGGCAGCTTCCTACCATCAGGACAGCCAGACAGTAAGGGCGGAACACCTGACTTGTAGGTAGCTATAGATCAAGTCCAGCCAAGGCCAAGTGTTCAGAGTGCTTCCTATCTAGTTGCAGGGCTCAGGAGTTTCAGTGTAGCCAAGGCAATACGTTCTCAGATGTAAAGGCAACAGGCTCCTTTGATTTCAGAGGCTGTCGGGCTGCAGTGGTCCTGGTGGGGTTCAAGAGTGAGAAGATCCCCAGCTTCCACCCCAGCCCTCATGTCTGTCCCTAGTGAATGTTTGCTTTGGGCTGGAGGTGCCCCTCACAACTCTGTGGAGCAATTGGGTGGATGGGTGGGCACGAGAAGACTCGTCAAGGCTGTGTACAAGCCAGGGGGTAGGCTGGTCCTGCATACCCACTTAGGTCACCCGCCTCCCCCCAGAGAAAAGGAGCTCAGTGGTGACCTACTCTGGCTGACTCAGAGAGAAGTGCTGCAAGTATCTGCTTGAACTATGCCATCCCACGTCCTGCATAGGAGAGAAGATGCACTGAACAAAAGACCAGATCTTAGTGATTAGTGCCAGAGCTCATGGACTGGATCACAGATGAGAAAGAAGCATGGATCTTCCCCCCCAATGAGCTAGGGGATCTCTCTAGCCAGGACCAAAGCATATGTTGCTGTTCTGGTAGCTGTTCCCACTGAGTGATCGATCAGTAAGGCAGAGGCTCTGCTGGGGTCAGTTTTGTTGAAGATGTGGGAGTAGAATGCACGTATGATAGGGCCCCAACTTCTTTGCTCTTTACTTTCTGTAACTCTGCATATATTGCAGTCTAGCTCCAGGCTGAAGAAGCCAAGCCATTTTCAGGAAAAATAAAGTAGTCGTAAAATTTTTCCAACTTTTCCATATAAGAAAATAGACAAGTACCTTTTATTTATTTACTTTGGGGGTGGTTGTGCCCACTCAGTGGTGCCTGGTTGTTACTCCTGGCTCTGCACTCAGAAATTACTCCTGGCAGGCTCGGGGACCCTATAGAAAGCTGGGAATTGAACCCAGGTCAGACGCATGCAAGGCAAATGCTCTGGCCCTGAAAGTACTTTTTTTTAAGTCTGTGACTGGAGATAGTTCTAAAGTGCTAACATTTCATAAAATTATTTACCAATTCTAAGATCTCTGTATACTATGGTATATTATCAAAACATCTTTTCCAGACACATGCAAGATATTAACATGAGATTTATTGGAGTTGGAACAACAGTACAGTGGGTAGGGCACTTGCCGTGCGTACAACAAACCTGAGTTTGATGCCTGGCACCCCCCAACCTGCCAGGAGCAATTTCTGAGTGCAGAGCCTGGAGTAATCCCTGAGCATCGCTGGGTGTGGCCCAAAAAATTAAATAAAATAAAAATTTTAAAAATATGAGTTTGATTTTCTTTTTCAAACAATTGCCTTTCTCTTTCTTTTTTTTAAGTCTCTCTCTTTTTTTGATTTTTGGGTCACATCTGGCAGCGCTCAGGGGTTCCTCCTGGCTCTATGCTCAGAAATCTCTCCTGACAGGCTCTGGGGACCCTATGGGATGCTGGGATTCGAACCACCACCTTACCTCCATGCTATCTCGCCAGCCCCAGACAATTGCCTTTCTACTCTTATTAAAGTCAACTTTTGTGGGGCCGAAGAGATAGCATGGAGGTAGGGCATTTGCCTTGCATGCAGAAGGACGGTGGTTCAAATCCCAGCATCCCATAGGGTCCACCAAGCCTGCCAGGAGCAATTTCTGAGTGTAGAGCCAGGAGGAACCTGGGTGTGACCAAAAACAAAACAAAACAAAAAGTCAACTTTTGTAAGTCAAATATACAAATGTAGAAAAAAAGTCCATTTTCAAGGATCACTCACAATTATATTGAGTGTTAGTTGATTTTGAGGCTAGAGCAATAGTACAGTAGGCAGGACACAAGCCTTGCACATGGCCAACCCAGGTTTGATCCCTGGCATCCCATGGATGTACCCCAAGCACCACCAGGAATAATTCCTGAGTTACAGAGCCAAAAGTAACCCATGAGTATCACCGGATGTGATACTCAACCACACCCTACTCCCAAAATAGAATATTATTATCTTTGTGTTTGGTGCCAGTAGTTGAACCCAGAAATGTGAAACATATGCTCTATACCTGAACTATATACCCAGCTCCAAAATATTTTATTTATGGGCTGAAGAGAGAATAGGAGGTAGGGCGCTTGCCTTTCACTTAGCCAACCTGAGTTTGTTATCCCTGGAACCCCATATAGTTAGTTCTCCAAGCACTGCCAGGAGTAAGCCATTGCCAGGTGTTGCCCAAAATGCAAAATAAAATTATTTGGAGTGCTCATATGCTTTGTGAGTGCCTGGTGCCTGAGAACAAGTCCCCTACATGTCCTCTCTTATAATATGTACTTGCATACTTTAACACTGGGGTGTGTGCTGCAGTGAAGCCTGCATTCCATTCTCATGCTTGCTCGCTCTCTCCCTTTCTCCCTCCCTCTCTCCTCCTCTCCTCAGAACTTCCAAATAAAACCTGGTTTTAGGGGCCAGAGAGATAGCACAGCGGTAGGGTGTTTGCCTTGTACACGGCTGATCCAGGACGGATGGTGGTTCAAATCTCGGCATCCCATATGGTTCCCAGAGTCTGCCAGGAGCTATTTCTGATCGCAGAGCCAGAAGTAACCCCTGAGCACTGCCAGGAGTGGCCCAAAAACAAAACCAAAAATAAACTGGTTTTACTTTCTAAAAACTAATTATTTAGTAGTAATTAGTTGGTACATACCTGGCAGTGCCTGGGTTACTCCCAGCTCAATACTCAGAGCCAGTCCTGGTCGTACTGAGATTGAACCTGGGCCTCATGGAGCAAAGTATGTGTTTCAGCCCATTGGTCCACCTCCGTCGAAGACATGAAATGGTCAGCTTTCAAAGTCTCAGTCCGGTACCTCAACAGCATATTAAGTGGATGTGTATTTGTCAACAGTAAAAATGTTTTGGTTTTAGAAGACTAAGAATGTTTCTGTTGACGATAAATTTGAGCTTGCTTTCTTTTCCCTCTTGATCACACCCTTGCTTACATGCATGTTCCTAAAATTCGTTCTGCACGCTGGCCAGCCTCCAAGTGCTGTAGAAAAGGATTGGAGTGCATGCCTGCCCTGCACAGGCTCTAGTTTCCAGTCCTGGGGGGCCCCCAGGACCAATAGGAGAAGGGCAGGATTTGCCCAGGTGCCCCCGGATGTGGGCCTGCTGTGGGAAAACTGGCTGATTCCAGGGCAAGGGTAAAACTGCAGGGAAGATTGTTCTGAGGGTTAACTGTTCTGAGTCTAACTACAGGTCTGAGAAGCCGGCTACTAAGTGTGTTGGAAGTTTGGAACAACAGTGTGAAAGAGAAGAGAGAGCACAGTGACCCCTGTGAGGCTTCATCTTTATCAGAAAACCTGCAGATTATGCATTTTTTTCAAGATGACACACAGGCTTCCTGATTTGGCCTTGGTGTCCACTTTCTGGAAGTCTTGAGCCTCCCTGAAAATGTGCCTTGAAGGGCCCAGAGAGATAGCACAGCGGCGTTTGCCTTGCAAGCAGCCGATCCAGGACCAAATGTGGTTGGTTCAAATCCCGGTGTCCCATATGGTCCCCTGTGCCTGCCAGGAGCTATTTCTGAGCAGATAGCCAGGAGTAACCCCTGAGCACTGCTGGGTGTGGCCCAAAAACCAAAAAAAAACAAAAAAAAACAAAAAAAATGTGCCTTGAAATGAACAGTCGGAAAGTATCTCTCCTGGGTGGTCCAGTGGTCTCCCTTGGCCCTGGGGAAATTGCTGGAGCAGTTAACCAGGAATGATTAACTTTATGTGAAGCCTCTCTGGTATGAAGTAACTGCTCTGGAGACATTTTAGTGCCCAATTTGAAAGAGGAAGTCGAAATGATATAGCTTTGGATTAGAATCACCTTGTATATTTTGAGTTGGGGTTAAATTTGGAATACAAAGCTAATATAAAATGGAACTAAGCTTCTTGATTTACAGAGGTGATCAAAAGACAGGGTGATACCATATAAGTCTTTAGCTTATAAACTCTACATGTAGTTTTTTTATATTCTAAAATTTATAATTAAATTATTTTTATGCCATGCAATTTTCTTTCAGAATCAAATTATTCACATTTTTCCTCAGGAAAAGTGACAGGCCATTTGAGTATAAAGAAAATAGGTTGAAAATCAAAGGGTGCAAAAAATGTACCATGCTGACAGTAAGCATAGGAAGCTGAGGTAGCAATACTCTAGAAATAAAGACAACTCCCAACCTAGAGCCAAAGACTTGCCCTTGATGATGCTTAGAGGACCTCTCACTTGGAAGACATCAACATGTGTGCTGCAGAGAACAGAGAGGGAAAGGGGGGCAGCTTTAGTGAAGTTGAAAATTCCAGGGACTGGAGAGATATAGCATGGAGATAAGGCATTTGCCTTTCATGCAGGACGGTGGTTCGAATCCCAGCATCCCATATGGTCCCCTGTGCCTGCCAGGGGCAATTTCTGAGCATAGAGTAGCCCCTGAGCGCTGCTGGGTGTGACCCAAAAACAAAAAATAATTCCAGAGTGGGGACTGGTGAGAGTACAGCAGACTTGGTCCTCTACACCTCCTATCCCCAAACACAGCCAGGTGAGATCCAAAAAAGAAAAGCCTTGGTTCTGTCATCAGACATGGCTGTTTGATGCCCTTCTCACAATAACTGACAGACCTAGATAAATTGGATAAAGATGTGGAGAACCAAATGTTCCCAGCCCCCTGACCTAGTCAACATTTATAGATTAAGACACTCAACAGCTGCAGAACATTCTTTTTGCAGATGTACAAGTGTATGTTATTCAGTAACATGCCATTTGCTGTATCATCAAACAAGTTGTAGCATATTTCAGAAGCTTGGAATCCTACAGATTTGTTCTCTGATCCAAACGGAGCTAAATTAGAAATCATGGCAAGCAAGGCGGGAAGGAAGATGATAAAGGGAAGTGATGGAGAACAGAGGCCTGGGTCTCGCTTATACTGGGGGGTGAGGACAGTGGTCTAGCTCTATACCCAAAACACAGACTCAGAAACCCTGAAAACAGGAGATGGCAGCTGAGTGCACCCAACGGGAATGTGCCTGCCAAGGGGGCATTGGGGGCGGAGTCTGGGAGCCTTGGGGGTGGGACTGGTGTTGAAAACTATCAATAACTTTGTAAACCATAGTTTTTTAAATAATACAAAAGTTTTTTTTTAATGACATGGTCAGGGGCCAGAGAGATAGCACAGTAGAAAGGTGTTTGCCTTGCATGAAGCCAAGCAGGACTGGCGGTGGTTTGAATCCCGGCATCCCATATGGTACCCTGAGCCTGCCAGGGCCAATTTTCTGAGTGCAGAGCCAGGAGTAAACCCTGAGCACAGCCGGGTGTGACCCAAAACCCCCCAAAATTAATAATAATAATAAAAAATTAAAACATAGAGGCAGGAGCAATAGCACAGCGGTAAGACATTTTCCTGGCACACGGCCAGCACAGGATGGACCCCGGTTCAAATTTCAGCATCCCATATGGTTTCTGAGCCTGTCAGGAGTGACTTCTGAGCACAGAGCTTGGAGTAACCCCTAAACGCCACCGGATGTGGTCCAAAAACAAACCAATAAAATTACATGGTCAGGGCCAGAGCAATAGCACAGCAGGTTGGATGTTTTCCTTGTACACAGCCAACCTGGGACCAAGCCAGGTTTGATCCCTGACATGCCATATGGTCCCCCAAGCCTACCAGGAGCGATTCCTGAGCACAGAGCCAGGACTAGTACGAGTGCTTCCAGGTATGACCCAAAAACCCAAATAAAAGATCTAGGGGGTAGAACCCCAGATATTTAATAAAAGAAGCAGTTTTGGGGCCGGAGTAGTGGCACAAGCAGTAGAGCATTTGCCTTGCTACACGCTAACCTAGGATGGACCACAGTTCGATCCCCTGGTGTCCCATATGGTCCCCCAAGCCAGGAGTGATTTCTGAGTGCATAGCCAGGAGTAACCCCTGAGCGTCACCAGGTGTGGCCCAAAAACCAAAAATAAAAATAAAAAGAGCAGTTTTAAATCACCCATGGAGGGGCTGGAGAAATAGCATGGAGGTAAAGTAAAGGCCTTGCATGCAGGAGGTCAGTGGTTCAAATCCTGGCATCCCATATGGTCCCCTGAGCCTGCCAGGAGCAATTTCTGAGCATGGAGCCAGAAGTAATCCCTGAGTGCTTCGGGGTGTGACCCAAAAACAAACAAACAAAAAAATCACCCATGGATCAAATAAATCACAAGAAGGATTAGAAAGTATTTCAAGCAATAATGATTTATAATGAAAATAAAACAATTAAAATTTATAGGATTCAGCTAAGGAAATACTTGGAGGAGTGCATTTATTTGAGGCCTGAAAGTATAGCACTTGCATGCAGCTGACCTGGGTTCAATGCCCAACACCCATATGGTCCTCCAAGCCCTTCAGGTAATAATCTTTCATTGCTGAGTCAAGAGTAAGCACTGGACACCGCTAGGTATGCCCCCAAACAAGCATTTATTTGGGGGAAAATATAAAATTAATTAGCTTTCTACCTTAAGAACAAAGTAAGTCCAATTTGAGTAGAAGAAAGGAAGTGACCGCAAGGTAAGAGCAGAAATCTAAAAGATAGAAAACTGAGTCCAGAGAAAATTTGCAAGGGAAGTGGCCAGGGCTGGAGCTTTTATGAGCTTTCACTTTCTATTTTAGAGGGCCCCCTCCCCCCTCTGCTACTGCCCTGAGCAACTTCAAGCACAAAGGGTATGGCCCCTGGTTCCCAAGCACTTCCAGGAGGGACCCTGGAGCACTGTGCCAGTAGTAGCTCCTGAGCATTGTGGCCTGGAAACCAGAGAAGTCAGTTGGAATGGAGAGGCTGTACCTTTGGTTGGTAAACGGGTACTTGCCTGGTTGACTCTGAGTTGGAGCACCAGCAGAAGTACACATTAGAGGAAAGCTTGTTAGCATGTTAATGACCAGCATTAGACATGAATGGGCATGTCACTGACACCATTTGTAATGCTAAAAATATAATGGAATGTGGGGCCAGGACACTTGCCTGCTGATGACTCAGATTCAATCCCTGGCACCCAATATGGTCCCCCAAGCCTGCCAGGAGTGATCCCTGAGCATGGAGTCAGGAGTAAGCCCTGAACACCACTTAGTGTGGCCTGCCCCCAATCCAAATGCATATTTATATAAGTGTTGGTCAGTGGTAGGGCATTTGCCTTACCTATCCAAGATGGATGATGGTTTGAATCCTGGCATCCCATGTGGTCCCCTGTGCCTGCCAGGAGCAACTTCTGAGTGCAGAGCCAAGAGTAGCACCTGAGCACCGCCAGGTATGGCCCAAACCCTCCCCCCCAAAAAAGTGTTAGTATTATAACTACTATTGACAACCTGGATGAGAAGGAAAATTTCCAGAGGCTGGAAAGAGTATAGCAGGTAGGGTATTTGCAGTCTGGCACATGACTGACCTTTGGTTCCCTGAATCCCACACTTAAGCGCCTCCAGGAGTCTGCTGAATACAGAGCCAGGAGCTCTTGTTTGTATTTTTGGTTTGGAAACATACCCGGTGGTGTTCAGGGACTGCTCTTGACTCCTTGCTTATAGGACCATGCAGTGCTGGAGCTTAAATCCGAGCTACATACCTATGCACTCAGCCTGGTGAGCTCTCTCCAAGTTAAGGACTATCTTATCTTCTCATGTTCATGAGTGTTGAGAATGCAGAGTAGGTCGCTGGTTTTAGGAGCTCATCATTAACGATGCAGGATCCAAAGACGAAAGCAGCAGAGTTCTAATCAGGGGGTCTCTGGAATTGGGTTGGCATGCAGGTTCTGTGTTGGGCTGGTAAGAGACTTGCTTGGTGACTTGACTCAAGCCAAGCCTTTTGAAGCTACCAGGCCCTGATATTCAGACCCCAGTCCTGTGTGTTTCTTGCGTTGCAGTTCTCTGTGGCAGAAGCTCCAGCTCCCTGCAGTGCTCCTCCAGCCTGGTCACTTGTGCATTTCCCAAAGGAACTTTAAAGAAAAATACAGACAGTTGGACACTTACTATTCATGCAGCCAACCCAGGTTCCATCCTTAGTACCACCTACTGACCCCCAGCACTGCCTTTACTGACCTATTCCCCCCAAAAAAGATTGGTCTAAGGATAGTTCCCATTTAAAACAAACATATTTACTAACAATTCGAGTGCTCAATGAAAGGACTTGGATGAAACAATAAAAAATTGTAGTCTAGGGGCTGGAGAGGTGGCGCTAGAGGTAAGTGCTAGCCTTGGACAGACCACAGTTCAATCCCCTGACGTGGGCCCGGAGAGATAGCACAGCGGTGTTTGCCTTGCAAGCAGCTGATCCAGGACCAAAGGTGGTTGGTTCGAATCCTGGTATGGTCCCCCGTGCCTGCCAGGAGCTATTTCTGAGCAGACAGCCAGGAGTAACCCCTGAGCACTGCCGGGTGTGACCCAAAAACTAAAAAAAAAAAAAAAAAAAATCCCCTGACTTCCCATATGGTCCCCCAAACCAGAGGCAATTTCTGAGTGCATAGCCAGGAGTAACCCCTGAGCATCAAACGAGTGTGGACCAAAAAGAACAACCAAAAAAATTGTAGTCTAGTGGCCCAAGAGTATAGCAATAAATGTTTTGCGTTGAAAGTAGCCACCCCAAGTTTGATCCTTGACCACAGAGCCAGGAGGCTCTGAGCATAGCTGGGTTCAGAGCCCAGTTCAGAGCAATAGCCTAATCTTCATAAAACATTCACAAATAAAATCCATTGGTAGGAAAGAAGGCAGTCCAACCAAAGGACACAACCCAGGAACACAAATGTGGCTTAGCAGGCTAGAGAGTGCAGTGGGGCGAGCACTTGCCTTTCACAGGACTGACCTGGACTTAAACTTAGCCCTGAGAACTTTCAATTTTGGCCCACAAACCAGAAACTAGTTTAACATTCAGAAATCAATGGAGGGACTGAAGCGATAGAATAGCGGCAGGGTATTTGCCTTGCACCAGTCAAGCTGGGACAGACCTGGGTTCAGTTCCTAGCATCCCATTTGGTCCCCCGAGCCTTCCAGGAATGATTTCTGAGTACAGAGCCAGGAGTAACCATTGAGCACTGCTGGTTGTGACCTAACCCACCCCACCCCCCAAAATTAATGGAATTCATTGTATTAAGAGACTTAAAAATCCGGGGCCAGAGAGGTAGTGTGGAGGTAGGGCATTTGCCTTGCATGTATAAGGACAGTGGTTCGAATCTCGGTATCCCATATGGTCCCCCGAGCCTGCCAGGAGCGATTTTTGAGCATAGACCCAGGAGGAACACCTGAGCGCTGCCAGATGTGATCCAAAAATCAAAAAAAGAGAGACTTAAAAATTCACAGTGATCATGAGCCAGAGTGACAGCACAGCACAGAGGGGGTTTGGGTTGCCTTGCACATGGCAGACCCGGGTTTGATCTCCAGTATCCCATATGGTTCCTTGAGCACTACTAGGTATGACCTCCCCCCAAAAAAACTTTTAAAAATGCACATTGATCTCAATAAAGATAAGAATAAGCATTTGGTAAAAAAAAAAATTAAGTGTCCAAAATAATGAAAACCTGGCAATTTAGGAATAGAATTCCTGATTCCTATTCTGAACAAGTGCATATATGAAACAACAACAATGAAATACTGAACATTCCCTCTTAAGATTCTGAAAAAGGCAATGATACCACTTAATAATTTTAGTCAGCACTAAACAGTTAAAACTGAAGAGATTGCTGAATGGTCAAAGGAAACAGATATACTGTGTTCATAGATTAAAAGACCAATATGTCTGGGGCCGGCGAGGTGGCGCTAGAGGTAAGGTGTCTGCCTTGCTAGCGCTAGCCAAGGAAAGGACCACGGTTCGATCCCCCGGTGTCCCATATGGTCCACCCAAGCCAGGGGCAATTTCTGAGCATGTAGCCAGGAGTAACCCCTGAGCATCTAACGGGTGTGGCCCGAAAAACCAAAAAAAAAAAAAAAGACTAATATGTCTTTCCAATGTCAACTCCCATATCATGCTGTAGAATAACTCTAATTCCACTTGGAACCACCAAAGATTGCACTGAGAGCTTCACACATGTAAAGCAGGTACTTAGCTGCTGGTGCCTGTCCCCAACTTTAGGTCTTTTTGGTACTTTTGAAGCTACACCTGGCATTGTACAGGGATCACTCTTGTCAGGGCTTAGGGAACCCTATGGGATGTTCGGGATCAAACCCAGGTCTCCCCACGTTCAAGGCAAGCACAGCAGTAAGGACGGATCCCAATTCGAATACTGGCATCCCATATGGTCCCCTAAGCCTGCCAGGAGCGACTTCTGAGCACAGAGCCAGGAGTAACCCCTGAGCACTGCTGGGTGTGACCCAAAGACAAAAAAAATTATGGGACCAAAGCGATAGTACTGTGGGTTGGGCATTTGCCTTGCACCATCCATAAGGTACCCATAAGGAGCCCACCCATAAGGTACCCCCAAGCCTGCCAAGAGTAACAAAGAGCCAGAAACCAAAAGAAGAAGAAGAAATTATAGGGGCAGAAAGGACAAGACTGACAGTACTTGCCTTGTATGCTTTTACCCCAGTTTGATCTCCAGCTCCACTTATGGGACCCTGTGCACTACTAAGGGTCCCTTTCCAGTAGTGCTCCAGTGGGGGCCTGGTTTAGGATCCCTCATGGAGCTATGCTACCTGCAGTGTCATGGACTAGACTCAGCATATGCTCTACCACTTGAGCTATCTCCTGTCATCCAGGCTGCTTTATGGGGAGGAGTTGGCCACACCCAACAGTGCTCAAGGCCTAATCCTAGCTCTGTGCTCAGGAATCATACCTGGTGAATTTGGGGGACCATCTGTGGTAGCAGGGATTGAATCTGGGTTGGCCACAAACATAGCAAGGAACTTCATCTGACTATGTAAATTTCTCCGCCACCCTCCTGCAACCTCAGACCTTCCAGGCCATAGGGACTGTGGGAGCCGGGCCTACCTGAGAAAGGCCTCACTATCCCCACACCAACTCTAGGACTCTTTTTTTTTTTTTTTGGTTTTTGGGCCACACCCAGCAGTGCTCAGGGGTTACTCCTGGCTGTCTGCTCAGAAATAGCTCCTGGCAGGCACGGGGGACCATATGGGACACCGGGATTCGAACCAACCACCTTTGGTCCTGGATCGGCTGCTTGCAAGGCAAACACTGCTGTGCTATCTCTCCGGGAAGGGCTCTTTAAATTAAAACAACAATGGGCTGTCATTCTAGTACTCAGACAGTGGTTTTTAAGACATGGACAGGCTGATTCTAAAATGTGTGCAAGTACAGTCACTAAGACTGTCTTTCACTATTGTGAGAATAAACAGTTCACTGGAGTCAATGAGCAAGCCCAGAAACCCAAATTTGTGTTTGGTTTTGTGTGTACATTGCTTTTGATTGAACCCAGGCCTTCCTAGGTACATACTTTGGACTGTACCACTGACCTACATCCTTGATCTGGTTAATGGATTTATAACATTGTGTCAGAGCACTTGAGTAGGAGAAAAAAAGGGATTTTGCGACATGTTGTCTGGGTTAATAGCAAATGCTGCTCATCTCAGAAAGAAATTACCCTTATCTGGACCCATAAGGAGTTTCTAAGCCACTGTGGGATGGTGCCACCAAAGTGTACAGAAACCCAGTTTGTTAGCAGGGCCCTGGGCCCCCTGCAAGCTAGAAAATTCTCCCCGTCTCCTCTTAGCTCCCAGTGTTCTGCACTGCAGGTGTGGAAAGCCAGGACTGCCTTCATCATGTGTTCTCCGGGCCTTGTGATAGGGCCCGAGATGAACTGGACCAGGACTCACCTTTACTTTTCCCTGTGTAGGACCTCATCTTGGGTGCTAGGGTCAGGACTTAAAGATCCCTATTTTAAGGAAGATCTGATTTAACCCATCACATTATCTCACACCACACATGAAAATTTAAGATGAGTTATTGATAGAAACATCGTTTGGTTAGGTTTGGTTTGATTTTGGGGCCACAGCCTGTGGTTCTCAGTGGTTACTTCTGGCTCTGTGCTCAGAAATCGCTCCTGGCAGGACCTGGGTACCAAATGGGCCGCTGGGGCTCAAACCTGGGTCCATCCTAGATCGGCAACATGCAAGGCAAATGCCCTACCACTATCACTCTGCCCCCTATTGATAGAAACATTGTAAAAGCTAAAAATATGAATCAGCTTCTAGAAAAAAATACAGGAGATCTTCACAACCTAAAGATACCTGGTAGAAAGCAATAACTATTAAAGGAAAAATGAATAAATAGGACTTCATTAAATTTTAAAACCTTTGTTCTTCAAAAAACACCACTAAGGGAGCCAGCGAATGAACTCAATGGCCTCAGTGCTGTGTATGCAGGAGACCAGGTCCCAGCAGAGCCCTTAGTTTCTCAGGCCCCAAACCTTAATAAATAAATAAATAAATAAATAAATAAATAAACCCAAAGATACCTTTAAGAAAATGGCGGGACAAGCTAGTGAGAAAAAGAGTTTAAGACAAGTCTGAGAAAAATTGTCATATACCTGAAGAGTTCTTATATCCAGACTGTATAAAATTTCTATAATCCAGTAACCAAGGGTAAAATGTTTTTAATAGGTACTTTATGAAGAAAAGCATCTGAATGATGACCCATGAGACCATGCTCCTTGTTCTTTGTCAGGGAACTGCAAATCAAGCTACAATGAACCCCCAACCCCCACTAGAATGGCCCACACTAAAAACAGAGGCCACCAAATGTGATTAGTGGTGGGCAGGAGCTTTCTAGGGCCTCACTGATGGCTCTAGCTTGATCTGTTTGACCTACACTGATGCACACATTTGACAAAACTCATCCAAGACTACAAGATTGTGTTTCACTGGATGGAAACTTCACTTTTCAAAAGAAGGGGGCAGGGAGCACTGGGACAGCTCAGGAGGGTACTTACCTTGCTGCAGCCATTCCGAAGTTGATCCACAGCATATATATGCTGCCAGGAACAATCCCTTAGCACAAATCCAGGAGTAGGCCCTGAGCACCACTGGGTGTGACTCCAAACTCCAAACTAAAAATTAAATGAGAGCTAGTTTTTAACTCTAGTTACATTGCTACAGTGTTGGGGTAGGTATGAGGTGTTCTGGGGCCAGAGCGATAGCACAGCGGTAGGGTGTTTGCCTTGCACATAGCCGACCCCGATGGACCTTGGTCCAATTCCTAGCAACCCATATGGTCCCCCTGCCAGGGGCAATTTCTGAGTGCAAAGCCAGGAGTAACCCCAAGCGCTTCCAGGTGTGACCCCTAAAAATAAACAAAAAGAGGTATCAGAAATAAGATGACTGCTGGATGATGGCAGCAACAGTAGAATCCGGAAGTTGAATCTGGGGTGTTCTTTCTGAAGTTTAAGGCTTTAATAATAAAGTATAAGCAATTCTGTGTGGTCAGATTTGCTCTACAGTTCGATTTTGTTTGTTTTCGGTTTTGTGACCTACTCCCCATTTTTGTTGGGGGAGTGTTTTGGCCACATCCATGTGCTTAGGACTGACTCTGCTTAGGAATCAGTCATGATGGCGCTCTAGAGACCATATGTGGTTCCAGGGATCGAACATGAGTTGACTGTGTACAAGGCCAGCACCCCACTCTACTATCCCTCTGCATTCCCATCTAGTTTGGGAATATAGTGTTAAATGATTCCAAAGTTAACCCTCATGTAATAATACTCCACTCAGCTTGTGTTTAGCTGTGATTGTAGAATAATAAAGAGATCTGACTGTAACAGTGATTCTTCTTTTCAATGCACATGTATGCATCCTTGATGCCTATGTAAATAATGCGGGTTTCTTTTTTTTGTTTGTTTGGTTTTGGTTTTTGGGCCACACCCGGCGATACTCAGGGGTTACTCCTGGCTGTCTGCTCAGAAATAGCTCCTGGCAGGCACAGGGGACCATATGGGACACCAGGATTCGAACCAACCACCTTTGGTCCTGGGTCGGCTGCTTGCAAGGCAATCGCCGCTGTGCTATCTCTCCGGGCCCCAATGCGGGTTTCTTATTCACACTTGCTCTTTCACTGTTTGCAGAAATGGAATTTGATATGTATTGAATCTAGTAAAAGAGACCTAAATCAGGGCCAGGGCTCTAAAGTTAAGAGCAAAAGAACCGGGCCCGGAGAGATAGCACAGCGGCGTTTGCCTTGCAAGCAGCCGATCCAGGACCAAAGGTGGTTGGTTCGAATCCCGGTGTCCCATATGGTCCCCGGTGCCTGCTAGGAGCTATTTCTGAGCAGACAGCCAGGAGTAACCCCTGAGCACTGCTGGGTGTGGCCCAAAAACCAAAAAAAAAAGAGCAAAAGAACCTCTCTGGCATGTGCGTGCATGCACACACATACCTGCACACACACACCCTCCTGCCCCTGTCCTGTTTCCACACACACACACATTCACCCTCCTGCCCCTGTACTGTGTACACACACACCCTCCTGTCCCTGTCTTGTGTGTGCACACATACCCTTCTATCCCTGTCCTGTGTCCCTGCCTATTTCTAAGTCTTTAATATCTTGTCTTTTTGACTGGATTTTTTTCTTTTTGGCCATATCCAGTGGCACTTGGGTTACTCCTAGCTTTGTGCTCAGAAATCGCTCCTGGCAGGCTGGGGGACCATATGGGATGCCAAGGATTGAACCCGGGTCAGTTGCATGCAAGGCAAATGCCCTACCAGCTGTATTATTGCTTTGGCCCTCTTTGGGTGTTTTTGTAAGCTTTCCTGGTTGTCGTAGCCAGAGTTTCTCTGAGAGTGATGACTGGCTTTTCTGGGGGGCATAATTGTTCTTTTCTGCATCTCTGTTCTCATCTCTCACTGCTGAGTGCTCCTCAGGATGAGGCCAGCGGGCCACCCCAGTGAGTTTGGAGAAAGGTTTCTGGCTGTGGACTAAGGGAGACTCTCCAGAAGACATGCCCACCCTCACGCCATGGATCAGCAGAAACCACAAAGGTTTGAGAGGCTCTGGCCATAGGAGTCTTTGAGGTCTTGTCATGGGAGGAAACAGCCCTTGCCATTTGTGTGTCACTGCGCCAGTGCTCTCACTGGCAGCTTGGATTGGAATCCAATGGTGAGTGCACATATGTGAGTCTGTTGATCTCTAAGAGTGTGGATGTTTTGGTAGGTTCGGTCTTATCTCTAGCAGAGAATTTTCCACTCAGGGCCAGAGTGCTCCACAGCACCCTCTATGGCCACGATGGAACCAATGGCACATGTGCCAGCAGTGGCACATGAAGGCCTTGCAGCTGGCATGCGGGAAGGTCCACAATTAAGATATGCGCTGCATGCCACATAGTTTTTAGATACTTAAATCTTGTTATTAAGGTTTAATTGACTTGCTGGCACTTTTGAGGAAATTCTTTGGTTTTGTGCAGCAGTTTGGGCACTCGGGCTCAAAAAGGTTAGTCATCACTGCTCTATGGTCCCCTGAGCACTGCCAGGAGTGCTTTCTGAAAGGCTTGGGCACCGCTTCTTTGAACACTTTGGCTGTGGCGAGGCCCAGAGAGATAGATGGAGGTGGGTGGCAAGGAGGGCAGGGATGGAGCTGGGGACCCTCACCCCACCCTTTTCCACTGGGGGCTTCTTCTGGCCTGGCTGTCAGGGGCTTCTTTATGTCTGTCCTCTGGGAAGCCTGCCAGAGTCTTATCTGTAAAGACCCTTCATTCCATTACCTCAGGGCTCATTCAGTGCTGCTGTAGCCTGAGGCTCCTGCTGCCAACTCCTGGACCTGGACTGGGCACATGAGTGCCCTGATCACTCATCACATTCTGCCTGGCCTGTGCCTTTCTCAGCCTCTATTCTCAGTACCCAGTCTCGCCCCCCCCCAAGCCTCGTCATCTACCCCACTGCCACCACCAGTTCCTGTTCATCACAGGCAGCTTGTCTCGGCCCATGTGCAGTGTCTCTCCCCTGCTAGTGTCCACGCTCTCCTCATCTCCTCCCGTTCTCCAGGACCTATAATCGTGTGTTCCTGAGTGGGCAGAGGGCAGGATTGATGGACAGGACTGTCAATGCAGCCTTGTACTGCCACTTTGTTATGGGTCAGAGACACTGGTTGGAGTGCCACCCCTCTCACTGCAGGCTCTTTCACAGAGCTGTTTTCCTGGTGAGACCAGGGCCTAGTCTCTGGGTAGAAAGGTACGGAGGGTTTGCCTCACTGCAGATGAGGTTGCTGACATCCCTCTAATGCAGTTGAAATAACACCCATATGGCCCCCTCCTTGAAACGTGTAAGGGGGTCACTTTTTACAAGCCCCCTTTGAAGGCAGCTTTGCAGAAGGAGAAAATGGATTGCCAAGGCCATCTGTGTCTCCGCAGCCTGTAGCTTCATGTTTGTGTCCCAACATCTGTATTTTGCCAACAGAGGTACTGTGCACAGGCTGGGGATAGCGCTGTGCTGTTCCACCTGCCTGCATGGACTTGGTAAGCCAGTGTGTTGCTCATAGTGCCGGGGTGCATGTCAGCCCAGAACTCTTGCACTTCTGCAGCTTCCCATGCCTGGCAGTCACTCGGCCTACAGGGAACTGTTTGCTTGCTGCCCTTTTCTACACTGTGGCCCCTTCTCCTGTTTCATTCCTGGCACCCCTGATCTGCCAGCTGCCCCCCCTAGTCTTGTGACATCCTCTCTATGTACAAGACTTACACTTGTGCCCCTCAGGCAGGCCCCTGGCCCCTGGCTAGGAACCACTGGTCAGGCTCAATGTGTTCTTATTAATGGAACCTTCACGTCTGAGCAACTCCTCGGATGTTCTGGTGTTGTTCTGGTCGGATTCTGTACCCCCTCTCCAGGGAAGAGGAAAGTGCTGTGTTGTTGGAGGGGCTGCTGTGGTGTGGTGCTAATTGTTTTCTTTTATATTTTCTATTTTTGTGGTAAGGCGGGGTGGCTTTGAGTGGTGAATGCCAAGAGCTTATCACATAGAAGGCATATGTGGTATCCTGAGTACATTCTGAATTATCTGGGTTTATTTTTATCTCCAGAATTCACTTATAAACAATTCCGAGACTGTCTTTGGGCAACAAAAATAGGCACTTGGAATTCATTTTGCCATTTTCGATACCTTGAGTTCTGATGCTTGTGAAAAAGCCATGGACTTGGTTAATGTCACATGCCATAGTGTTTTATTTCCCATGTTTTGGTTTCTAAGTTTTCCTACCTCTTTTTTGCTTAGGGGTCCCACTCAGCAGTGATCAGAACCAACTAATTCCTGTCTCTGTGCTCAGGGATCACTCGTGGTGGTGCTCAGAGTACCCTCTGTAGTGCCAAAGCTTGAGCCTGAGTCGGCCTCGAGCCCGCACCTTCCCTGCTGCCCTGTCTCTCTGGTCTCTATGGATTCCTGTTCCAGTGTCACAGCACAGGTGCCAGAAGTGAGCAGGGTCGAGGCCCCCTGGTGTGGTGTCACCAGCCTCTGGGGCCTGTGGCACAGGGCAGCAGCTGCAGCTCGAGCCTTTCTGGGCAGGTGGGAAGGTGGGAGGGCACGGGGGCCGGGCCAGCAGCACGTCACTGGTTTCCATTTCCCTCCGTCTCTGCGTGGGGACACAGCACTCCAGCCGTTTGCTCAGGGCGCAGCAGGGCCAGGGCTGGAATCTCCCCTTGGTCTGCCCTTTGGGATGCAGGATCCGGAGATGTCTGGAGCCAGAGCAGAGTGAGCAGTCCCCTTGCCTCTTCCCCAGCCCCAGGTTTAGAGCCAGGAAACAGCTGTTGGTAGTAGAGGCAGCGTCTAAACTAGAGGCTAATGGGGAGCCTGGGTGCTGGGGGTGCAGTAGAGAGGGTCAGTGCTGAGGAGACCCACGCTCAGCTATTCCTGCCCTTCCCTCCAACACCCCAGATGACACCCATGGCTTGATGTTGCCAGAATGCACCCCGCAGGGGTGGGGGACCTCTTTCTCTGATCTTTTGGGCTGCATTGGGCAGTGCTTTGCTGGAGCTGTGCCCGGCAGGCTGGGAAGTTGGGGCTACTCCTTGATCAGACATGTCTCCCTGGCTGGCCCAAGGGACTTAGGGATCCCTCGGGGCTAAGTCAGATTTCTTCTCCCCCACACAGCCACCAGACCTGGCATGTTGCTGATCCCCCGAGGAGCGCAGGACACAGGGATTGTGTGGTACATGGCAGGGGCTGAGCATTTTCTCCCTGCAGTGCAAACTACCAGATCACAAAGTAGTCTCTTTCTCTTTCTCTTTCACTCCCCTCCCTCTCTTTCTCTCTCCCCCTCACCCATTGTCTCTCTTCTCTCTCTCCTCTCTCTCCACTTTCTTTCCTCTCTCTCTCAGTGCCCCGGGCATCACCCAGCCTTGCCTGCGTGGGTCACAGTAAGGAACAGAAGAGGGACAAGAAGTTCCTCAGGGATGCAGGTGGCTGCCCGTGGTGATCAAAGAGGGCCAAGGTGCACTCAGACATCCAGGCACTTTTGCTGGCCTGTGCTACGTGGATGGTCAGACATGACTCGGGCCCAGAGCTGTGCCTCCTCTGTAAGGACGAGGGTGGTGGTGGTGGTTGGCAACCCAAACCAGAAACCAAACCAAGAAAGAAAGGGCCCTGAGGTCCCTTACACCCCTCAGGGAGCAGCTGCTATTGGGCACGTGCCTCCGAGGGGCTCCGTGCGTGGACACATACTTGAGAACCTATTTTTATTTCCCGGCACCTGCTTGGTGGGGGTCACCCTGGCTTCTGTAGCTGTGGATTAGTGGCCTGCTACTTCTTCCCTTTCCAGCCTCCACTGTGGTTGTTGGTGTCTTCATTCTCCACAGCCCTTTCTTCCCTAGTAGAGTTTGGTCATTTTCTTTTTTTTTTTTTTTTTTTTTTTTTTGTGGTTTTTGGGTCACACCCGGCAGTGCTCAGGGGTTATTCCTGGCTCCAGGCTCAGAAATTGCTCCTGGCAGGCACGGGAGGACCATATATGGGACGCCGGGATTCGAACCGATGACCTCCTGCATGAGAGGCAAACGCCTTACCTCCATGCTATCTCTCCGGCCCCGAGTTTGGTCATTTTCATTCATCATTCAAGGGCGAGTTTCTGAGCCTGCTTGCACTGGTCTCTGTTGATCCTTTGAATTTATTGGGGGTACAGCCTCTGTCTTTCCTTTTATCGCATCTTACCTGGTGGCCTCAGCTTGTCTCCTGGCCTCCTTTGCAAACATCAGCATTTCTTTCTTTTTTTTTTTTTTTTTTTTTTTTGGTTTTTGGATCACACCTGGTGACACTCAGGGGTTACTCCTGGCTATGCGCTCAGAAGTCGCTCCTGGCGTGGGGGACCATATGGGACAACGGGGGATTGAACCTCGGTCCATCCAAGGCTAGCACAGGCAAGGCAGTCACCTTACTTCTAGCACCACCGCCCGGCCCTTACAAACATCAGCATTTCAAGCTGCCCTGAGAACAATTTCCGCTGCTCCTAGCAACTTTGATGTGTAGAACCGCCACTTTGGCTCAGCCCAAAGGTATTTTCCCTCTCCTTTCTGACTTTGTCTTTACTCCTTGGATTATTCACCAACAGTTCATGTTACACTCCCAGACCCTTGGCTTGGTGCACTTAGCCTGTAAAGCACATTGAGCAAGACACACTGCTCCATTGCTGGGAGAGCTTGGGTCCTGTTCTTGGCCATGGGGCCATTGGGGGACTTTGTTGGTTCTGCTTCAGGATGGACTTTCAGGCCTTGTTTTCCCTTTCAGAAGGATTTTCTCCTGGCAAGTCAGACCTCATGGCATGACGAAGTGACCAAGTCTGGAGTGGCTTTGACTCTGGGTTCTATGTGTTCTGCCTCTTTTTGGGCCAGCCCTGTCAGCAGCACCTTGTACATTCCTTGTTGGGGGCTCAGTGGCCTCTTGGCAATAGCACATGGCTGCATTTTGAAAGCTCTATTTGTTCTTTTATCCCTTTGATTTCCCACGCTTTCTTTCTGTTTTCACTCTCTCCTTTTGTGCCTGTTCTTGGCTGCAGCTTAATCTGTATTTTACTGTTGATTTGTGATTATGGTACCATGGAGCATAGGACATAGCATCTTCATTTTCTTTCTTTTTTTTTTTCCTTTCGTTTTTTTTGGGCCACACCCAGTGACGCGTACAGGTTACTCCTGGCTATGCGCTCAGAATTCACTCCTGGCTTGGGGGACCTATGGGATGCCAGAGGTCAAACTGAGGTCCGTCCTGGATCAGCCACATGCAAGGCAAACGCCCTACCACTGTGCTTTCACTCCGGCCCTCATTTTCTTTTTTCATTTTGGTTTTTTGGGGCCACACTCATCTATGCTTAATGCTTACTTCTTGCTCCGGGGACCATAGGATATGCTGGGATGGAATCATGTTGGCTGCCTGCAAGGCAGTGCCCTCTCTGCTGTGTTGTCGCTCCAACACCATCTCCTTTCTGAGGTCTCAGAGTAATGACATTGCCTCTGTCCCAACTGCTTTGTGGATGGAGTTGGTGTCTGAGAGACACAAGCACCATGCCCTGCCTTGTTCCCTTCTGGAACTTAAGACATGCTGCCAGTAGGACCTGGGGTGCTTTATTCAATCCTGAGGCCTTGGCAGACAGCAGGCGCCTTGCCTTTCCGTCCCAATTGTTGAGTTCTGCTTCTGAGCACCAGGGCCGACTCTGGACTTCTCTCCAGAGCGGGCCCCAGGACTGTGGCTTCCGTCGCTTCTGGCATGGCACTCAGGGCCCTGCATGTACTGGGCTCCTCTGTACTCTGAGTGTGGCAGTAAGGGACACCACTTTATTGTGCCAAATACAGTTTGATGGCTAATACCCAGAGTCTGCTCTCACAGCCTCATGCTCTCGGGGGAGCAGTTTATCCGAGGGCCCAGGTGCATATCTTCAGGCCAGCAACAGTAAAGATAAGCAGGATCTGGGGTGGACCCGGTTTTCATGCAAAGCACCCCAGATTCTTTCTAGAGTCCACCAGGAGTGCAAATCCCAGAGTAAACCTTGACATCTTCCCCAAAGAACCAAGAAGGAGGACCATGCAGTTGGCTTCAGGCTAGAAAAAAAAGATTTGAGAGCTAGAGAGATAGGATAGCAGGAGGGTGTTAGGTTCGATCCCTGGCATCTGCATGAGTAACCCAAGCACCACCAAGTGTGGCCTCAAATCCAAAAAGAGGGAAAGGTATAGGCCTTTATGTGCATGTGCCCTTCTGGTAGATGGGAAAGGCCCTGTCCTGCCATCGCCCACAGCATTCTCTACCAGCTGCTTTCCCCCCTCCCCAGAGTCTAGGTGGTGTCCTCTGTGGCTTTCATGGCCTTATCTCCCACCACACCCTACATACCTACACCCACCTCTCTTGCAGGGTCAACCCACCCTCCTCCAACATCTGCCCTCCCCTCCAACCTGGTGCAAGCCATTCCTGAGCCCCCCTCAACACTGCTCTAACCTGCCACAGCTCTGCCTCTCCTCCCTTCCTCGTCCCTCCCTCTCATCTTTCCCTTCTCTCCATCTCTCCCTCCTTTCTCTCCCTCCCTCACTCTCCCATCCTTCCCTCCCTCTTCCTCTTCACTCCTAGGTCTTCAGCCTCTGTCTCTGCCTTCTCCTGGCCCTGCTCTCCATGGCTCTGACTCCTTGAGTTTCCTCCTCTGGTTCTGTTTGTAAGATTCACCTAGAGTTTCCTGACCAAAGTCCTTTTGGGGCCTCCCAACTCTGGCTGTGTGCTCTGCTGACTGCCAGAACTGCCTTCCCGCCTGTGCCTGACCTGTGCCTGGCCTGTGCCTGGCCCCTCCCTTCTCCACTGGTGCCAGGCAGTCAGGAAAGCTGTGGAAGGTAGGGGAGTGAGCAGCTGGCCTCGAAATTTAAAAAGACATCCTGGCCTCACCACTCAGCCTCCACTTGTTGCTATTGGGACACACATCACCTCCAGTTCCCAGCCAGACCATTTACAGGGTCTCCGTGGTGGGGGGGCACACATTACTCTGTCTCCTGTGGGGGCCTTCCTGGGGCCCACTTGTCACAAAGCACTAGATTGGGTGTCCTGCTTGCCAGCAGCCCCCAATCCTTTGCCCCATCTCCCTGACCGGAGATTCAGGACACTCGGGTCCGAGGATCTGCAAGGTGCAAGCCCTAATTGCTTGTGCCTCTAGAACTGGGCGCATCACCCTCACAAGTATCCTGCACCTCCACTGTGAGCCTGCCCAGGTGCATGTGTTTCAAGTTAGGGGATCTGAGTCAGGCTAGCAGGCAGGCCAGCTCAGTGAAGGGGGCATCCTGGTCTGCTCTGACTATCCGCAGTGCCGCCCAAGCCCCCTTTCTTAAGCAGGGCTCTCAGGCCTGCCTCATTCCCGACTGTACTCACTTCCCTTAGGCCCACGAACCATTTCTCAAGTGACTGGGACCTTGTTGGGATCAGGGCTCATCCTATGCCCCTCACTTGGGTGTGCTTCCCCACTGCCCCCAACTTGGAACTTGGTGTCTGTTCTGGTACCTTCCCTGCCGCCAATTCTAGGAACACTGTATGCTATCACAGCTGCACCCCATGTTCATTCCAGGTCAGCCTCCTTTATCTTTGCGGGCATCTTCTGTTCCCCTTGGGGGCATCCTGCCACGATGATGCCTCTGTCCCTCTTTCCCCACTTGTGCAGGGTTACAGCATGTGTGACTGTTTCTCCATGGCCACGTGTTCATAGGGTTGTGGGTCCCAGGCAATGTGACCTTCCATCAGCTGGGCCTTATCTGCAGATCAGGTGCCATCTGTTCTTCCTCATGGTACATGTGCTCTTCTTGCGGGTGATCCCTAACCTTTCCTGGCCACCTCCCTCCCTGCCTGTTCTCGTTTTTTGCCCATAATAGGTTTGTAGTTTGCTGTCCTTGGAGAGAGCCTGGACAACTGCACACAGCCTGATGAGATTTGGCCAGGGGTGTCCCACCTCGATTTTCCTGGGGACACTGAGTGGTTCCATTCTGAAAGATGGAGGCAGTACCCAACATCATTTGAATCCTCCTTTTTCAAGGCTCTTGTGACAACTGCCTCCCCAACCCTATGTGTGTTGCCTGTGGGTGCTCCCCAGCCTGGCTTCAGGGGCAGGACGAGGGCAGGTGATGAGTTTAACTTCGCCAGGCTGCCTGTGGTTGGGGTCTGTCATTTGAGGAATTCTTTCCTACCCTACCTTTGTTGGTCTCCTGTGGGGAGCTGGAACCCTTGAAGCACATTCCTAAGCAGAGCTGATAATGCAGGAGTCTTGGCCCTGCCTGCCCCCCCACATTTCTCACTCATCTCTTCCGCTTCAGCCAGCTCCAGACTTGAGGATGCCAGAGCAACTCTGGCCCTGTCACCCCATGGCTGTTGGTGGGCAGCGTGCTGCTGGCTCTTCCTCCTTCTCTGGCCCGCTTTGCCAGCAAACAGCTCCTTTATTCACCAGTGTGGGCTGCCCAGGGCAAGGCACACATGTCCCCAGGCCTGGTGTGCCCAGCATTTCAGTGGGCTGCGCTGGACACAGAAGGGATGAGCCCTGGAACAGTGCCCATCCTTGGGTCCTGGCTCTGCTTTCCCCACTATCCCCTCCACCACGCTCCTTGAGCTCCTCAAGCCTGTCGGCAAGGACAGTGCCTGATCAGGAAGGAGGACTCAGATGCCATTACCTCTAGACCTGCCTGTTCTTGCTCACCCCATTCTGAAAACTCACCCTGGTGCCCCGATTTACCCAAGGCACCAGCCTGGTCTCTGGTGCCCTGGTTCTCATGTGAAGCCAGGAAAACAGCCCTGGAGGTGTAACCTTCATGATACAGATAGACAGAAGATGGTGAGCGAGTACACGCCAGTACCCACCTGCCTCCCACTGTGGGAGTTTCTGCTTCCATCTCATGATGTCTCAACATTTTCTCTGTTTTGGCATTTGAGCCACACCAGGCAGTATTCAGGGCTGACTCCTGGCTCTGTACTCAGGGGTTCTGGGAACCATATGGGGTGTCACGAATTGAAACTGACTTGGTCGTGTGCAAGACACTTAGTGCTTGGCCCCAGGCACCAAAGGCAACACCATGATCAGTTGTACTAAGGGATCCCACCTCTGTGGCACTGACACCTATGGGCACAGATGCAAGGACAGAAGATATGGCCATGACCAGGCCTGCCAGTGTCTCCGCAGTTAATCAGTAGAGCAGAGCAGGGTGTCTCTTAGGGTACACTGGTATTCAGCCTTAAAAAGACAGGCTCCAGCAGAGTGAGGAGCAGCTGTGCAATTGGCATGCACTTATTTGGGGGATGGAAAATTCTAGAAGTAGAGTGATGGTGGATGGAGACATTGGGAAAGTAGTAAGTGCTGTGAAAGGTACTTTTTCGGTGCTGTGAAAGGTACTTTTTCGATGTCCATTTACCATAATAAAAGTCAGAAAGATCAAGTGCCCTCAGTTTATATCCAACAGTCTGCAGTGGGTTAAAGTCTGGGACTTCACTTCACGAATTTGCGTGTCATCCTTGCGCAGGGGCCATGCTAATCTTCTTCCAATTTTATTATGTGCTGCTGAAGCCAGCACGGGACTTCACTTCTTTTTTTTTTTTTTTTTGGTTTTTGGTTTTTTGGCCACACCCATTTGACACTCGGGTTACTCCTGGCTGTGCGCTCAGAAATTGCCCCTGGCTTGGGGGGACCATATGGGATGCCGGGGGATCAAACCGTGATCCGTCCTATGCTAGCGCTTGCAAGGCAGACACCTTACCTCTAGCGCCACATTCCCGGCTCTGGGACTTCACTTCTTAAGCAACATTTCTGTCATCTAGATCCTCAGAGATGGCATTCAGATCCCTTTGGTCCATTCTGGCACGTGCCAGGGCCACAGTGATAGTACAAGTGGGAAGTGCACTTGCCTTGCACATGGCCAACTCAGGTGTGATCCCCAGTACCCCATATGGTCCTCTGAGCCCACCAAGAGTGGTTACTGAGTGCAGAGTCAGTAGTAACCCCTAGGCTGTACCAGGTGTGACCACACACCACCCTCCTGCATGGTGGAGGGGAATTGGGGGGCTCAGCATTGAGGTGCGGTTCCTAGCCCTGAGTATGGGTTCACTCCTTCAAGTGTGAAGTACAGGATGGCCCAAGAACATGGCCTCCATACTAAAGGCTCTGCGGTCTGGCCCTGCAAGAATTTGTGGGCATGGCTTCACAAGCAGAGGAACAGGAGTAAAATGGGCAGGGCCGAGCTCAGGGCTCCCTTGGGGCTTCCTGTTGTGGTGTCTCTAGTGAGATTACATTCCCCACAGACATCCAGGTGGTGGCCCATGGCACAGTCCTTGGACAAGCCTCCCAGGAGCCTCCCTGGTTGGCCCACCCGGGCGTTTGTTTTCTAAGGGATACTTCCCAGCACTACTGGAGATCAAACTGGGGTCTCGTTAGAGCCTCCTGCATGCAAAGCAGATGCTCTTGCCCACTAGAGTATCTCCCTGGACCCCAGACCCCTTTTTCCTACACCTTTATGGGGGCTGTTTGGAACGTGGGTGCTGTTCCATTTTCCTGGTTGGTCCTCCTGAATCATGCAGTGACGCCATGACTCATAGTGCCTGAGAGGTGGTTAGCTAGGTTGAAGTGATCCCTAGAACCTGCATCCCAAATAAGCCTTAGAAGCACTGTGTATATGTGAGTGAGAGTGTGTGTGTGAGTGTATTTTTATGGGGGCATTGGTGCCTGCAGGCTGAAAGCAGAGAAGAGCTTCTGGCCGGTCACTGCCCTTTGCTAACCTGCTGGTGGTAAGCTCCATTTAATTTACTGCTTCCAAACAGGAGTTCTTGCATCTTCTCTAAACCAGGGGATTAAAACACACCAGGACCAGAGTGATAGCACAGCAGTAGGGCATTTGCCTTGCACGCGGCCAACCCAGGACGGACCTGGGGTTGATTCCCAGCATCCCATATGTTCCCCTGCGCCTGCCAGAAGCAATTTCTGAGTACAGAGTTGCAGGGTGTGGCCACAAAACAAACAAACCAAAAAAATATACCAAGTTCAGAACCAGACCACTGTAGCATTTGAGTTGAACCCCAATTGCTCTTTTGCTCCCCAGAGGCCACTGAGCTGCATTGCTGGTCCCAGTTGGTGCCAAAGCTAGTGTCCCCAGGCACAATGCTTGTAGCAAATATATGGAGCCCACTTCTGGAAGACCTAGAAGTGCCATTGAGGTGGGACTAGCCACAGGCTGACAGTCTGCCTGGGCACAGAGCTTGGAAAGGCACTGGGCTGCACTCAGGCCTATGGCGCATCCAGTTTCCCTGGAGCTCCCTCTGCGGGGGCTGTAGCTCAGCCTCTGCTGCAGTCAGTTCACCAGGCCACCCCACTTGTCCAGCCAGTTGCCCTGCCAGCTGCCTCTGCCATGGTCCCAGCTGTCTTTGAGCTACGTCCTGACAATGACACGGCACAGCGTTCACTCAAATGCAGATTTGCACCTCCCAGTTCGACCTAGCAACAGTGGCACTGAGTGTTTCTGTTACTCAAGAGCCTTTGCTGTGCTTTGCAGCTCCAGTGCAATAATGGGGCCAGCCTGGAAGGAATCCTGGGTTCTGTAAGCCACACATAAAATTGTGGAAGGGCCCAGCAGCTGACTTACAGCCTCTGTCATCCCAAAATCTCTGCTCTCTCACCATAAAAACACTCCAGTTTCAATAGCAGAAAGTGGAGCCCAGGGCAAGAACCCCTCGGCACTGACCATTTCCCCAGCCCCCAGCCCTGGTGCTACTGTGGTGACAGTGACATAATCTCCCTACCACTCGACAGGACCCTGTTGGCAGCCTTCCCAAGAGCACACCACGCAGCTGTGGCGATCCCACTTACTACCTAGGCCCCATTGCTCCCCTCCCACCAAGTCCGCAGCTCACTATGGCTTCATCCCAAGTGGCCCCAACCCTGTCTTTGGACCACTGCTGTGTGCAGAGTCTGCAATGAACCCTGCCACCTGTTGGTGGTGCCTAGGGAGGAGCTGGTTGCCCCTGGGTGCCCCTTGGGGGCCCATTGGGCTCTTTTCTCTCCTCCCTGCCTCCTATCCTCCCACATTTTTCCACCTTTCCCCTCCCCTTGTAGCTGCTATTGCAGTGCTACTCAGGCTGATCATTTGGCAAGGGGGGCCCCTGCACTCCCAGGGAAGAACTCCCCCCATCTCACTCATGTGTGTTCCTGAGTTTGCTGGTACAGGAAGGTTTAGGCTAGTACTGTACCTCATTCTCACCTAAATGAGGTTCATCTGACCCTCATTACTCCCCTCTGTAGCACCTTCCTGTCACCCTAGGAACCCTGGCCTCTTCGATGGCTTCCTTGGTGCCTGATGCTCCTAACTGGTACAGCTGGGTGGAGTTGACTGGTCTTTCCCACCCCCCTGCCAGCCTCTGCCATGCCTTTCTGGGGACAAAGTCAGTTGTGATTTGGGACCAAGGCACCAGCAGGCACTCTACTTCTGATCTCCCCAGTGGGGAGGAGTGTTCTGTTGACCTCCTTGACTCTGAACCCCTCATGAGCACACCTCTGTCAGAGAACCAAAGCTTCTGTCCCAGATGTGTCCTCTGTCCCTGTTGAGTAACCTAAGACTCAAAACTGTTCCCTTATGCCTCCATCGAAACCGGGGCTTGGTTGGTGCCTCCAGTTGGTCGTGTCTACCTTCTTGTCTATGTTTGGCATGTCTCCTGCGGACTCACCCACAGTGTGACCACTGCCTTCCTATGGAACAGCCTGAAAATATGCCCCCAGACAGATATGTAGCCTGCTCAGTCCTAGTCACATCTTCTCTGACAAGGTTGGGGAGTCAAAGGACTATTGGGGAAACCAAGGGAAGCACCTCTATCTGCCTGGCTCACGTCCTAACTGCACCCCCACCTCGTATCCTGTCTCCACCTCCCCATCTACCCATTGACATTCGCCCTTCTTTCTGCCTGAAGCCCTTGAGAAATCTGGGGCAGGGCCACCACCCCTTTTCTGCTGCTCTGTGTCCACTCTGGTACTTACATTGTCATTTAACACCCCAGGGAGGAAAAGTCCGAAGACCAGGATCTCCAGGGCCTCAAGGACAAGCCGCTGAAGTTGAAGAAGGTGAAGAAGGACAAGAAGGAGGACAGAGAGTGCAAGCATGAGACCCCACAGCCTCCAGCCCACCACTCTGCTGAGCCGCCCGAAGGCTCCGCAGCAGGGCCTGCTGTACCCGAGGCATCTGCATCCCCCAAGCAGCGGCGCTCCATCATTCGAGACCGGGGCCCCATGTATGATGACCCCACCCTGCCCGAGGGCTGGACCCGAAAGCTCAAGCAGAGAAAGTCGGGTCGTTCCGCTGGGAAGTATGATGTATATTTGATCAAGTAAGTAGGGGTACTGCTGACATGGAGGGCTGGGAACCCAGGGACTTTGCAGGTTCCCAGGGTGTAGTCCCTGATGAAGGGGGTTGGGTGGAGAGGTGGGTCCCCTGATAGGGCCTGGAGTCCAGAGCCCCCCACACACCAGACCTCTCTGCTCAGTCTCCTCCCCAGAGCCCCCAGGTTTCTTCTCACTGTGCTTTGTGTGTGCCTTTGTCCCCACAGCCCTCAGGGCAAAGCCTTCCGCTCCAAGGTGGAGTTGATCGCATACTTCGAAAAGGTAGGAGACACCTCCCTGGACCCTAACGACTTTGACTTCACGGTAACCGGAAGAGGAAGCCCCTCGCGGCGAGAGCAGAGACCACCGAAGAAGCCCAAGTCTCCTAAAACCCCCGGCACGGGCCGAGGTCGGGGCCGACCCAAAGGGAGTGGCAGTGCGAGGCCCAAGGCCTCAGCGTCTGAGGGTGTGCAGGTGAAAAGGGTCCTGGAGAAAAGCCCCGGGAAGCTGCTGGTCAAGATGCCTTTCCAAGCTGCGCCAGGGAGCAGGGCTGAAGCGGGGGGCGCTACCACATCGGCCCAGGTCATGGTGATCAAGCGGCCTGGCCGGAAGCGAAAGGCTGAGGCCGACCCACAGGCCATTCCCAAGAAACGGGGCCGCAAGCCGGGCAGTGTGGTGGCAGCAGCCGCTGCAGAGGCCAAGAAGAAGGCTGTGAAGGAACCATCCATCCGTTCCGTGCAGGAGACTGTGCTGCCCATCAAGAAGCGCAAGACCCGGGAGACAGTTAGCATCGAAGTGAAAGAGGTGGTGAAGCCGCTGCTGGTGTCCAGCCTGGGCGAGAAGAGCGGCAAGGG
This sequence comes from Suncus etruscus, assembly GCF_024139225.1. Taxonomy (NCBI): domain Eukaryota; kingdom Metazoa; phylum Chordata; class Mammalia; order Eulipotyphla; family Soricidae; genus Suncus; species Suncus etruscus. The sequence continues at coordinate 94,492,735 of NC_064868.1, read as the reverse complement.
ACTGAAGCCGTGCCGGAGCCCTGGGCGGAAAAGCAAGGAGGGTAGCCCCAAGGGCCGCACGGGTGCTGCCGCCTCACCCCCCAAGAAGGAACACCACCACCACCACCAGCACTCAGAGCCCCCCACAGCGCCTGCACCACTGCTCCCACCTCTACCCCCACCCCCACCCGAGCCGCAGAGCTCTGAGGACCCTGCCAGCCCCCCTGAGCCCCAGGACTTGAGCAGCAGCGTGTGCAAAGAAGAGATGCCTCGTGGAGGCTCGCTGGAGAGCGACGGCTGCCCCCAGGAGCCAGCTAAGACTCAGCCCGCGCTCGCCACGGCTGCCAAACACCGAGGGGACGGAGAGCGCAAAGACATTGTCTCATCGGCCATGCCGAGGCCAAACAGAGAAGAGCCTGTGGACAGCCGGACGCCCGTGACCGAGAGAGTGAGCTGACTTGGCCCAGGGCGGATTGCGCAGCCAACCACCGAGAGTAACGGCAGCTGTTGCCTCTTCTCCTTATGGGTAGGGCTCTGACAAAGCTTCCCAATTAACTGAAATAAAAAATATTTTTTTTTCTTTCAGTAAACTTAGAGTTTCGTGGCTTCAGCGTGGGATAGGTGGAGCATTGGGGATGTTTTTCTAACCGACAAGCACAGTCAGGTTGAAGACCTAACCAGGGCCAGACGTAGCTTTGCACTTTTCTAAACGAAGCTCCTTCAACAAGGCTTGCTGCGGATACTACTGACCAGACAAGCTGTTGCCCCGCACATCCCCACCCCACCCCTGTGCCCTTCATATTAGGGACCGATGGCAGTTGAGAGCACCCCTGACACAGCTCTGCTCACCCCGTCCCACTCCCCAACTCGCACCCCTCTTGATTGGGACAAGGAGGTGTGAGGTCACAGAGGTGGTGGAATTGTTTCCAGGAGACGCTCCAATCCCCAAACCACAAGGTGTTTCCCTGGCACTGGGAAGCTGCTCTGTCCCACTTAGGATAGGGGGTGGCTCACTTGGAGCTGCTGGAGGCCCTGAGCCAGGAGAGAGGAGGACTCAGGGCTGTCCTAGGGTGGCTCTAGAGAGGTGGCAGATGCCCCTGCACCCTACATTCACTTGGGCCAGCGGGCTTCCTAGTGACTCAGCACTGTACGACTGGTAGGTGAGTGCCAGGGGAAGGAAGGGGAGACGTTCTTCCAAAATTTTCCAATTCTACCCATTTAGGGACAGCTTACAACTATTTGCACTATTGAGTCTTCATGTTCCCACTTGAAAACCAACCTGCTCCAAGCACGATCTGGCTGGCAGGGGCCTGGCCCAGGGCCAACAGACATGGCCCTGTTGCATCTGGACCTGCAGGGCCTGCACAGAGGGTTCCCACGAAGCTCCGAAACTCTAAGTGTTTGCTGCAATTTTATAAGGACTTCCTGATCGCTTTCTCTCCCCCCATTTCATCCCTTCTCCCTCCCCTCCTGCCCTTTTTCACCACCCACACACACACACACACACACACACACACACACGCCCCATCTTCTCTGTCAGAAATGCGGGGCCTTTCTCGAACCTTCCACTCCAGAGCTGTGAGCTGGAGAAGCCAGGCTGGACAAGGTTGCCTGCTGACTCCCCACTTCACTTCCTCTTTCCCAAATCCCTTTCAAAGGGAAGGCGGCCTCATCCTAACTGCCCGCACATGTCCCCCATTTCCTTCCCTGCTCCCTGGGTTCATTGCGGGATGTTAAGTGATGGGGACTGACTGGGCTTCCATCTCTCCAGCCTCCGTTCAGGAAGTCCTTATCTAGCTGCATATCTTCATCATATTGGTATATCCTTTTCTGTGTTTACAGAGATGTCTCTTTAATCTAAATCTGTCCAACTGAGAAGTACCTTACCCCAGTAGCAAACGAGACAGCAGTCTTACGCTTCCAGAACCCACAAGCACGCCCCATGTGAGCTGCTGCCACGGACCGTCCAGTGCGTGTTGTCTTGTGTATTTCAGTTTTCGTCCCAGCTCCCTCACCGCGGTGTCATCCTGAAGGGGTGAAACAGCCTAGACAACCTCTAGACCTTCCTTCCTTGCCAGTCTTTAGTGACCAGGAACCATAGTTGACAGTTCCAACCAGTAGCTTATGAAAAAAAAAACGTGTTTGTTTCTTCCAGAATGATTAGAAGCAAGGGAGTTTGCCCCGTTCGGTTGATAGCTCATAGCTGGCCTTTCTAGCATTTTCGTATCAATTTCCTGCCGCTGTGAAAGCCCTCCGAACACCCCCACTCCACTGCTGACCCTCCCGGCTTCGCTTCTGGCCGGGCGCTTGGAGGAGAGTCCAAGTCCTTCCCAGGTCCTCCTCCTCCAAGGACAAAAGGCGCCTCGTCCTGCTGTGGCCCCCGCGGCACCTCCAGCCAGTCACAGAGACTCTGCTCAGTCACTTGGGTTTCCCTGTGCGGTCCTTGGTGCAGTGAAGCCTGGCTCTGCCTGCCCCGTCAACTCTGTGGCGCCTGCTCCTGGGAAGAGGAGTTGGGGTGGAGCTCAGCCAGCCTCGAGGCCTCTTGCCCATCGACTGCCAAAGCTGCAGGTGGCACCGAGGCTCCTTAGGCACTCCTCTGCCTGTCGTCTCCCCCACACCAGGCAGGGGTCCCGCGGGAGGGAACAACCTAAGCCATGGGCGTCTCAGCGGCTGTGCCCTGCCTGGTGTGGGGACGACCTTGCCTTGTCCCCCATGAATTTGGGGGGCATGTTTTCGGGGCTCTGAAGATCAGCGGCATTGGCCGAGACTCGTGGGGCGACGTCCCGTTCAGTCTTCCCAGCCCTCATTCTAGTTCAGTTGCTACCTCCTCTCTCAGCACAATTCTCTGGCTCCTCCTCCACGCGGCCTGGCCCTGCCCAGTGATGGCTTGTCCTTCTGGGGTGACTTGCCAGCCTTGACACTGCAGTGAGCTGGGGACACTCGGACCCTGCCTGGCTCCCTCTTGCTGGTGCTGTGTCCCCATCTCCGAAAGCACCGAGGCCCCAGGCCCTCCCTCAGCGCCATCTACTCCAGTCCGTTAGGCGGCCCCGCTGGTCTGCGGGCGCCTCTGCCTGGCCTGTCATCAGGTCGAAGGCAATGGGGACCGAGGTGAGAGCCGGAAACCCCAGGCAGCTTGGACTTCCAGTCAGCAGCCTGAGAACAGGCAAGACGGAAGGGCAGGATGGACTCAGTCGGGTGGGGTTGACCTGGGGTCCTGCAGCAGCATTTGTACGGGGCTCCAGCCTCATGCCTTCCCCGAAGTGCTCAGAGAAGGCCCTTTGTTGAGTCTCCACCTTTGTGTCTTTGAACCACAGCCCTCTTCAAAGGCCCCGCTCTCTTAGTGCTAGGTACTGGCTCCCCTAGGTCTGAGTTCCCTACTGCGATTCCTTGCAAGTGAGAAGGCATTTAGCAGAAAATTCCATTTCCATGTTGGGGAAGGCTCCAGAGTGGCCCCTGGCAGAATGGCTGGGGTGAGGCTCCGAGCATTGCACTGGCTTCTAGCCATGGAAGCCAAGTTCTGGGTGTTGGGATCCTCTTGGCGACCACCCAAAGCCTAGTGTTCTCACTACCTGCCCCCATTTCCTGCACTTTTCTCATATGGACAGAGCCCACCCGAAGCACTAATTAGTAAGGGACAACCCGAGTTCTAAGAGAGCTCTGGGCCGAGGAAGCGGGGAACAACACCCCCACCCCACCTTGGAGGATGCAAATGCAGTAAAGCAGGAAGTCAGGTTAGAGACCCTGGGGCGCAAGGGAGGGCAGCCAGAGACCTCCCCCCAACCCGCCAACCTAGGTCCTCAGGAGTGAGATCAGCCTTGGAGCTGTAGTCATTAGGGACCCTTGGAAATGCCTTTCCCTCACCCCAGCCCTGCCCCCTTCTCTTCTCAGTCCGCACTGCAGCGGGAGAAACTGGGACGAAAGGCCAAGAGGTTGGCCTTCCGCCCCTTGGGCGCCCTGCCCCCGCAGTCTGCCTGTCCGTGACAGCGCCCCCTTGTGGTAAAGCTGATATAGCCACTACCCGCTAGACTCCGCCAGGCCTGCTCCGTCTCCTGGATCCTAGGCTTTTGGTTTTGCTTTTGAGTTTTCCTGTCCCTTCATTTACTGCACCAATAGACACACAAAGCAGTTGAATTTTTATATATATATCTGTATATTGCACAATTATAAGCTCATTTGCTTGTGGTTCCACACACAGACCTGTTAAAACTATACCTGTTGCTTAATGAAAATATTTCTGATAACCATAGCATAGGACAAGGGAAAATAAAGAAAAAAGAAAAAAAACCGACAAGTCTGTCTGCTGGTCACTTTCTGTCCAAGCAGCTCTGTGGGCTAGCAGGACCCGCACCTCACCACCCGCTGGGGACAGTATGCTCCTGAGCCCTGCAAGTCGGGGTGCAGTTGGCACCACCTGGCTCTCCCCTGGGGACCAGGTCAGGGTGGTCATGGGCTTAGCCGGCTCAGCGGAGCACCCCACCAATAGGGCTCTGGCTTTGCCAAGTCTGGGGCTGCTGGCAGGGAGCCGAGCCAGGTCATGTGCCCGGGATTTGGGCACACACACACACACACACACACACACACACACACACTCGCACGCACGGAGTCCCGCGGGCCCTCCCCCTCCCAATCCTCCAAGTAACTGCTGTTTGCTTTTGTAATTCTTAATGAGCAATATCTGCTAGAGAGTTCAGCTGTAACACTTCTTTTTGATCATTTTTAGGTAATTAAAAACACCAAAAAAATAAATAAATAAAAACCCAGAAACTTGTTCTTCCAAAGCAGAGCATTATAATCTCCAGGGCCAAGCTCCCACCCTGTGTCATTGCTTTTCTGAGGCCTGACTCCAAAGGAGAATGACAGGGGCCCTTAGGGTGAATGAGCCCTGGGCCCCTAAGGGACATGGGGCAGGAGGAAGCTGTGCTCAGTATTAGTGGCGAGTGGCCGGGTTCTGTCCTTACCCACCCATGAGGGGCCCTGAGCAGTGGGTGATTTTGGACTAAGGTTTCAGCTCGGCTCCCCAGAGAGCCCCTCCTGTGACCTCAAGCTGTGGACAGGTGCGCCCCCTTCAGTGTTTTCTGGGGAGCCGAATGGTGGTGTGCAAGCCCCCCTCATTCCCAGGCCTCCTTTCCGTTTGAACTGTCACTGCTTCCATGAATGACTGCGTTCCTGTCACAGTTGATGACTATTTGACCAAATATCACCAGGACTGTTAATTACTGTGCCCAGCCGTGTCCCGTGCGTGCTGTTTGCTCTGCGCCCACCCCTCCTCGTCTCTCTGGGGTTTTACTGTTTGGGTTGAGTTTGGATTTTGATTTTGATTTCTCCTTTTGTGTTCCCAACCAACATGGGATTCTCTTTCCTGGTCCTCTTACCTGTGGTGTTGAGGCTTATATTTGTGTAATTTTGGTGGGTGAAAGGGGCTTTTGCTAAGTAAATCTCTTCTGTGTTTGAACTGAAGTCTGTATTGTAATCATGTTTAAAGTAATTGTTCCAGAGACAAATGCTTCCAGACCTTTGCTTTCCAAATGAGTTCAGAGGGAGGGGATAGTGATCTAGACCAGAGGGGCTAGACTTTCTCCCCAAGTGGGGAGTGCCCCCACAAGTCAGCCGAGGCCAGTGGACCAAATCGCTGATATGTCGCCATTTTTCAAGTTAGAGCCAAACCAGATTCGTTCCACCGAGTGGATTCTTTTGCCTCCCCCCCCCCCAGATGATTCCATATTGTTTTCAAGGACAGACATGGTGGATGCTTCTGCCAGGAGAGCCACAACCTCTGAGGTGTGGTGGGGTAGAGGAATGGGCTAGATGACAGGCAGGCAGTCACTGGGCAGCGATGAGACGCGGCTAAGGGCTCGCATACCCAGCTGGCACCTGAGCCCCGAGCAGACTTGGACATCAGAGAGCCTTTCCCTTTCCTGTGGCCATGACAGACTCCTGGCAGAGAAGTACCTGCCCCCAAGGGAAGTCTTGGGCTCAGGTACAGGGACCATGGAGACCCATCCCCCAGTGCTAGTAGGGTGAGAGCAGGAAGCCCTGTGGGATGCGGGGTACAGGATACGGCCAGAGATGTCTCCAAAAGCCTTGACTGCGTTCACCTTCAGTTTTTGTGTTTTGGGACAATTACTTTAGAAAATTAGTAGGTCGTTTAAAAATAAAAAAATATTGATTGCTTTTTTGTAGTGTTCAAAAAAGGTTCTTTGTGTATAGCCAAATGACTGAAAGCACTGATATATTTAAAAAACAAAAGGCAATTTATTAAGGAAATTTGTACCATTTCAGTAAACCTGTCTGAATGTACCTGTATCCGTTTCAAAAACACCCCACTGAACCCTGTAACCTATTTATTATATAAAGAGTTTGCCTTATAAATTTACATAAAAATGTCCATTTGTGTCTTTTGTTGTAAGATTAAGTGAATTTTTTCATAAGGTTCTTTTCCTATTTGAAAAGATGGGCAGCACGCAGTTTTCTTTTTGTAAGTTTTTAATACATGTGAAAGCAAAGACTACTCCGCATGCCTCTCTAAGTGACGCGTTTGCACCTTTGTGGGGAAGTACTGTACCCTGTGCTGTTAGCATTTTCGATAAATCTCTCTGTGAAAGTGACTCAGGTCTGGGCTTTCATTATCAGACAGCTCACAGGGCAGCCTGGTGCTGTAACCACTCTGCCCAAGCCGCCTACTCCACCCCTTGCCAGGCAGACTGTGCGAGAGATGGAGGGGCTGGTGAGTGCATCTGCGAGGCCTGCCAAAACGGGGCGCTGTGGACACTGTGGGTTTGCGGGCCTGGTCACACCTGCCCCTCCCCCCACAGATCAGTACTCAGTCCACACACAACAGCCTACAAGGCATATTCGAAAGTCCTGGCCTTGAGCAAGAAGAGAGTGAAATGCCACCTGTGTGGCATCCTAAACAGGTCTCTGTGCCTTGCTGGACATGCACCCTGGCAGGTGGCCTGACTCCAGAAGTCCAGGTGGTGGCGTCCTTCGGAGAGGACAGAATGGGGAACCTTTGGAGGGGGTCTCCTCTTGGGTCAGGATCCAGGGCACGAGGAAGGCAGTCTCTGAAGAACTCAGCTGCAGCTGGTGGCAGGAGACAAGGAGCACTGCCAAGGGAAGTAGAGGAGGCCCACAAGAGCCACAAGAGCCTTCGGCCCCTGGGGGAATTCAAAGTCAGCTTTTTTCCACGGGAGGTCAGGGAGCCACTTAATGAGCCAAATGAGGGAGTTAAAGCTAAAAGGTTTTAAATTAGGTAGAGTGGAGTGATAGTATAGCGGGATAGAGCATTTGCCTTGCACACAGACCATGCTGTGTTCGATCCCAAACATCCTTTATGGTACCCTGAGCCTAGCCTTGCCAGGAGCGATCCCTGAGGACGATCCCTGAAGACAGAGCCAGGAGGAATCCTTGAGCACTGCTGTGTGTAGCTAAAAAAAATAAACAGCTTTATATTAGTAATAAAAAAATGCTTGGGAACTGGAGCTCCTCATGACTCCACTGGGAAGACCACTGCTTCAAAAAGTGGGTTTAGGGGTGTCCTGGAAGCCAGCTGCGATCCAGCACCTTCCTACAGGTGAGAGTGACTATCAAGAGCTGCAGGGTGGGAGCAGGAAGATGCCCACAAAGCTCAAGGGTGAGCCAGGCCTGGCACTGACTGTCCTGGGGAAGGAGCGCAGCCAGGATTCTGACCCATATTGGGAGGGAGGAACAATACCAGCCTGAGGTGTGACCCCCCAAAGGGCTGTTGGTTTGGTTCTGGCGCCCCGATGTGCCGCCTGTATGACGACGAACCAAGCCGAGCCGCCCACGGAGGCCCCAGAACTCCGCCGAGGCCTGGGCGGGTCCTGGCGTCCAGCTGCGTCCAGAGGCGTCCAGCGGCGACAGGCCGTGCATGCAGGCAAGAGAGCTGCGCACCGCCTCCTGGACGGCGCAGACAGGATAGCGGCGCCCCCGTGTGACCGAACGCGGCAGCCCCGGGTGCGGGCACCGCCCCTTCCGCCGCACCGGGCGTCGCATGCGGCCAGCCCAAAGGGGAAGTGAGTCAGAGTCGCGGCCCCAGGCGGCCCCGACAGGCCCCGAGAGGCCCCGGCCCGGCGGCGGCAGCGGCCATGGCTGGGGGCCTGGACCCGGGGACGCCGGATGCCCCCAGCGCCCAGCACTTCTTGTACGAGGTGCCGCCTTGGGTCATGTGCCGCTTCTACAAAGTGATGGACGCCCTGGAGCCCGCCGATTGGTGCCAGTTCGGTGGGTGGCAACCGGGCCGCGCGACGGGACGGACTGGGGGGAGGGGGAGGGGGTCTCGCAGCCGCACCAGGTCTAACGGCCCCCCACCCCGCAGCCTCCCTGATCGTGCGCGACCAGACGGAGCTGCGCCTTTGCGAGCGCTCGGACCGGCGCACGGCCAGTGTCCTGTGGCCCTGGATTAATCGCAACGCCCGCGTGGCCGACCTTCTGCGCATCCTCACGCATCTGCAGCTGCTGCGCGCGCGGGACATCCTCACGGCTTGTGAGTGGAGCTCAGCACAGGGGCGGGAGAAGGGACTGCCCACCCACCAGGGATGCCCACCCTCCCTGCCTCACCCTCCCTCTCCTGCTGCCCCAGGGCACCCTCCAACTGTGTTGCTGCCGACCAGCTCCACAGCCCCCATATCCAGCAGCCAGGTCAGCCTGGCAGAGACTCCCAGCCAGAAAGAGCTGTTGTCGCCCACCTGCACCTTCTCCCCAGGTAAGGGCAAAGGCCTAGGTGGGGGCACTGCAGGCCTGTTCCTGTGCCCCTCACTGTCTCTTTGAATCTTTTACAGACCCCCACACCCACTCTGGGCAAGAGTCTAGCCCTACCCCTGACCCCAGTCCAGCGCCCTCATCGCTGCCTGCTGTCTTTCCGTCCCACCAGGTAGGTGGACATTGCCCCTTGGCTGGTCAAAGATGAGCAGGAATCCCTGGGGCCCCCTAGCTAAACTGGTTCTGGGGTCTCTCCGGACAGCCCAGCCTGGAGAAGCCTGACTCGCTCCTGCCAGGGGTCCAGCCCTTCCCCTTCTGCTGGCCTGTCCACGAGATCTTCCAGGGCACTCTCAACTTTGCAGACGAGATGAAGATTGGGGAGGGCGGCTTCGGGTGCGTGTACCGGGCCGTGCTGCGGAACACGGTTTATGCCGTGAAGAGGCTGAAGGAGGTGGGTGCGGCAGCATGGGGCACGGGGCTCCCAGCGAGGGGGCCCGGCTACAGAGCCTCACTGCTCCCCTCACTCTGGGGGTATAGGAGGCGGACTTGGAGTGGAGTGCAGTGAAACAGAGCTTTCTGACCGAGGTGGAGCAACTGTCACGGTGAGCCTCAGTACCCCTACTCCATGGGCTATGTGCCAAGGACTGGAACACTGAGACCCCGCGTTTCAAAACAGGTTTCGTCACCCCAACATTGTGGACTTTGCTGGTTACTGTGCCCAGAGTGGCTTGTACTGCCTGGTGTATGGCTTTCTGTCCAGTGGCTCCCTGGAGGACCGGCTCCACGGCCAGGTACTAGCCGCAGACTTCATGCTCATGGGCTGAGCACCCCTACTGGGGGGAGCACCCCCCAGAAGGAAGGCACTCCGGGAACCCCAGTCTGCCCCTCACATGACCCGGTGTCCCTTGGCTCCCTCTGCTGCAGCAAATCCGGGCCTGGCCCCCTCTCTCGTGGCCCCAGCGCCTGTGCATCCTGGTAGGCACCGCCCGCGCCATTCAGTTTCTGCACCAGGACCAGCCCAGCCTCATCCATGGTGACATCAAAAGGTGAGCATGGGGTCTCCAGAAATGGCTGCCCATCGGTGCTGGACACGTTAATACCACTGACTTCCTTTACCCAGTTCCAATGTCCTCCTGGATGAGAGTCTGAGGCCCAAGCTGGGGGACTTCGGCCTGGCCCGCCTCAGCCGCTTTGCCACAGCCAACCCAAGCCAGAGCAGCACTGTGGCCCGCACACGCTCCATCCGCGGCACCCTAGCCTACCTGCCTGAGGACTATGTGAAGACTGGCCGCCTGACCGTGGACACTGACACCTTCAGCTTTGGCGTGGTGAGCCGACTGGCGGGAGGGACACCGTGCCCAGCTGGCCCCGGGCCTCTGTCATGCCAGCATCTGTGCAGGTGCTGCTGGAGTCGCTGTCTGGCCAGCGGGCTGTGAGGATGCAGGGCAACAGTGCCAAATACCTGGTGAGCCTCCAAGGTGGGCGGGCTGGTGCTGGTGGATTCAGGCTGCCTTCTGGGGAGCCCACTGGACCTCCCCAACTTCCTCCACCAGTGCTCTGGGCTCTGGACTTCCCATGAGCCCCTGTGCTTGTGGGCCCTGCACCAGCCCTGGCCCATGGCAGACACTCACTTGAGCCCGAGGCAGAGACTCGGACATGAAGCCAGTGGGGGTGGATGGCAAGATGCCCGGCACCTCAGGGCCACACTCCGGCTCTGTCCCGCAGAAAGACCTAGTTGCGGAGGAGGCCGAGGAGGCCAGCTTGGCCCTCTCCAGTCCCCTGAATACAGTGCAGGTGAGCACAGCTGTGGAAGCCTGGGCCGTATCCGTCGCCTCCCGGATCTACAATAAACACGTGGACCACAGGCCTGGGCCATGCCCGCCTGAGCTGGGCCTAGCACTTGGCCAGCTGGCCTGCTACTGCCTGCACCGCCGAGCCAAGAGGAGGCCTCCCATGACCCAGGTAACCCTCTGGGACATTTGATCCTACTGGAGCCACCATACCCCACTGTTAGCAGCAGGGTCCTCTGGGGGTCTATTTTTTGCTGTTTTACCACATCCAGTGGTGTTCCAGGTTACTCCTGTTAGGCTTATGACCACATGGAATACCAGGATGGATTGGCCGCTTGCCTGGCAAGGACCCTTCCCACGGGGCCCTCATCTTCCTGGTTCCCCCCCCCCCAAATATCGCACAGCACCCCTGGAGCACTGGAACTTTCTCTTTGAAGGTGTACGAGCAGCTGGAGACGCTGCAGGCCACACTGGCAGGCCTGTCACTGGAGCCTGAGCCTGCCATCCGCAGCCCCCCTTCTCCACAGGAGGACTCCTATGAGTCAACTGCTGGCAGTGCCCTGAGCAGTGCCAACCTGTGGCAGAATCCGGCCAAGCTCTCGCTGGCCCCAGTGCCACTCCACAGAGGCTCCAACCAGCCAGAGGAGAGTGAGGAGAGTGAGGCCAGCATAGGCCCCCTGTCTGCAGCCCTGCACTCCTGGCACTTGAGCCCCAGCCACACCCCAGGCAGCCCTGCTCCACGAGTAGCCCTGGGCACCCCAACCCCCACAGGGCCTGACAGCTGGATGCAAGGGGGCACCATGAAAGCTGTGGAAGGTAGCTAGAGCCTTTGGCATCTCTCCCCGTTCACCCCACCCCAGCTCTGGGAGGCGGGAGCTGGGCTCTGCTGGCCTGAGGAAGTTCAAGGCCACATTCTTGGGCAGGCCACTGGTCTGGTCTTGGAAGAGGACCTAGAGCCACCTGGCTGCTGGGTGGCCGGGCACCCGCTTCCTGGAAGCAGGAAATAAAGTACAAGTGGGGTAGGCTAGGAGGCTGCAAAGTCCATGCCCCAAATTCAGAGCCCCTCCTCCCACAGGGTCCCTTCCAGGCAGCTCCACATCCTCCCAGCCACCCCAGATCATCATCAACCCAGCCCGGCAAAAGATGCTGCACAAGCTAGCCCTATACGAGGGTGGCATCCTGGACAGCCTGCAGCTGCTCTCGGCCAGCTCCCTGCCGTCCACCCCAGGCAGCCAGTGGCCTGAGGAGAGTGATGAGTTCCACAGCTGACCTTTTGCTTGGGCCCCAGACCCAGAAGTCAAAGTTCTCATGGAGCATGTGCCAACCTGGGGACCCACCCAAGGCAGCTGCTCCAAACCCTGCTGGGGACATGCACAGTCCCATTTGGGGAGTTGGGAGGGGCCTGGTGAGCACTGAGAACCCCAGTTAGGTTCTGCCCAGCCTTTCTGCAGCCGATCACTTGAAGAAGTGAGGTATGACATGCCAGTGTCCTGGCAAGATGCGAAAGTTCGAGAATCCCCAGAGTGCCGCAGTGTACCTTCATTGGACCAGGTGGGCTCCCCAGCCGCCAGCCCAGCACTGATGCCAACAGAGGGACAGCGCCCCACAAGGTGGGCAACCCATGAGGAAACCAAAAGGAACAGGTGGGCTGGTGGGGAGCATTTTCAGGAAATGAACCTCTGACAGCCTGGTGGTGCCCACAGAGCCTGGTGTAGGGCTGGCCCAGTTGTCGGGAGGAATAAACACTTACGCCCCTACCTCTGGTTCGACTCATGGTGTCTGTTGGCAGCTTGAAGCTTTCCCAGAATCTTGCATCATGGGGGTGGGGGTTGAGGGCTACTCCTAGCTCTGTGATTAGGGTTGCACTTGGAGGGCTGGGGTTGGACTCTGTGGTCCCCGCATGCCAAGCCTGCACGCAGCCCACTCCACTGTCCAACCAAAACACCAGGCCCCCAACCCCCAAATCCTCATGGCTGGTTGCCTTTTTAGGAAGCTGCCCCACGCACTAGCCGCAGGGCCGCTCACCAGTACATGGGTAAGTCTTCTTGACTTGCTAGTCTGGCTTTTTGCTTGAGGTGCTGGGGGTTGGACTTGGGGCCTCATGCATGCCAGGTGGGTGCACTATTCTGTGAACTAGCTGAATGGCCTTTCTAACTGTCCGTCTCAGTGGGCTTCTGTGGTCTTGACTCTAGTTGGGTTTGGTCCACACTGTGGCATGTCCCAGTTCCCAGTGGCAGACCCATTCCTTCCAATGGGATGGATCGGCCTTCTAGATATCTTTCTGGCTTTCCAGCACTGCCAAGTGCTGAGTGGGAACATCACATGTGGCCCTCTGGGCCTGATTGAGATCAACACACTGCTAAAGGACTGTCATGGCCTCTGTCAATGTGACAAATCACATCAGTTTCCTGTGTGAAACAGTTTGATGGTTTTGCGGGGGGGGGGGGGGATGATGCTTTCCTCTCCTCACTATTTTCAGACTCAGTCACTAATAGAACTGTCCCCATCCAGGTAAGGGGGCGTTGCCTCAGGCCCTATTTCAGCAGGTGCCCTTGCTCGTGTCCTCCGCCTCTTGTGTTTGAATGAAGTCCCCTATGAGACCACAGGCCGTGGACTGCTCAGCAGGAAAGTTTGGCAGAACCATTTAAGTTTCTTTTTCTCCTTCACTTCCCTTTCATTGCTGAGCTGGTGCTGACCAGGGCCACACCCTAGCTGTTATGGGTAGCATTGTTCACACACTTTTGTTTTGTTTTGTTTTTTGTTTTATTTTGTTTTGGGGCCACACTCAGTGGTGCTCAGAGCTTAACTCCTGGCTTTACACTCAGGAATTACTGTATTTCCAGCATATAGGATGACTTTTTAACCCATGAAAAACTTCTTAAAAGTCAGGGGTTGTTCCCCCCCCCCCAAAAAAAAAAGTCAGGGGTTGTCTTATACACAGATATACGGCATGTTGAAACTTACTCCAGCTTCAGGGACGAGTGATTCACCCCCCTTCTCTTACCGCTGCATCCCATCCAGCTGCCAGGCATCATCATTCAGTCCTCTGCTTGTCCTGATTCATCTTTCAGGGCACACAGAGGAGCTGAGTTACCAAGCGCTGCATTCCATCCAGCCCTCAGATGTCATCTCTGGTATGCAGCTTTCCAGTGCTCAGTCCTCTGTTCAGCTTTTATGGGGCATAGAGGAGGCGCTCTGACTCCCTCTAGCTGTCCTATTAATCACTGCACCCCAGCCAGTTGCTCTTGGAGGAGCCCCCTCTCCCTGCTCTCAATGTAGATAACAATTAAAAAATCACAGTCACTACAAATGACAAATGTAAATGATTGTTGGCACTCCAAAGTCTAGCTTTATTAAACATAACTGTTAACCTTTGAGGGTTCTACTCTTTTTCACGTTTATATTATTATTATTATTATTATTATTATTATTATTATTATTATTATTATTATTATTATTGCTTTTTGGGCCACACCCTGTGATGCTCAGGAATTATTCCTGGCTATGTGCTCAGAAATCGCTCCTGGCTTGAGGGACCATATGGGACACCAGGATCGAACCAAGGTCTGTCTTAGATTGGCTGTGTACAAGGCAAACACCCTACTGCTGTGCTATTGCTCCAGCCCCTTACATTTTTTTTTGGTTTTTGGGCCACACCCGGCATTGCTCAGGGGTTACTCCAGGCTGTCTGCTCAGAAATAGCTCCTTGCAGGCACGAGGGACCATATGGGACACCGGGATTCGAACCAACCACCTTTGGTCCTGGATCGGCTGCTTGCAAGGCAAACGTCGCTGTGCTATCTCTCCAGGCCCAGCCCCTTACATTTTTTAATTTCCATTTGGTGTGCCTGCTAGACCATAGGGGCTTGGGAGCCAGGTTGAACCCAGAAAGGCCTCATCATCCACACCAACTCTAGGACTCTTTATATTAAGACAACAGTGTGCATTAAAAGAGAGGTAGTCTAATATGCAAATATAGCCCAAACCCTCTATCTTAATAGGAAAAGTAGGGGGTCATCTTATACACTGGAAAATACGGTACTCCTGGCTGCCTCAGGGAACTATAAGATATGCCAGAGATAAAAACAAAATAAAAGGGGCTGGGAAGGTGGCACTAGAGGTAAGGTGTCTGCCTTGCAAGCGCTAGTATAGGACGAACAGCGGTTCGATCCCCCGGAGTCACATATGGCCCCCCCAAGCCAGGGGCGATTTCTGAGCGCATAGCCAGGAGTAACCCCTGAGCATCAAACGGGTGTGGCCCAAAAACCAAAAAATAAATAAAAATAAAAAATAAAAAAATATATGCCAGAGATTGAACCCTAGTCAATTATTTGCAAGGCAGGGCCCCTCCCTACTATACTCACTCTAGCCCCTATCATACATTTTCTTTTTTTTTCGGTATTTGGTTCACATCCAGCAGTGCTCAGGGGCCACTCCTGGCTCTATGCTCAGAAATCTCTCCTGGTAGGCTCAGGGAAACCATATGGGATGCCAGGATTTGAACCACCATCCTTCTGCATGCAAGGCAAATGCCCTACCTCCATGTTTTCTCTCTGGCCCCTAATCACACAATTCAAGTGAAGCCAGGGATCCCACAGGCAGTACTACTGGGATGACACTTGGCAAATAGCAGTTCTGGGGACCAGCCTAGTAACCACATGCTGACAAGGCTAGCCAGCCTGGTCCCACTGTTGTATCCCCTGGCCCAGTATTAACTTCAGCCGCTGCTTCTGCTCCATGTGCATCAGTCACTTTCAGGGCCATGGTGTAAGGGAGTAGCTGCCTCCCAACTTCTTTCCTGTGTCTCTAGTTCTATACTAATAACCTGCCTTTAGTCCTCCTTCTGCCTATTTGTGTCTTTTTTCTGAATCAGTCAAGATAGAAGTTTAGTCATTGCGGGCCCGGAGAGATGGCACAGCGGCGTTTGCCTTGCAAGCAGCCGATCCAGGACCAAAGGTGGTTGGTTCGAATCCCGGTGTCCCATATGGTCTCCCGTGCCTGCCAGGAGCTATTTCTGAGCAGACAGCCAGGAGTAATCCCTGAGCATCACCGGGTGTGGCCCAAAAACCAAAAACAAACAAAAAAGAAACCTGTGGGCCTGGAGAGATAGCACAGTGGCGTTTGTCTTGCAAGCAGCCAATCCAGGACCAAAGGTGGTTGGTTCGAATCCCAGTGTCCCATATGGTCCCCCATGCCTGCCAGGAGCTATTTCTGAGCAGACAGCCAGGAGTAATCCCTGAGCATCACTGGGTGTGGCCCAAAAACCAAAAAAAAAAAAAGTTTAGTCATTGCGTTAATCATTTCAAAGCATTGTATTGTCTGCATTATTTGTTTCCTTTCTTTCATCAATATTTAAGCCAACTAATTTTGGGTTAATTTGCTCATTGTTTTCCAGCTGCTTTTCTTGTCTGGTTGGTTGATTTGGGGCCACACCTGTCTTTGGATCGATCCAGGGCCCCACAGTGCTGGAGCAGAAGCAGGATCTCAGTGAGGGATCTGCTAATGGCCCTGCTCTGTCCACTGTGCTTGGTCTTACCATGAAGCCAGGGGTTTGCTAGATTCATACTGTGACCTGTTCCATTCTGTCCTTGCCAGTATCTGTAGGGATGGGTTTGCAGACTACTGCCACTTACGTCTTGCCCATCACACAATCACAGAATGGTTATGTGGAAGACCAGCTTGCCACTTGTTTTCTGGGTACCAGATTGTTTCAGATCCTTCTGTCTCATGGACACAGTCTTGGTTTTTTTCCCCATTAATGGCTATTAGTTGGAGGAGCCAGAGTGTTGCCACACAGCAATCTGGCGGGCACCAGGCACTACGCAACTCAGCGATCAGATGTGCTGGCCTTCTGCCCTGGTCTACTAGCTGCCTGATATTGCTGATGGCAGTGTAGGGCTTCGTCACTGCCCACCCCAAAAGTACTGAGTCTGGAAATGCCCCCCTCTTCCCACCAGCATCATTCTTGGGCACTGGGCAGGCCAGCCACTAGTTGCCACTCCTCTGGCCCAAACTCTGCCACCAAGACCGCCAGTCATAGTTGGTCCTTGCCATGAGACCTTCTGCCCAGTAGAGGTCGCAGTGCCCATTACCCCTCGGACTGCCTCTCAGTCTTCCAGTCTTCCCAGGAAGGAAGCCAGACAGTGTGCCTGGAGTGTCCCCCTGAGCCTGGGCTGTTCATTGTCTGCTTCAGCGCTTCTGTCTTCCCTCCTGTGTCTGTCATCCTGAGAGGTGCTTGTCTCCTGTGTGCTGGCTGGGGCCACGTCCTTGACGCCAGGGCTCACACATCCCTGGAGCAGCACAGCCACCAGCATCAAGCTGGCCACAAGCACGCGACACTAGGGACCACACTCAGGACCTTGGGATTGCCAAGTCTCCTGGCCACCTGGGCTCTTCACAAGGATCCCAGCCTCCTTCTGGATATGGCCTCTTGTTGGCGCCCAAGTGCTAACCCTGCCACAGAGTCAACCCAGCTCAGACCCAGGTCAGACCCCACGCCTCCCCAGATGAGATGGTCCTCAGTTGGTTTTTGTTATTTTTGCAGTGTTGCAGCTGACATGCAGCATCTTCCAGGCATGGAACCCAGGGCCTGGCACTGGAAGGCATGTGTTCTGCTGAGTCCTGCATAGTCCATCTGGCAGTTCCCGGGTTCATGCTTAGTATGACTCATGGTGCTGTGTCCTGTGGGCCCTGTCCTGTGAAGCTAACATGATGACATCCCTTTTGCTCCTGAACCTTTGGGGGAGGATCAGCCTGGTAGGTTCCCATGCCCACTAGGGTGTATCTCTCCTGCATTCCTACCCTGGGCACCATGCCAATAGCTCTGGACAGAGGGTTACCAAAGACTCATGGGCAAGACCAGAGAGTCCAACACAGTGGGCCTAGGGTTTCTTCCCTGACACCACATGGTACTCTGGTACTCTGAGCACTGCTGGTGTAGCCCCAAAACAAGTAAGAATGAAATAAAGTGGGCCAGAGAAATAGCACAGTGGTAGGGCATTTGCCTTGCACACAGCCGATCCTGGCATCCCATATGGTCCCCCAAGCCTGCCAGGAGCAATTTCTGAGTGCAGAGCCAAGTGTAACCCCTAAGTGCTGGCAAGTGTGATAAAAAATGAGAGTATAGCAGGTGAGGTACTTGCCTTGCACACTGCTGATCCAGGTTCAATCCATGCTCCCCATATGGTCCCCCAAGCCCCTGAGCACAGAGCTAGGAGTAGGCTTGAGCACCACTGGGTGTGGCCTCCAAACCAAAAAACCTATATAAAAAAAGAACTGGAGAGTACAAGGATTAACTGCTTCATCTCTTGTGCCTTGTAGCATTCCCTGAGTAGAATAGTGCTGAGTGTTGGTCTAAACACCAACATAAGCAGCAAATGTTTAGGGGCTACAGCAATAGCACGGCCAGTCAGTAGGTCACTTGCCTTGCACACTGCTAACTCAGGTTCAATCTCTGGCATCCCATATGGTCCCCTGAGCCAGGAGTAAACCCTGAGCACCACAGGATATGATTCCCCCATAAAAGGTGGCCTTTGACTAGCTCACTATTGGCAATGGCATGATGTACACAGTCTAGTGAATGAACTGGAGGAGATAGAAAGGAAGATAAAGGACAGGGTTACAGTTGGCACCAAAGCACCTTGGACATTCCCAAATGGGTGCCAGAGAACCCACAAATATACAGAAGTTGTGGGGTTTATCTTTTCATTTGGGAGATGGGACTGGGGATCCTACCCAAAGGTACTACAGGGTCTTCTCCTGGCTCTACACTCAGTGATCACTCCTGGCAAGGCTTGGGTGACCATATGGGGTGCCAGGGTACAATCTCAGGGCAGATGTGTACAAGGCCAGTGTTTCACAGCTCCCCCCTTTTCTCATCTTGATTTTTTAAAACATTTATTTATGGTTTGGGGCCACACCTGGCAGTGCTCAGGGTTTCTCCTGGCTCTGTGCTTAGAAATCACTCCTGGGGTGCTTGCTTTGCAGCACATATACTAAAATTGGAATGATACAGAGAAGATTAGCATGGCCCCTGCGCAAGGATGACATGCAAATTCGTGAAGCGTTTCATATTAAAAAAAAAAAGAGGGCCCGGAGAGATAGCACAGCGGCATTTGCCTTGCAAGCGGCCGATCTAGGACCAAAGGTGGTTGGTTCGAATCCCGGTGTCCCATATGGTCCCCCGTGCCTGCCAGGAGCTATTTCTGAGCAGACAGCCAGGAGTAACCCCTGAGCAACGCTGGGTGTAGCCCAAAAACCAAAAAAAAAAGAAAGAAATCACTCCTGGCAGGCTCTGGAGACCATGTGGGATGCTGGGGATTGAACCTGAATCCATCCTGGGTAGGCCACTTGTAGGGCAAACACCCTACCACTGGCCCCTCATCTTGATTTTTTTTTAATTTTATGGCCCATACCCAGTTGGGACCAGGGGATTAGGTTCTGCAGGGCTAGAACATAAGTCTCTGACATATATACAGTATATGGGTCAGGGTTAGAACCTGGGGTTCTGGGCATCATTCTCATATGTGCCCTATCCTTACCCAGTTCCCTGGCCCTAGTTTTACGAGTTCTAAACTTGGTGCTGCTTCCCAGCTTCTCTCCTGCCTCTCTCTGCCACACCTTCAGGAACAAGGTACAGTACCAAGAAGTTGGTAGTGGTTGTTTGGGGGGGCTGCACCTAGCGGGGGCTCAGGGCTTACTCCTAGCTCTGCACTCAGGTGTTCAGGGGACCATATAGGATGCCAGGGATCGAACCCATGTCAGTTGTGTGCCAAACAACCTTCTTTATTTGCTGTACCATTGCTGCATCCCCAAGTGGTCTTTCGTACCCAGCTTCTCTTCTCTGTCTCTTCCAGGGGGGTTCCCACACCCTGGCCCAGCTGTAACCACGATTTCTTCTGCTTTAGAGTTGGTGCAGGAGGCCCTGGGCAGTCCTGGCAGGGGAGCAGGAGGCAGCTCCTGTGGGGGGCATCTGTTCTAGGCTCTCCAGAAAGGAAAGGAAACTGGGGCAGAGCAAAGTGAACTCCAGATGGCACCTGTGCCACTGTCCCACAGGCCCTGGGCTGACAGCGCAGGTGGCCTTAAGATACACCAAAGCCCCTCGCCAGGAAGTGGTACCCAGCTGCCTACCTGCCAATTATACACATAGCTACAGAGCATTTTGGGAATGGTAGTTCAGGCAGGTGCTGATCTGTGAGGGCCTTTAGAGCCCAATGCTTTCCTGCAGGGCCAGCTGCAGGGCCTGTGCTGAAAGACTTGTTTCTGTGGGGTTGAGCCAGGTGGCTTGTGGTTTTGCAGGGCCTGGGCCTGCTGGGGTGTTCCTTGCAGCTGCCTGGTCTACATGCAACTGTGGAGGCCCCCCGTTTTTTTGCTGTCACTGTCTCAGTTATTCTGGGCCCCGGCATTGCCATGACAACTGCAGAGCAACTGGAAGTGTCACCCGCCTGGTGGGGACAGGCACCACCTACAATGCTGCACACCTGGGCCCAGCGCCTCTGCACCCATCTGGTCTGGGAACCAGCCAGGTCTGTTCATGCTCCAAGCCCCAAGGGAAGGCAACTGGCCAGAGGAGGAAGCACACCCCAAATTCAAGCAGAGCAGCTTAGCCCCATTTGTCACATCTTTTGAGTCCTGGCATTCAGTGGCCAGGAAGGACTCCCCCACCTCCTGAGCACCACTGGGAGCCCCCCTAGCCTACCAATAGAAGCAGGTTGGAATAAAACTGAGTATGATGAGCTTTGAAGCAACCACTCTGTGGCTGAGCATTTGCCTAATGTGTGAGGCCCCGATTTTGGTCCACAAAGTCCCCAGGGCATGTCTGTGAGCAATCCCTGAGTAGATTTAGGAGTAGCCCCTGAGCACCACTGGGTGTGGCCCAAAATCCAAACAAACAAATAAGAATTTCACCCAGGCTGAGGTGCAGCCAGGCCAGTTGCTGTGCAGTTTGGGACTGACAGGGCACTGACTCCAGCTTCACAGGCGGCTAGACCTTTTCTCCAGGTGCCAAAACAAATACAGAGTCAAATGGAAAGTGTCCTCTCTCCTTTCAGTTGTGTGTCTGCCCTGTACCCCCTCACTATGAACCCCTCTGTCTATCATTGCCTTTATTCCTGTCTCTTTTGATCCCCAACAGAAATTTGGTCTTCAAACAATGAGGCCCAGCCTGCTCCCCCCACACCAAACTACCAGTATCCTATCTATCTGCCTTGGCTTGTCTCCTTAGCCACTGCCTACCCTGGGACACTCTGGCTTTGGCAAGTCACCCACAGCACCTCTTCTGGGCCCAAGAACATTTTTGCATCAATGTGAGCTCCACTATGTACAGAAGAGTAAGATGGACTTGGCTTTACCAAGTATCCACACCTACCTAGCCCACCACAGGCACTTGGAGGAGTTGGGCCAGAACTATAGACAGCAGGGGAGGGTGCTAGCCTGGCGCACAGCTGACTGGGGTTCTATCCCCTGCACCCCATATGATCCTCTGAGCCTGCCAGAAGTGATCTTTGAGCAAAGAATCAGGAATGAAAAAATCAGGAATAGTCCCTGAGCACCACTGGGTGTGGCCCAAAAACAAGAAACAAACCAACCCCTAAAAGGGTTCCAGAGACAGAAGTGGGGGAAGTGGGTCTCAAGAGTAGGCTGGGATACTCAGAACACCTCAGAAAGCCAGACTGGTTGATCTAACTGAAACAGCAGTTGGCGAGTAGACTGGCCGGGTTTTGGCTAGGGGAGGCCCTTTCAGGGATTCTCAGCCAATGGGGCATGAGGGTGTGCTGGGGACCCCAAGCTGAAGGCAGGCTCAGCTGCCTCAAGGCTGACACCTTCAGCCTGGACTGTGTCTGGGCCTGGACTCCCGCTAATTCCCGTTCTCCCTTCCTCCCTGCCTCCAGTGACTTCAATTCTTGGCAGCCATGAGGGTTAGGAAGCTGCTGGGGTTGGGGGGACCATGACCAATGAGCACATTCACTGCAACTCCTCCAACATCTCCAAGTCTTTGCTTATGTGTCCGCAGTGTAGACTACAAAGATCTCTGGTTGTGTTCCAGTGATTTACACAGTAGGACACTAGCCTGGCTCCCATCCCTTTCACATTTTTGCACAAAACAACATAAATGGAAAAAACATGTGGACAAGGAGGGATAATATAGTGGGGAGGGTATTTGCCAAGCACTGCTGACCCGGGTTCGATCCCCAGCACCCCATATGGTACCTGGAGCACTGGCAGAAGCAATACTTAAGCATAGAGTCAGGAGTAACCACTGAATGTCGCCTGATGTGCCCCCCTCCCAAAGAAAAGAGTGACCAGAGTGGTAGCATGTTTGCCTTGTATGTAGCCGACCTGTGTTTGATCTCTGGAATCCCATATGGTTTTCCAAGCCTGCAAAAGTAATGTTAGCAAAAAGCCAGGAAAGACCCCTGAGGGCCATTGGGTATGGCCCCAAATCAAAACAAAACAAAAAAAGAGGAGCTAGAGAGATAGTACAGCGGTAGGGCATTTGCCTTGCAAGAGGCCAACCCAGGACTGATGTTGGTTCAAATCCTGGCATCCCATATGGTCTCCCGTGCCTGCCAGGAGCTGTTTCTGAACACAGAACCAGGAGTAACCCCTGAGCACCGCTGCCAGGTGTGACCCAGAAAACAAAAAAGAAAAAAGCAGGGGGTAGGGATGTTGAGGAAGGGGGATAAGTAACAATGTTGGTATTCTAACAGCTTTACTCAAATATGCATACAACCCAGCAGGCTTACCTACCTCAAGTGTTTTCACCTAGTGACAGGCAGCCACTACTGACTAACACTTTTATGTTTTGTTTTGATTTGTTTTGTTTTGTTTTGGTTTGGTTTTTGGGTCACTCCCAGCAGTACTCAGGAGTTACTCCTGGCAGGCTCTAGGGACCATATGGGATGCCAGGAGTCAAACCACAGTCCTGCGTCTAAGGCAAACACGTTACCGCTGTGCTATCTCTCCGGCCCCGACTAACACCTTTCGTATGTTTGGGGGCTGACAGGCATATGTTCTATCCTGGACCTGGGCCCACCAGAACCTTCCTTTTTTGAGCACCTGGGCAGTGCTCAGGGTTAACTTTTGGCTCTGCACTCAGGGATCACTCCTGGTGAGGCTCAGACAATCATGGGATGCTGGAGATGGAATCCTGGTATACTATCACTATGGCCCCCAAACTTTCTCATCATTGCCAAGGAAATGCTTTAGGTCCTGGTGGAGGGCTCAGGGGCTCAAGTCACCAGCCTGGCATGAGTAAGGCCACAAATTCAGTTCCTGGGTTTGATCCATAGAACTATGTGTAATGCTAGCACTCTCCCACAGCACTCTCTCCAGCCCTCATCACCATTGCATTACCTTGAACTCCTACCTGGCACCTCCTTCACAATTGTCCATTTGCTGGCCACAGAGAAGTCCCAGGAGCTGGTGCCCAGAGTCTGTGTGCAGGAGACCCAGGTCGCAATTCCCACAGGATAGTTTGAGCATTGCCACGAGTGACTCCTAAGTACCATGACAGAAGTAGCTCCTGAACACCACCAAGTGTGGTCTCAAAAGAAAAATTAAAAAGGACTGGGGGGGGGGGGGCGAGGACGGAGCAATGGCATAGCGCTGGGGCCTTTGCCCTGCGTTCAGCCGATCCAGGACCGACCTTGGTTCAGTCCCTGGCGTCCCATATGGTCGCCCAAGCCAGGAGCGATTTCTGAGCCCATAGCAGGGAGTGGTCCCTAAACATCGCAGGATGTGACCCAAAAAGTAAAAAAAAAAGAAAAACAAACAAACAAAAAAAAACATGTGGGAACAGAGCCATAGGCCAGCGGGGAGGGCATAGGACCCAGGTTTGCTCCCCAGCACTTTATATGGTCCCTTGAGCCCTGCCAAAAGTGACCTGAGTGCAGAGCCAGGCGAAAGTCCTGAGCAACGGGTGTGGCTCCCCCAAAGCAAAATCAAACAAACCCCCCAAAAGTGCACTGGAGTACTGAATAGAACCCAGAAGTCCTGGCTTGCAGGATTTCCCTTGAGCACTGGAGTGTGGGGGTGGGGGTTAGGACAGAGAGAGACAGAAGCAGTCTTCCACCCCAGGGGTCCCCCCCCAGATGCTTTCTTTTTTCTTTTCCTTTTTTTTTTTTTTTTTTTTTTTTGCGACACACCGGCGGTGCTCATGAGTTACTCCTGGCAGGCTCGGGGGACCATATGGGATGCCCGGATTTGAACCGGGGTCCCTCCTATGTTGGCTGCGTGCAAGACAAACACCTTACCGCTATCGCTCTGGCACCCCACACCAGATGCTTTTTGACCAACGTGTGCAGCTGTTTTCAGCGAGTTTGTATGATTAAAAAACTAGTCAAGATGAAGGGGCTGGAGGGATAGCGCAGTGGTAAGGCATTTGCTTTGCACGTGGCTGACACAGGATGGACCTGGTTTGATCCCTGGCATCCCATATGGTCCCCTGAGCCAGGAGCGATTTCTGAGCGCATAGCCAGGAACAACCCCTGAGCATCACCGGGTGTGGCCAAAAAACAAACAAACAAAAAAGAAAGAAAGAAACTAGTCAAGGTCATAAGTTTCCAAGAGCTGTTGTTTGTGACCCCTCGGTTCCTGCCCGCTGCTCTGTGCGAAGGTTTCCCATGCCGGTTTCTTCTTTGAGCCTCCAACAACTCCACCCACGCCCTGGTCTG